>NC_092261.1:25062331-25229831 GCF_036320965.1 Panulirus ornatus
CTCCGCCTCTATTTTGTATATAAGCTGACTGTTCTTTGTCTTTATCTCATTCTTATAACTGATGATGCAATGTGACGGCTATCATGAGATTGTGATAATGATCTCTCTCGCATACTCGAATTTCCTTTTTCTCATTTCGAAAGCCTTTCACTAGTGCCACACTATTTGCCTCCTCATTCATGATCGTCCAACCATGATTTGATTTGTCCCTTCCAACTGGCCACGTCCTTCCATACCCCGCCCCGAAATGTCAGCTTTGGCACATTGTTAATGATATCTCTTGCACATCAGGTATACTGACTTTCACATGGGTACCTCCCGTTGTGCATGGCCGAGCTCATCTTGGAAGGGATGTTCTATGTGTCTTCCTCATATAAAAGTTTCTGCCCACAATCGTGGTTCGGCCGTCCTTGCTCGGAGGGAGAGCATCGGGTCGTGATATACTTCCTACCAAGGTCTCAGTCCATCTTCATCCGTGTTCAGAAACATAGTAAAGCAGTTCCTCCCAGGGTCACGCACGCTCTGAAAAGAAGAAAAAAAGAAGAATTATATTGATATGACTTTATTTTAAACTTATAAACATTTCCGGTTATTAACCAAAAATTGTGTCAAACAAATTTCGTAAATTACCTGACCAACTGATAACTAACAGCGCAGTGATGAGTCACCGTCTTCTCGGCTTTCCAGTTCCCTCTGACTCTGTTGTGGATGACTCCACTGATGGTCCCCCTCTTCCCGCACCACCTCCGAGTGCTCTCCCAGCTACAGCTGGACACGGCATACGTACCGGATGGTATGGTTCGTATCCTAGAGAAATGTGCTAGTCAACTACATCTGAACTTTCCTCGCCTAATTCAGCTTAGTTTGATAATCCAAACATTTCTTATTCTTAGAGTCAAACATCATACCCAGGTGAGGATACCACTCCAAACTGCTATTACCCAATCTCTCTCAGTTCCGGCATCTCCAAACGTAGCGAAACTCTCCTTAAGTCTCATTCCCTTAGGTATTTAGAATCCGTTTCCTCTCTTGAAGGTTACCATTTGAGTTTCGCGGTGCAAATTCTACTGATGATCTACTCTCCTGCGTGACCCTATTTCAGTTCTCTTCCCTTCGAGAATTTTGTTGAAAATTTTTTCATGGTGTGCGACAACATCTCTGAAGCTTTTGAATCAGCACAAGTGTTTGTTGGCCAAACTTCCTTCCTTAAACTTTTCCTCTTCTGTCTGCTCTCTGATCCATAATTATCTCTACGGTCGTATCACTGTGACAGTCGTTGCTGGAGCAACAATGCCATCATGTCCTATCAAGAGTGGTATTCCCTCAGGGATCTGTTACCTTCTTATATTTGTTCATAATTTACATTTTCTTGAAACTCCAATTTTATTCACGATTATGCTGATGATTTCACTCAACAGTATTCAGTTGCTTTCTCTCACTCTGAGATTTGCACTAAATATACGTTGATTTTCTAGGTTCAGACTTCTGCTACACCACGGAATGGGGAGCAGTGGCCTATGTAGGAACAAAGGATTCAGACTACAACTTAGGAGGTTAGATTAGAGATGCTTAAGATGTTTGACGGTTATGACTAGATACAACAGTTTTAAAACGTTGCTATCAACCCTTCACTAAAATAAACATGTTGGGCTTATCCATATATCTCATGTTATTTGGAAAGATCACAAAACCGCAAAATTTAAGTGGCAAGGTAGGCTGGTGGCAGGACAATAGGTTGGCAGGTTGGGTGGCAAGACAGCAGGTTGGCAGGATGGGTTACAGGACAACAGGTTGGCAGGCTGGGTGGCAGGACAACAGGTTGGCAGGCTGGAAGGCAGGACAACAGGTTGGTAGGTTGGGTGGCAGGACAGCAGGTTGGAAGGTTGGGTGGCAGGACAGCAGGTTGGCAGGATGGGTGGCAGGACAACAGGTTGGCAGGCTGGCCTGCTTCAGAGTAATACGCTAGACCTATAACCCGTCACACGACAGCCAGCAGACCCCGGGGCTAATTTGCATGTTCCTCTATTTACAAATGACCTGCATAAATTTCCAGGTGACAGGAGTTCACCATTAACCATGTATATTGGGCAGAGTCAAATGTTCTAAAAGAGAATTATCGGATGTTTTAAAAAACGTTCACATTCAAGTTTTCATTGGCAATATATTGTGCTTAAATTATGACTAAACTTTAAAGTTAAACGAAATGTATTGTAACTGTATAAAACTATACTCAACAAAAAGTTTTTCTGTACAGCAGTGTAATAGGTCATTCATAATACAAAAATTACATTGATCAAGACAGGACAATTACCTGCCATTATTTTGACGAGCAAATTGCCTTAATCATGACAGATGTGATAGTTATTATAGTCGCTTACCTCTGATTGTTTCATTCTTCATATACATGTAGTTACACACACACACACACACACACACACACACACACATAGGTCAACACGAGACAGACTCTCAGCAACACAAAAATGTTAATCACAAAAAAAATGCAATCATACAAGAAAGGAGGAGGAAGATCCTGCCATGGATAAAAAATTATCTTAGTGGAAGGGATGATGATAGGGAGAGGCAGGTTGCTGGGATGATAGGGAGAGGCAGGCTGCTGGATGATAAGGAGAGGCAGGCTGCTGGATGATAGTGAGAGGAAGGGTGCTGGGATGATAGTGAGAGGAAGCCTGCTTGTATGAGGGGAAGAGTTTGCTAATGCTAAAAGTAGAGGAAAATCCCGGCTGGCGAGATGGCGGGGAAAGGGAGTAATGTGACGGTAGGGATACGTAGGCCTCTGGGATAACATGGGGAGGAAGGCTGCTGCTGTGGGATGGAGAGGCAGGAAGCAGGAGGCAGCGAAGATGCCGCTTCACCAGACTGGATTGTAACTTGATGACGGTCGACGGACGAGGTTATCAAAGTGTGTGTGTGTGTGTGTGTGTGTGTGTGTGTGTGTGTGTGTCAAGGTCATCCTCACACGACACAGTAAACAATATGGTAAGGTCATGATGATACAGAACAAGTGTAATTATCATTGTTGATAACTAAATCTTGATAAATAAAAGAATAGCAATTTGAGATGGGGACGTGAGGCTTGAGAAGGATTGGATGGGATCAGTAGCTTTCAACGAACAAATAAACAATATTTATATCCTCTGATTCTGCTAATGAGAATATCGAAGCTTTTAGTCTATCAATATATATATATATATATATATATATATATATATATATATATATATATATATATATATATATATATATATATATATATATGAATATATATATATATATATATATATATATATATATATATATATATATATATATATATATATATATATATATATATATATATATATATATATATATATATATATATATATATATATATATATACTTAGAAATATACTTCTCAGCGTTCGCAGGGTAGATGACTGTAAACAGAAAGATAAATGAGAATTGATAATTAATGTTCCTTAGATGCACAAGACAATCGGAGGTCGGCACGGTAGGTGCTGTAGGGTCAGGTTGTCCGTCCTACATCGTGAAAGTCATACTTTAACATGCAAATTTAACTTTCATCAAAACTTCTAATATCTTCTAATATTCTAATATCTAATATCTTCAAAGTTGTGTCCAGTTATACTGCAGCATGGACGTAGATGTGAGTGGGTTTACACCCACAACTGCTCTGGGTTGTGCTTCAGTTATGCTTCTGGTAAAATGGTTTAACTCAGGGTGGGTCATGGCTTGAACAACTTACGATACTGGACAGAAATGTTATGTGTTTCGTTTGGGCAACATTTCCTCTTCTTCTAATTTCATTCGCCATAACTACGTTGCGCTGCAGGCGACACAAGGTTCTACGTTGCACTGCAGGTGACACAAGGTTCTGTGCAATACTCTTTCAGTCCTACGAGTTGTTTGTTGTACGGGTTAAGTGCACTACAACATCCAAGCATCCCCCAAGCGTCCGGAAGACTCCCATCCCTTGTCATTGTAAACAACATACAACAACCAAAACATTCACATAACGTGCAAGAACAGCGACTGCTGTGTTCCTACAATCAACTTTATAACCTTTAGACCACCTGATGTTCACTGGTATATCACCATAGCAACCAAAGCATCATAAGCGGAGGCAAAACTATCATATTAACTGCAAGACAATCCAAGGTGTTCAGACACTTCTAGGACAGTTTCCCATCATCCTGCAAATTCTCACGCGGAGAAATCCCCTCCAGTACATCAATATGTACTTACAAGCTATCCTAGCCTAACCTAACCTAACCTAATCTACGTATCCAAACTTAACAAATCTAACATAAAGAAAATATTTTCTTGTAGTCTAACATTTATATATTCCAGTTGGGAATTCGGGGTGGAGGTAAAATGGCCAGGAAGAAGGGGAGGGGATATGTGTGGGAGGGAAGAGGGAGTTGTTTGAGGGATTTGTCTTGATGCACTTCAAACATCAAATCAATATTCAAGATATTCCTTTTGTGTCCAATTGTCTTTTGCTGCGTCCGACACTTCCCCAGGCCAGGGTGTTCACAACAGCGCCAGAGCCTTCAGCACATCCTGAAAGAATTCAGGCAATCCTTATCATCCCCAAAAAGCAAACGTATAAGTGCGTAAAGAATTGTTTCCAAAAAAGACTCATCGAGTTGAAGACATGTCCACAGTATCTTAGTGGCTACTGCAAAGTAATGATGAAACCATTGCATGAAGTTATGAATCTCGACTCGTCCTGGAAACAATCCATGACGTCTGGAACATCACAGTAGAACCTGAACCGCTCTGGCTGGAGCTGTGCTTCTCTAAAGGTGGGTCGCGGGCTGTCCTCGCTGCTGATGCAGCAGAATATATTTCCTCCTGCGTAAGACTGGATCCCGAGCGAACGTTTGTGTGAAAAGGAAATAAGACTGTGCCAGACTCCAGGCTTCTTGTTCTATATCGCTGTAGGTGGTTATTTATGGGGAAAAATGAATTCCGTCTGCCTCTGTCTGGGACCACCTGTAGTGTGGGTCCTGGTGATCTAAGCACGACACGTGTGGCACATCAGGCTGAGAAACACTGGTCCAGAGCTTCGTTTATGCCCTTAATGTCTTAACTGACATAACAACACAATAGTCAAATGTTTTGTATCATCTACTGCATCCCAGGACGTCCAAAACATCGTCGTAAAACGTCATCATGGTTCCAAAAATTACACGACCAAAAACATGTCACATATAAACTTCCTCACGGCCTCCAGATTATCATACATCTCATGGCGTCCAAGACAATCCTTCCAGTACTGAGAGCAGCCACAAACGTCCGTACTAAACCACTGAGTCCAAACTACAGCTCAGTCCCAGTGCATCCATGTCGTCCCTCACTCGAGCACCCTTGTGTATTTTTTGTTAGACTGACAAATTTTACGCGTTGGTAAGCTTTTACTCAAAAGCATTAGTGGTAAATACTTCAGTGTCATAAGTCAGAAGTCTGATAAGGTTTATGACACTCAGTGAGCCTGGAGTCCCGTCGCTGGCAATGATAACCACATTAAGCAGCAGATAACGGGACCAAACTTGCCATAAATACCAATAAAATGCTGGGTAACTTGTATTTCAGGAAGTGCTTGGCCAAGGTTACTCCACGAAGGTTTAATGTGGTCTGGGGAGGTGATTATGAGTCTAATTCAAACGTAACTACCCACAGTGTCAGCTAGATATGTGCGGAAAAAGTCTGGGAGAGAAGCCTGGTTTACGACAGGGAACCGTAAAAGAGAAAGATTCGTCGTAAGGGAATCTTGTCGAAATATTTTAGTTCGTATAAAGTCCGAGGCAGATTACTTTATAAGAATATTAGGATGACTATAGATCTTATTCTTAACATCTCACATTGCTACTGAAGACCAATTTAAGAATGTTTACCGAAAGTAATCACATAAGCGAGTAGAGTCCCTCTCATGTGAGCACTTTCTTCCTGTGTACACCTCACGGCTACGAGAGATCTTAGGGGACGTACAGCACCAAAGAAAGAATATAAGATGTAGAAAGCCCATTTATCTGGCGCTGGAAGAAAATTTTCCCTCACGGATTCATATGCCCTGGTTCACCTACAGCTCGTCACCTGCTCTTCCTCATACTACGTTAGTCCAGTTTGTTTTGTCACCTGCCTGCCTCACATGCATGTCTCACATGTCTGCCTCATACCCACTAGAGTGTCCACACCACGACACCTCAAAGCCTCTTGCAGTAGATTTCATCTTCATCTTGGTTTTCTCGTCCATTTGGCCTTTGAAACTCAGAGAAACAAATAACCAATATCACAGAGAATATTACGTAAACTTGCGTACTGAGAGATTTATACGTCAAAGCAAACGTCAGTATGGGGAAGATGTCACTGAAAATAACAAAGCAAACCCTAACGAGTTTTATAGTTATGTCAGAAGAAAGAGAGTCATTACCCAGTCAGTTGCGCCATTGACCACAGAAACAGCGATCTCGATCAAGACGATGCTTTTTGCATCTGTTTTTACAATTAAAGATTCAACGTATTGTTACGAATCTAATTCTATTGCTAAGAAGGGATAATGTTTGCAGCATACTGAGATAACAGATAAAGATGTACTGGAAGCGCTAATTGGTATGAAAATAAATAAAGCGGCAGGCCCAGACAAGTTTTGTGGACGACACTGAGGGAGGCGAAACATGAGATAGCTCAACCGTTTGCTGCTCGTTTCAAAAAGTCACTCGCTACTTTCCAGTGGAAGGGAAATTTGCCAGTGTAATACCGATACTTAGAAAAGGAAATACAGATATCATTAAAGTCTTCAATAATCTCGAGCTAACGAGCTATTTTAGGATAGATTCGTCTGATTTCAGTCATCGTAGTATATATATATATATATATATATATATATATATATATATATATATACTCCTTGGCAAACATTTTACCTTGTATCCGGCCTTAAGGTACTTTTTCTTCGACAAGATTGTTAACATGTGGAATGATTTGCTAATTACAGTGGTTGAAAGCAGTGCCAGAGATACGCTTAAGATAGACTTGATTGAAATATCGCCTCAAATCTACGACTGATATCATTTGCGCCTCCTTGACGGCACGATGAGTTTACGTCTCCATAGTTGAAGATCTGTCTTTCTACTCCTACCACATTGACCCATAAGTTTCTCCTCTCATCCACTAACACAAACAGCCTCGTTCGAACACAATAGCCTATAATTGTTGGATTTCAGGTGTGTGTGTGTGTGTGTGTGTGTGTGTGTGTGTGTGTGTGTGTCATACAACACCAGAATCCTTTCTATTAAGGTTGTGTTGCTATAGTTTGCAACCTAACCCTAAGAAAGACCATTCAACTTAAACATTTTCCCCATCCTTCTCATTTCTGCTGTCTCCAAAGTTTGAAATTTTCTTAGGCCTCATTTACTTATGGAAACACCGAAAATCTTTTCCCATCTTTCACATGAGCAATATGATGTTTGCAGTACTTCTGGTAATCTTCCTACGTTCTTCACCAATGGTCCTCCCGACTCAAGAAGTTTGAGTGTATCTTATGTTGTTGTCCAGGGTATTTGATAGTGTTTGACCCAAGTCTTTGTTTTCTAGACTTCCTTCATTTGGCATTTTTGCTTCCCCTCCTGTATAATACATAATTTCCACTCTACTAAGTCCAGAGCGATAGCCGTTGGTGGAATCATTTGCCGCTTATAAGTTATCAACAACAGTGATGTTCCTTATGGTTCTGTCCTACTGCATATCTTTTCTTCTCACTGTAAATGATCTGTCTTTAACTTGTAGCCTAATTCGCAATTACATAGAATTATATTTCATTTATTGCAACACACTTTCTCTCTCCTCTTCACTCTAATGCTCACTCTTTCTCGCACCGAGCATACCTCCTCTTTTAGTTCGGACTTGCGCAGCATCTCTGAATGGGGAATCATTAACTTGATTAAATGTGATAATACAAAAATTGCAATTCAGCCTCTTTCTTTCTATGTCCCATTCGTTTCTCGTGTCCAATATTTCAACATGTTGGTCATAACCATATCCCGTAGCCGTAATCATTTGCCTTATGGAGAGCTTTCCTATAGTTACAGTTAATGTATTTGCCCTAATATGGAACACTGTTCGCTTATCTGGGGTAAGTTTCCTCCATCTGTCTCCTCGCCAGACTGTAATTGAAAGTACTTCAGCTTATCAACGCTCTAAGTATCATTTCCCTTCAATTATCCCTTTCTGTCTACCGTGATATCAACGCCCTCTCTTTGTTGTATAACTTCGACCACTGTTCTCGTGGGCTCTGTGCTTGTGTGCTTGCCACTAATGCTTGAGCCCATTGCATGCATCTAACTGAAGTTTCTCAACAATTCTTCGTGGAGATCAGCTTCATGAGTTACAGCTACAATCACCTAAGGAGCTATAATTGATTTCCATTTTTCTTATGCCCCATTTTCTTTCATCAACGTCCATGATGAGAGCGTGTTTCTGTCCTTGTGTAGTTCATTGACATAGTTGAAGAAGTTGATGTGATAATTGCTCGATGATAATGTGATAATGGGAGTCAAATGACTGTTTAGCTGGCCGTGATACAGGACATGTTAATGGACTTGATGTTAGGCTTCATGATAGATGTGATAATGGAGTTGAAGGTAGACGCAGTAGTGGCCATAAATAATGGGCTTCATAAAAAAAGTGGTAATTGACGCAATTTATCATGATAATGGCACCCCACTCACCATACTCACCGTCTCTTTATGCAATAACTTTTTTTACATACTTTGACAAGTTATCATTACGTAATTTTCCTACAGTTCATGGGTAAGGTTTTCCTTAGTTTCTTGCCTGCTTTCCTTACTAATATTATATATCTTATCTACATATCCTGTGGAACCTTTGCTGCAGATGTTTCTTTTTGTGATAGTTTGGCACACGCGCCATTTCTGACAAAAATGGGAATAATATTTGGATCTATTTTCGATTTATTTGCTCTGTTTTGAATATATATGAGAACGAACGTTAGAGTCTTCTGAATATATCCATTTTCAACAGATCAGACAATTGTGTGCATCGGTAATTAATAATTAGATTTACTCGTATCATGTGGCTTTTATCGAGCATCATTATTAGCAAAACTATAATTGATATAGAATTTCTCTATGCAATAGTAATGTAAATGCTAATTTATGTATTTTTCATATCAAAGAAATAGTGTAATAACGCAAATGGTAGTTGTCTGCACGTATTACAGAACATTGATTACCTTTTATCCTGTATTTTTACAGTGTTACATAGGAAGAGCTTGACTGACGATTCTACCCTGTGTTATGGAGGAACCAACTCATGATTCTTTCTAGTATTACGGAAGGGCGTGACTCACGATTCTACCTGGTATCATGGAACAGCCTGACTCATGATTCTACCTGGTATTATGGAACAGCCTGACTCATGATTCTACCTGGTATCATGGAACAGCCTGACTCATGATTCTACCTGGTATTATGGAACAGCCTGACTCATGATTCTACCTGGTATCATGGAACAGCCTGACTCATGATTCTACCAAGTATTACGGAAGAGTCTGACTCACGAACCCTAACTTCATAGGAAGATATAGATTGATTATTGATGGGGAAGCTATGTACATATAGGGTAGCAGACATTGTATATATATATATATATATATATATATATATATATATATATATATATATATATATATATATATATATTTTTATTTTTGCTTTCTCGCTGTCTCCCGCGTTTGCGAGGTAGCGCAAGGAAACAGACGAAAGAAATGGCCCAACCCACCCCCATACACATGTATATACATACGTCCACACACGCAAATATACATACCTACACAGCTTTCCATGGTTTACCCCAGACGCTTCACATGCCTTCATTCAATCCATTGACAGCACGTCAACCCCGGTATACCACATCGCTCCAATTCACTCTATTCCTTGCCCTCCTTTCACCCTCCTGCATGTTCAGGCCCCGATCACACAAAATCTTTTTCACTCCATCTTTCCACCTCCAATTTGGTCTCCCTCTTCTCCTCGTTCCCTCCACCTCTGACACATATATCCTCTTGGTCAATCTTTCCTCACTCATTCTCTCCATGTGCCCAAACCATTTCAAAACACCCTCTTCTGCTCTCTCAACCACACTCTTTTTATTTCCACACATCTCTCTTACCCTTACGTTACTCGATCAAACCACCTCACACTACACATTGTCCTCAAACATCTCATTTCCAGCACATCCATCCTCCTGCGCACAACTCTATCCATAGCCCACGCCTCGCAACCATACAACATTGTTGGAACCACTATTCCTTCAAACATACCCATTTTTGCTTTCCGAGATAATGTTCTCGACTTCCACATATTCTTCAAGGCTCCCAGAATTTTCGCCCCCTCCCCCACCCTATGATTCACTTCCGCTTCCATGGTTCCATCCGCTGCCAGATCCACTCCCAGATATCTAAAACACTTCACTTCCTCCAGTTTTTCTCCATTCAAACTCACCTCCCAATTGACTTGACCCTCAACCCTACTGTACCTAATAACCTTGCTCTTATTCACATTTACTCTTAACTTTCTTCTTCCACACACTTTACCAAACTCAGTCACCAGCTTCTGCAGTTTCTCACATGAATCAGCCACCAGCGCTGTATCATCAGCGAACAACAACTGACTCACTTCCCAAGCTCTCTCATCCCCAACAGACTTCATACTTGCCCCTCTTTCCAAAACTCTTGCATTCACCTCCCTAACAACCCCATCCATAAACAAATTAAACAACCATGGAGACATCACATATATATATATAAATATATATATATATATATATATATATATATATATATATATTATCCCTGGGGATAGGGGAGAAAGAATACTTCCCACGTATTCCCTGCGTGTCGTAGAAGGCGACTAAAAGGGGAGGGAGCGGGTGGCTGGAAATCCTCCCCTCTCGTTTTTTTTTTTTTTTTGATTTTCCAAAAGAAGGAACAGAGAAGGGGGCCAGGTGAGGATTTTCCCTCTAAGGCCCAGTCCTCTGTTCTTAACGCTACCTCGCAAACGCGGGAAATGGCGAATAGTATGAAGAAAAAAAAAAAAAAAATATATATATATATATATATATATATATATATATATATATATATATATATATATATATATATATATATATATATATATATATATATGTGTGTATTTTATTTACTTATTTTGCTTTGTCGCTGTTTCCCGCGTTAGCGAGATACCGCAAGGAAACAGACGAAAGAATGGCCCAACCCACCCCATACCCATGTATATACATACACGTCCACACACGCAAATAGACATACCTATACATCTCAATGTATACATATAAATACACACACAGACATATATATATATATATACCCAAGTACATAATTCATACTGTCTGCCTTTATTCATTCCCATCGCCACCCCGCCACATATGGAATAACAACACCCTCCCCCCTCACGTGTGCGAGGTAGTGCTAGAAAAGACAACAAAGGCCCCATTCGTTCACACTCAGTCTCCAGCTGTCATCTAATAATGCACCGAAACCACAGCTCCCTCTCCACATCCAGGCCCCACAGAACTTTTCATGGTTTACCCCAGACGCTTCACATGCCCTGGTTAAATCCATTGACAGCACGTCAACCCCGGTATACCACATCGTTCCAGTTCACTCTATTCCTTGCACGCCTTTCACCCTCCTGCATGTTCAGGCCCCGATCACTCAAAATCTTTTTCACTCCATCTTTCCACCTCCAATTTGGTCTCCCACTTCTCCTCGTTCCCTCCACCTACGACACATATATCCTCTTGGTCAATCTTTCCTCACTCATTCTCTCCATGTGACCAAACCATTTCAAAATACCCTCTTCTGCTCTCTCAACCACACTTTTTTTTATTACCACACATCTCTCTTACCCTATTATTACTTACTCGATCAAACCACCTCACACCAAATATTGTCCTCAAACATCTCATTTCCAGCACATCCACCCTCCTCCGCATAACTCTATCCATAGCCCACGCCTCGCAACCATACAACTTTGTTGGAACCACTATTCCTTCAAACATACCCATTTTTGCTTTCCGAGAAAATGTTCTCGACTTCCACACATTCTTCAAGGCTCCAAGAATTTTCGCCCCCTCCCCCACCCTATGATTCACTTCCGCTTCCATGGTTCCATCCGCTGCCAAATCCACTCCCAGATATCTAAAACACTTCACTTTCTCCAGTTTTTCTCCATTCAAACTTACCTCCCAGTTGACTTGACCCTCAACCCTACTGTACCTAATAACCTTACTCTTATTCACATTTACTCTCAGCTTTCTTCTTACAAACACTTTACCAAAACTCAGTCGCCAGCTTCTACAGTTTCTCACATGAATCAGCCACCAGCGCTGTATCATCAGCGAACAACAACTGACTCACTTCCCAAGCTCTCTCATCCACAACAGACTTCATACTTGCCCCTCTCTCCAAAACTCTTGCATTCACCTCCCTAACAACCCCATCCATAAACAAATTAAACAACCATGGAGACATCACACACCCCTGCCGCAAACCTACATTCACTGAGAACCAATCACTTTCCTCTCTTCCTACACGTACACATGCCTTACATCCTCGATAAAAACTTTTCACTGCTTCTAACAACTTGCCTCCCATACCATATATTTTTAATACTTTCCATAGAACATCTCTATCAACTCTATCATATGCCTTCTCCAGATCCATAAATGCTACATACAAATCCATTTGCTTTTCTAAGTATTTCTCACATACATTCTTCTAAGCAAACACCTGATCCACACATCTACAACTTCTGAAACCACACTGGTCTTCACCAATCTGATTCTCTGTACATGCCTTCACCCTCTCAATCAATACCCTCCCATATAATTTACTAGGACTTCTTAACAAACTTATACCTCTGTAATTTGAGCACTCATTCCGCCAATCCTTAGGCACCTCACCATGAATCATACATACATTAAGTAACCTTACCAACCAATCAACAATACAGTCACCCCTTTTTTATAAATTCCACTGCAACACCACCCAAACCCGCTGCCTTGCCGGCTTTCATCTTCCGCAAAGCTTTTACTACCTCTTCTCTGTTTACCAAATCATTTTCCCTAACCTTCTCTCTTTGCACACCACCTCGACCAAAGCACACTATATCTGCCACTCTATCATTAAACACGTTCAACATATATATATATATATATATATATATATATATATATATATATATATATATATATATATATATATATATATATATATATATATATATATATATATATATATATATATATATATATATATATATATATATATGTGTTATCCCTGTGGATAGGGGAGAAAGAATACTTCCCACGTATTCCCTGCGTGTCGTAGAAGGCGACTAAAAGGGAAGGGAGCGGGGGGCCGGAAATCCTCCCCTCTCATTTTTTTATCTTAATTTTCCAAAAGAAGGAACAGAGAAGGGGGCCAGGTGAGGGTATTCCCTCAAAGGCCCAGTCCTCTGTTTTTAACGCTACCTCGCTATCGCGGGAAATGGCGAATAGTATGAAAAAAAAAAAATATATGTGTATATATATATATATATATATATATATATATATATATATATATATATATATATATATATATATATATATATATTCTTTTTTGTGTTCTTTATACTGACTATATTCGTTGCCAAAGTAATATACAGCATTATATATGACTTTACAAGTTCGAATATGAGATGTTAATGTCTATAATATATAATCAAAATGTAAAGTAGTTCTTTATTTCAGTTCGTGATGAAGGAGTGTTTCCTTACTTCGTAAACTTGTGTGGTTCATTCTAGGATTTAGAAACACGGCGTTATTTTGTACACAGTGGGAGAGGCAGTGTGGTCTACCCCCAGGACAAGTAGGTTAATTTCCCTTCGGATAACAGAACACACAAACATTTTTTTTTCTATGTATATTTGATGTGTTAGGCCAGGAGGTTCGACTTTCGGGGACCGGGCGTTCCCTCCCTGTGTCAGCTTGAGTGTTGAGGGTTGGGATCCCACCTTCCTAGAAAAACAAAAGCTACGTATCTTCCTACTTCCACCTGATCCACCAAGTGTACGAGGCAACAATGATGACAGATGTGTGTGACTAACATAGTAGCGAGTCCAACACGTCGGCCAGTAGTTAGTAAAGAAAATGGTTCACCTGCTGACATGTACCTGGGTTAGTCATAAAGGGATCATGGTTGATGGTACTATAGCAAGTGTGATCATCCTCAGAAAGGAGACTATGATAAGTGGCAGAGAAGAGAAATTGCATGAGTAAGAATGATCGAAAATATCATGAAACAAAAAACGCAACAGAGAAGGAAACACGACAGAAGACGCAGCAGTGGGATCCGATTTTTCAAAGAAGAACAAAAAGTTGTAAAGTGAGACAGAAAATACAAAAATCAAAGTAACAAAGATTCGAGAATAATTGTAAGAAAAATATTAGCAATATTAAACGTAAAGTACCGGGTCATATGTGATGCTCATTACCAGCACTATGGCATTTGAACTTGCAGTGACAAATACATCTACCCGATAAAAGATAATGTGTGTTGAAGATTATCAGATCATCTTCCTGAATGTAACATAGATGATAATTACTCAACCAAGCCCACAACGGGAATGATGAACGGCTTGGGTTAGTTATGAGCCCGGGCGGGGAGTCGAACCCGTGATTTAGATTGGTAGGCAGGGACGCTGCCCGCTCCACCACGAGGTGGTAGAACAAATACAGCAAGTAGTGTACAGGTCAATTGATCATATGATGCACGAAGGCAAGGGTGTACGATGAGGAGAGAGTTTCATGAAAGTAATGAGATAAAGAAAGATAAGTACAATGATAACAGGACATCTGGTAGATAGAAAATAAGAGTAAACAAAACAAGAAAAGAAAGAATGGAAGATACAACGGAAGGGAAAAACATGATATATGAAATAAGGAAGAACAAGGAATTGAAAGTGAAAAATACAAGGCCCAACGAAAAAGGATTTACAAGTGAGGCAGAACAACGAGAGATAAACGAGCAAATAAAGGAGACGAGAGGAGTGAAAAGGAGAAAAACAATGGAAGTCAATGGTATTTGCCATTGGGAGGAAGACTCATGATTTCCCAGTGGAAGGTACGGTTGTGTCAGCGTATGTGCTCACACTTCCTGCTGCCCTCGCCTGCAGCTCACTTGCCTCCTGGAACGCAGGTGTCACATTAGGTCAGCAGATCTGCTCCACCCACCTGGGTGTCCCTGGCCTCTGTCGGCTTGCCAGCTTGGGTGAAGCATCCAAGTCAACTAGAGAATTTAGTCTTACTGAAAAATGTGCACTACCCTCATGCTCTTCATACACCTCATCAATGAAAACGGATGTAGATATCTCTCCAACGATCACACACACACACACACACACACACATATATATATATATATATATATATATATATATATATATATATATATACACACACATATATATATATATATATATATATATATATATATATATATATATATATATATATACATATATATATATACAAACGAATATAGTGAATATAAACGCTCAATTTCATAGAACCCATAATACCCTCCAACAACCAGGATTCGAACCTAGGACCTTTTGTGTGGAATTCAAACACATTAGCGGCTCGGCTACGATCGCCCCTAATAGGGAAAAGACTATTCGATTACATGTAATCGAATACCCTTCGTCTCACATTAATCAACAACTGGGTCTACACCGGTCAAATCCCATCAGGGTCACATTACCAGCAGTTACCATTTTACAGAGCCTTACTGTACAAACGTGAAAGTATATGAACACGAATATAGTGCATATGAACGTGCACTTTCATAGAACACATAATACCCTTAAGCAGACAGTATTCGAACCACGGAAACGCTAATGTTTGGCTAGGATTCGATCGCCCTTAATAGAGAAATGACTATTCGATTCTTCTTCTATCCAGACGAAGACAGACCGCATCCGCTCACGGTCATTCTCTAGCTGTCATGTGTAATGCACCAACACTACACATATAGCATATTACAAGGACCAGGTAGACTTTACCTGAAGTGATCCTAGTGTAGCTGAGACACATTACTTTTCTTTTTTCTTCTATTTTCATTTCTAATTTTTCTTCTCACACCTTCTAAGATACTTGCAGATCCCAGCAGCATGTTCCTCTTTCCAAAGATATCTTCGTATGTAAAGCGCTCGTGAAGCATGCCGGATATCTCCACAATATGTTCAACGTAGTCACAAGCTGTGCTAAACCCGTCATAACGTCCAGCGTACCCCAGTGATCCAGGTCACCTCCCACTATTGCTAAACTCATTTTCAGGCGACCAAATCATCACAAGAAAACCCAAAACGTGTCTATAGAGTCTGTGATTTTACAGGGCCAAAAATACTTCACCATTCTTCGCAATCTGACGACAGAATTCCAAACGTTTCCATAACGTTAAGAGTGGGAGTCCAAAACACTACCTCAGCCAGGATGCCTGGCAGCGTCCTGGGTCGACCAGCAGGTATCAAGCATATCGAAAGCGTCTAAAGAATTTTCAGAGAATCCAAAATACCCAGAGCGAGCGTTCGAACCTCCTCATTACATTTAATATCCCAACACTGCCTCCACGGTCGCCGGCTCCCAGCGTTCAGTGAAGCTATTGGTGCCCCTTGCAAAAACCTCCATTATGTTGACAATAGCCAATATCATCCCAGTACTGCAAACACTTAAACCACATTTTACAGTATCTAAATACGCTCCCACTTCGAGCGTTCACGTCATCAGTAGTTTCATGATCAACATAGTGGTACAGTCACTTGGAAAACCTCGCGAGAACTGTGGATTATTTTCCCCGGGTGACCATGGACGGTGAGAGTAGCGATAACGTAAGTCAGGAATCTGACCAGGTTTGCGACAGTTGAGCCTAGAGTCTCATCCCTGGCAACGATAACCACATTAAGCAGCAGACAACGGCGCCAAACTTGCCATAAATACCAAGAAATACTGGGAACTCTGGTAGTGTAGTGCCGTGTGCCTGGTGGGTCTCGAGTAATCTGATTGTAAGTTTAATTCAACCATAACAGCTGATGATGTCATCCCGATACGTCAGCAAAAAGTATAAGAGAGCAGACTAGTTTACGACTATGAACTATAAACCTTAGCAACTGAGGAAGACTCACATTAAACAGTTGTGATGACTGTATCAAACCTAAGTATATTCTGATTCGTATCATCTTTTACATGTAACACCGACTAGGTTTAATGTCAGCTATTCATATATCGTTTCTTTCAGAGATAACCACTGACAACTTCCAATAAATCTATGCACACACACTGTATCTGTGGTTACAGATATGTTCATATGTATCGACGTTTTGTGTATTACATGTATACCCCGTGATAATGGGTAGATATACTTGCTGATGTTCGCTAAGTATCACAAATAGATTATGACTAAAATTCTAGATCAGTGAACGTTTCCCTAACAACAAATGTTTACATTACATCAGATATTGTAACAACGTTCACTGTTCCTAATGTGATATACTCACATTGATGTTATTCTCTTCATCATGGCCTAACTCCCTTACATTTAACACCTGATTCTCTTTCTGGACATACACTTGGCCAAGCTGACGCGAGCAGCAGTGTAAAGTCTTATCATCCCGTATCCTTCATTGGCTTACTCGATGACTTACGTCCTTGTAGCCTGTAGATGCCTTTAAAAAATACGCTTCAGAAGCATCGATTTGCGTGAGTTGAAATGATTTAATGTTTGAGACGGACGCGTTTAAACGGCGCAGAAATCATAAAAGATGCGACCTGTTATGAGCAATCAGTCGAGACGAGGATTTTTTTTTTTTTACTACATAACAGTTTGTAGGTAAGATCGTACTTAAAGTATGTCCTTTTATGTCCACATTTTCGAGCAATAAACGCCCGCCTCTCCATGCTTTTATTGTCTTCATGCAATAAACATACATCCTTTCCTGCTTTTATTGTCTTCATGCACTTAAAGTTTATCTCTTCCTACTTTCCTTGTTTTCGCTTATTGTGTTTTTATGGTTTGCCAATATGAATGGACCATGAATATATTATATGATATTGTATCTGTTAAATGATTCTATTGTGTTCACTTCCTCATTTATGTATTTTGATTAAATCTTTCGAGTGAAGGTTACAGTTCTTTCAGACTGAACTGGTGCCGTTGGTGCTGAAATTCAGATCTTATTTATTAGTTGGAGTTGAATTCGCTACCATTAAGATAACGTTGCTTGAAATAAATATTATGATTACCACTTCCCGCCACTACCTTAGTTTTATAGTTTACTCTTGTACAAGGTTACAGTACAAGGTTCCAGTATAAGGTTCCAATACAAGGGTTCTGTACAAGGTTCCAGTACAAGAATTCAGTACGAGGATCAAGTACAAATGTCTATTGCTACATGGGGTTCATGACAAGGGTCTAGTACTGGTGTCTAGTATAGGAATATAGTATAAGTGTATACTGGCGTAGTTCATGGGTCAGGCATTATACATGGATCTGGTGTCCTGGTCATGAATGATTCGGGTACGAGTTCTCCAAAACATGTTCATGACTTGTGCTTCCACCTTTTCAAAGCTAGTGCATGATAAGTTCATGGTTCATGCATTACATAACCCAATGATTTGTATGGCTGGTTCATGGCTTGTGTGAATGGTCCTAGCCATTGTATGATTCTTGCGGTACATGTGTTTAACAATTCCAGAGCTCATGCATGACTTGTCCAGAGCTCGTGCATGACTGATCCAAGGCTCGTGAATCCCTGGTCGAGGGTTTGTGCATGGCTGATCCACATTTCGTTCGTGACTTGTCCAAGGCTTGTTCATGACAAGTCCAGAGCACTTCTTTGTCTGGTGCAGAGTTCGTGCATAACTGGTCCAAGGTTTATTCATGAATGGTCCAGGGTTTATGCATGAATGGCACAGGTTTTATTCATGAGTGCTCCAGAGCTCACTAATGGTTGGTGCGAAACTCCCTCAAGGCTCGTCGTGCATGAATGGTAATGAACTCTTGCATACGTCATGAATTTTTCTAAGTGCATATATCACTTAACCATATAAGCACCATGCTAACCACCATGAACACCATGCTTACCCATGAACACCAGGCTTACCCATGAACACCAGGCTTACCCATGAACACTACCATAACCCACATCAGCGCCATGCTAACCCCATGAGTACCACGATAACCCCATGAACGCCAGGCTTACCCATGAGCGCCAAGTTAAACTCATAAGCACCATGATAACCCAATGAGCTCCGTGTGGATCATACTGTCGTGCTCAGGGGTTATACCGTCGTGCACACTGGTTATACCGTCGTGCACACTGGTTATACCGTCGTGCACACTGGTTATACCGTCGTGCACACTGGTTATACCGTCGTGCTCAGGGGTTATACCGTCGTGCACACTGGTTATACCGTCGTGCACACTGGTTATACCGTCGTGCTCAGGGGTTATACCGTCGTGCACACTGGTTATACCGTCGTGCACACTGGTTATACCGTCGTGCTCAGGGGTTATACCGTCGTGCTCACTGGTTATACCGTCGTGCTCACTGGTTATTCCGTCGTGCTCAGAGGTTATACCGTCGTGCTCAAGGGTTATACCGTCGTGCTCAAGGGTTAGACAGTCGTACTCAAAGGTCATGCAGTCGCGCTCACGGATAATATGGTTATGCTCATACCGTCGCATGAGGTCAAGAGGAAGGAACAGGGGTTGAAAAAGAGGGCAAATGAGAGTGGGGTGAGAGAGTATCATTAAGCTTTAGGGAGAATTAAAAAGATGCTTTGGAAGGAGGAAGATAATGTGCGAAAGACAAGAAAACGACTGAGAACATCGGCGAAGGAGGCAAATGGGGAAGTGGTAACAGGTAGTGATAAAGTGAGGAGGAGATGGAGTGAGAATTTTGAAGGATTGTTGAATGTGTTTGATGATGGAGTGGCATACAAAAGATGAACATTTCTAAGAAAAATGAATGTTGAAATAACGAAGTATTGATAGAGAACATCTGCAGTTAGGAGAAAGGGATCAGACACGTTAGGTAGGACGAAATGAAAGAGTCCGATAATGAGACGAACAAGATAAGGGATAATAACGATAAAGTACGGGGTAAAACAGGATACAAGAGAGATAACAGAAAAATAGTGAGATGTGCCAGACAGTGCTCCTGGATTGAAGACACTTTCTATGAGAAAAGATTGGAATGTCCAACAGATGTTGTGCGAAAACAAGAGATGGTGGATGGAAGAAAGCATAAGGACAAAATTATCAAAGGTTCACATTAAACAAAACCACTTCAATGACTATGCAATGAAGAACGTAATATGGGGAAGGTATAAGTGAAAAAGTTGAAAACAGCTTAGATATCAAAGTATAATAGATCCAAGCACAAGAAAACAATACGAGGACAAAGGTGTGCGAGGAATAGGGAGCAAAGGAAACTAAATAATATGGAGATCTAAGATGAAACACATCATATAAGAAAGTGTACGAGGAAAATGAAATATGAAAGTATAAGAAGAGAAGTAAACGTTAGGGAAAATACACACACACACACACACACACACACACACACACACACACACACACACACACACATACAGTAACATAAAATGATTTCTTCGTAAAAGATGTTACAGCATCTGTCTTGGAACTGACTAACTGAAGCGGTGCTCGCAGATCCTCGCCACACTAGGAACAATTGGTTTGAGAAACAGTTCCAGCCTCACCCACTCATATCCTCACGGAGAGAGTGTTAAAGGGCAGCACCCCTTCCACGATAACCCTTTCCCCATCTCGAGGTAGCGTCGTCAGCTTTCTTCGCTGCCCACATCCAAAGATATCTCCGCCCTGAATATCTCCAGGCCTTCCCACCTGTCTCCAGGCCCTCCTCCCGGCAGGCTCTACAAACAATATGTGGGTATGAAGTCTCTCAGATTCTTCATCACACAAGGATTTTGTATAAATTTATGTGTGTGTGGTAAGTGGCGGTGCCGGAGGAAAGTTACTGCCGGACTCTGACTGATGAGGCCAGAGGTGTTAACGGCATCACTGGATCATCCTCACAAGCTGGTCTCTCTCTCTCTCTCGCCTGGTCTGAGGTCGTCACGGGGTCTGGGAGTGCCAGTGGTTGAGAGCAGCAGGGGAGTGAGAGAATAAAAGTAACAAGAATGAGGCTATTTGGAGTGAGAATGTAAGGGATGGAGAGCTTTATGAGAGAGAGAGAGAGAGAGAGAGAGAGAGAGAGAGAGAGAGAGAGAGAGAGAGAGAGAGAGAGAGAGAGAGAGAGAGAGAGAGAGAGAGAGAGAGAGAGAGAGAGAGAGAGAATGTGAGAGTAGGGAAGTGAACGTCAAGGGTGTGTGTCACGATGTGGTGGTGCCATTGGATCGAGGATTCACGGAGGGTCATAGAGGGAAGTGAGAGTGGCGGAGGGTAAGAATGTGAGGACGAAGAGGTAAGAGAGGATACTGGCTCACATGGTGGCCTGGTGACACATATGATGTGTCACGGTTTCCTAAGTTTCCCCCCCCCCTTCTACTGGGTGATATGTGAGACCTGTGTAGGCTAGTGACATGAGAGGCTGCAAAGGCAGAGCCACTAAGAAATTCTAGTTTAATCTTAGAATTAGTTGTCTAGGTGATCAGAGGCAGTTGTTTATTACTGAGATGGGCTGTACAGTCATAATGCTTTGGTAGATTACAATGTCACAGTGAGTTAGTACACTCCAGGTCACATAACACTCGTGAGCCATCCTGAGTAGACATAGATATGAACCGCAGTGGTGTCTGGACGTGCTATGTCCACTGTGTCTTTGTTTGAATTCTACCCTGTGTTACTACATAAGACCTCTCAGTACTCCTCCTCCTGCACTGTGTACAACCACGTAATGTCATCAAGACATATCGAGAGACGCGATTCTGAGGATCTCTGAGTAGCTGAGTTTGCAGACCTCCACATGTGGGTGGCGGCCGGTGGAGTACGAGATGCATTCCAACAACATTCTGTGCCACGTGAAGTGTCTGGAAACATGGTAAGTGCAGCAGTGATATTATCTGAGAACGTTTATCTGTTAACATCATCAGCATGTGTGTGACTACCCCAGGGTCAGTGACACCACACATCTACACACTTCCTCCGCCAGCCGCTTGCAACCGCCCTCACCAGAGGGCCTGCTTCAAGACGCACTCAACCACACAGCTCGTGACTTATCAGTGGTCACTCCACGTCATAATCTCGTGCACTGACGTCATTACCACTGCAGCCGCCAGGGCATTACGTCATCCATACATCTCACAACACGACATCCATTACCTTGACCACATCCTCAGCCCATGAACCCGAGAACGCTCGGAATAACCTTGTTCAGTTAGTCACAGGTGAACAACACAACACGTCATCATCATCAGCTGCAACTCAGGTGTTGAGGCACTGTAGCAGCTGTGGCTCCAGCTGTTCTCCTGTTATGGTTGTGTCATGTGATGAATCTCGTTAAGATCATGAGGTATAGTCTTGATCCTCACTACATAGATCAGTATCAGGTAGACAGACGAACTCTAGTTATAGTTCTGGCAATATAGTCTACCCACAAACACTCTCCACAACCACAGTGTAGGTTAGCATGGAAGTAGGAAGGGGTATCATACCTATCAGAAGATACAGTCTGGACATGTGCATCATTGATGATCTCAGTTTAGTTTCCGAAGGATGAAGAGTTCCAAGACACAAAGTTAGATGCACAGATGTCGTGGGTTCACTGATCACTGGGAGGTTATGGCCGAAATCAGCATTATTTAGTGACTGTGCTGAGGCAATGTACTGGAAACAGCTCGAGCAGTGTGAGCGTGACTGGTCTAAGTAACAATACTAAGAAGGATGTGTTCTACTTTCCCAAAGACACGTCACAGTTAATGTAAGAAATGAATCAAACGCTGACTGTTAATCCTATAAGGAAGGTAGATTGGGTAAAACATTAAATTAGGACATCACTACAATACTTGGTATGTATGCCTAATGATTGCAAACTCACTGCCGGAAATATAATCTGGAGGGGAAGTTTTGGTAGCTGTTTCTTTCCTGACTCCTCAAAGCATTGGAATTCTCCACTCACTCACGTCTTTCCCAACAGCTGTGACCTGACAAATTATGAAAAGACAAGGTTTTCACCTCCTCCAAAATTCACAAAAACCTTCCCATGTGTCTTCATTTTCCCTTTTATTAACCTCTATATATTTCAATTAAAGCCCGAATTTGATATGGACTTCAGTGCTTAACTTTAGCCTCCAACGAAAAAAAGTAAACGATGCAATGAATCATATTGATACACAAGACGAGGCTCAGAATACATCGCCTGTAATTTTGACTACAGTTCCAGAGTTGATGACGATGGACTTCGTTGTGTTAGGTGTAGTTAGCAGTCTATTATCGTCCCAACCAGATGCAGTTATGCATCATTTGGCAGAGGGTCTGCACATGCTGGTGGCACATGAGGGTCTGTACATGCTGGTGGCACATGAGGGTCTGTACATGCTGATGGCACATGAGGGTCTGTACATGCTGGTGGCACATGAGGGTCTGTACATGCTGGTGGCACATGAGGGTCTGTGTAGACTGTTCACATATAAGGGTCTTTGCGGGCAGGTCATTGAGCTGGTGGCGGGATAATAGGTCGGCATGCTGTTGGCAGAATGGCACGTAGGGTCGAGTGGTGGCAGGGTGTCAGGTAGGTTGAGTGGTGGCATGGTGTCAGGTAGGTTGAGTGGTGGCAGGGTGTCAGGTAGGTTGAGTGGTGGCAGGGTGTCAGGTAGGTTGAGTGGTGTCAGGGTGTCAGGTAGATCGAGTGGTGGTAGGGTATCAGGTAGGTAGGTAAGCAGGCTTCTGATATGATGGCAGCTCAGTAGAATAAGTCAGGATGGCAGGTCAGTAGGCTGGTGGCAGGATGGCAGGTCTCTACGTTGATGGCACGGTGGCAGGACAGCAGGTTGGCAGGCTTGTGGCAGGACAGCAGCTTGGCAGGTTGGGTGGCAGGATAGCAGGTTGGCTGGTTGGGTGGCAGGACAGCAGGTTGGCAGGATGGGTGGTAGGACAACAGGTTGGCAGGCTGGCCTGCTTCAGGGTAGTACGCTAGACCTATAACCCGTCACACGACAGCCAGCAGACCCCGGAGCTAATTTGCATGTTCCTCTATTTACAAACGTCCTGCATAAATTTCCAGGTGACAGGAGTTCATCATCAGAATCCATGAATATTGGCCAGGCAGATGGTGTGCCCGGCAGATGGTGTGTCAGGCAGATGGTGTGCCCGGCATATGATGTGTTAGGCATATGGTGCGCCGGGCAGATGGATCGCCAGGTAGATGGTGTGCCCGTCAGATGGTGTGCGAGCATATGGTAAGCCCGGCAGATGATGTGCCTGGCAGATGGTGTGCCCGGCAGATGGTTCGCCAGGCAGATGGTGCGCTAGGAAGATGGTGTACCAGGCAGAAGGTATCACAGGCAGGTGGTGTGCTAGGCAGATCGTGTGCCAGGCAGATGGTGTGCCAGGCAGATGGTGCGCTAGGCAGATGGTGTACCAGGCAGATGGTTTGCCAGGTAGGTGGTATGCTAGGCAGATGGTGTGCCAGGCAGATGGTGCGCCAGGCAGACGGTGTGGTAGGGTATGATATGAGCATAACCATTAATTCAAGTTCATTATGTTGTTAATGAAAACTTCAGAGTTAAGAATGTGGGTCGGTATAACAACGTAGCTAAAGTGAATATGAAATTTTCTGTGCAGGAATATAAGTGGGTCATTGAAGTAAGATATTATATGCAGTAAGACAAGACAAATACCCGTCATTATCTTCTCGAGTAAATTGACTTGATTACGACAAATATTGCAATTATCTACCATTAAACTTTGATTTTCTTCACAAATATAGGCATACACACACACACTCACACACACACACACACACACACACACACACACACACACGCACACATACACTCCCCAACCTATGCCCGGTATCCATTTATCGACCATCCCCGAGAGAAGGATGAACACCTGGGTTGGGTATGGGCCGACTGCTGCTCCCAAGCTTTTTCTCGCCCAGGGAAGCCTGGCCACAGAAAGTCCTAATTTTCCCATATCGTGGAGCACTGCTCACATAACCAGCATGTCTCTCCCTCCATCACGGCCACACACCAGTTGCCATACATGATGCTGGCGAGCAATCCAGAGTCCACAGTGTTCACTGCTTCTCCTACCACTCCGTCGGTGAAGGGTTGAAGATGTACTACGAAGACATGACAGAGAAACACCAGGTGAGGGCGGTCAAGAAGGTGATATAGAATCAGGAGAGCCGAGATACAAGGAAAGATCAGAGACCATCATAATGGTCCACAGTGGAGAAAAGAGTGAGGGGTGACCTGATCACATTTTACAGATGTCAACAGTAAACAGTTCTCCGGAGTGTGGAGGGTCACAACTACCGGAAGCAATGATATAAAACTACCCAAGAAAATTGTTAGAAAAAATGTAAACAATTTCTTTTGTGGTATTAGAAGTGGATGACTAGTATAGGCTAAGCGATAATGTAAACATGGGCAACATACAGATGTTTCAAACGTTATATGATAATAGAGAAAGGTCAAGAGATGGAGCCCCGTGACTGTAAAAACTCCCTCCCCGCACAGAGCAAATACGTCCTTACACAAACAAAATTTTTATCATATTTTACTGCAGGGAATTTATCAACGGGAAACACTGCAGTGTCATGAGTATGAAGTTTGGTTAGGTTCGACACCCGCTGAGGCTGGAGTCTCGTCGCTGGCAGCGATAAGGGCAGTAAGCACCAGATATAATGCCATAAATACCAATAAGAATGCTCGGTAACTAGAGTAGTTCAGGAAGTGCTGGCCAAAGTTACTTCACGATGGGTTTGATGTCGTCTGAGGAGAAGATTATAAGTCTAATTCAAACTTAACAACCCACAGTGTCAGCTACTTATGTGAGGAAAAAGTCTGGGAGAAAACTACTTTACGACTGCGACCTGAAGAGCCTCATTAACGGAGAAACAAAATAAGCAACATTATTATTGTGACCAATGCATTATAGAGGACCATTTGACTTATGTGAAGTTGGTGATGAAAAATCATCAAAACATAAGAAACTGTGTAGCATTCTTAATCACATGGAATGTTACTAGTGAGGATGCCTGTGTTTGGCTAAGATCTATACGAATATATACATTTACACATATAAGTACATGAATATTTGTGCGTATGAATACACATTCTGACATATGTAGCCTCACAATGAAAAGAAATCCGTACTACAGTCATAAGTGATCACTCCCATTGTAACCATCCCAACGCACTCGATCAGACACTTGTGGTCTGTTAATGTGATGATAAACTAAGTCAGTTATCTGTTGTGTGATGAAAGTCAATATTAGAGACTGAGGCATGTACAAGATGTAGTATAGTCGAAGTAACTACAAAAAAGTTTCACTTTTTTATGAGCAGTTACTTAATACGCAGACACCTGCAAACGTAACGTATTAATACGTACGTTGAAATGCACTCACACTACGTCCTTTTATACTATTATTTTCATGCAATAAACGCCTGCCTTCCCATGCTTCCACTGCAATATACATATAACCTTTCATGTTGTAATTGTTTTCCGGTTTCAGCAGTATTTCTTCTCTTTGATGACTTTCGTTTGTTATCCACTTTTGTTTTCTAGATAAGATTGGACGTGAATGTTTCACACATAATCTAGTATTTCATACATAATTTTTGTGTTTCATTTTCTCGTCTTTTTATTTGTCTAAGATCAAGTTAAGTTTACTTACATTTGTGTATGACGAATGTGAACACTTGCTATCATAACCTTTCTTCTTGTTCATCTTGCTTAATGAATGAGATGAAGGAAGTAGAGTGTATATATATATATATATATATATATATATATATGCGTGCATAGTGCCATTGTACAAAGGCAAAGGGGATAAGAGTGAGTGCTCAAATTACAGAGGTATAAGTTTGTTGAGTATTCCTGGTAAACTATATGGGAGGGTATTGATTGAGAGGGTGAAGGCATGTACAGAGCATCAGATTGGGGAAGAGCAGTGCGGTTTCAGAAGTGGTAGAGGATGTGTGGATCAGGTGTTTGCTTTGAAGAATGTATGTGAGAAATACTTAGAAAAGCAAATGGATTTGTATGTAGCATTTATGGATCTGGAGAAGGCATATGATAGAGTTGATAGAGATGCTCTGTGGAAGGTATTAAGAATATATGGTGTGGGAGGCAAGTTGTTAGAAGCAGTGAAAAGTTTTTATCGAGGATGTAAGGCATGTGTACGTGTAGGAAGAGAGGAAAGTGATTGGTTCTCAGTGAATGTAGGTTTGCGGCAGGGGTGTGTGATGTCTCCATGGTTGTTTAATTTGTTTATGGATGGGGTTGTTAGGGAGGTAAATGCAAGAGTCCTGGAAAGAGGGGCAAGTATGAAGTCTGTTGGGGATGAGAGAGCTTGGGAAGTGAGTCAGTTGTTGTTCGCTGATGATACAGCGCTGGTGGCTGATTCATGTGAGAAACTGCAGAAGCTGGTGACTGAGTTTGGTAAAGTGTGTGGAAGAAGAAAGTTAAGAGTAAATGTGAATAAGAGCAAGGTTATTAGGTACAGTAGGGTTGAGGGTCAAGTCAATTGGGAGGTGAGTTTGAATGGAGAAAAACTGGAGGAAGTGAAGTGTTTTAGATATCTGGGAGTGGATCTGTCAGCGGATGGAACCATGGAAGCGGAAGTGGATCATAGGGTGGGGGAGGGGGCGAAAATTTTGGGAGCCTTGAAAAATGTGTGGAAGTCGAGAACATTATCTCGGAAAGCAAAAATGGGTATGTTTGAAGGAATAGTGGTTCCAACAATGTTGTATGGTTGCGAGGCGTGGGCTATGGATAGAGTTGTGCGCAGGAGGATGGATGTGCTGGAAATGAGATGTTTGAGGACAATGTGTGGTGTGAGGTGGTTTGATCGAGTAAGTAACGTAAGGGTAAGAGAGATGTGTGGAAATAAAAAGAGCGTGGTTGAGAGAGCAGAAGAGGGTGTTTTGAAATGGTTTGGGCACATGGAGAGAATGAGTGAGGAAAGATTGACCAAGAGGATATATGTGTCGGAGGTGGAGGGAACGAGGAGAAGAGGGAGACCAAATTGGAGGTGGAAAGATGGAGTGAAAAAGATTTTGTGTGATCGGGGCCTGAACATGCAGGAGGGTGAAAGGAGGGCAAGGAATAGAGTGAATTGGAGCGATGTGGTATATAGGGGTTAACGTGCTGTCAGTGGATTGAATCAAGGCATGTGAAGCGTCTGGGTTAAACCATGGAAAGCTGTGTAGGTATGTATATTTGCGTGTGTGGACGTGTGTATGTACGTGTGTATGGGGGTTGGGCCATTTCTTTCGTCTGTTTCCTCGCGCTACCTCGCAAACGCGGGAGACAGCGACAAAGTATAAAAAAAAAAAAAAAAAAAAAAAAATATATATATATATATATATATATATATATATATATATATATATATATAGATAGATAGATAGATAGATATATATATATAGATAGATAGATAGATAGATATATGAATGATACTTAATCGCCGTCTCCCGCGTTTGCGAGGGAGCACAAGGAAACAGACAAGGAATGGCCCAACCCACCCACATACACATGTATATGCATAAACGCCACCACACGCACCTTTACATGCATATACATACACAGT
The DNA here is from genome assembly GCF_036320965.1 of Panulirus ornatus. Taxonomy (NCBI): domain Eukaryota; kingdom Metazoa; phylum Arthropoda; class Malacostraca; order Decapoda; family Palinuridae; genus Panulirus; species Panulirus ornatus. Next base: position 25,091,245 of record NC_092261.1, read on the forward strand.
CATATACATATACATATATACACATGTACATATTCATACTTGCTGCCTTCATCCATTTTCGTCGCCTCCCTGCCACACATGAAATAGCGTCCCCTCTTCCCTCCAGCGAGGTAGCGCTAGGAAAAGACAACAAAGGCCACATTCGGCCACACTCAGTCTCTATCTGTCATGTATAATGTGTAATGGGAGGCGGAGCTGAGCTGCCTTCCGCACACATGTTTGTGGCTTAGTTTCGGATGTGGCAACGAGCCTATCATAGACTTGTTATGTAGTCAAGACAGATTAAACGGTTTAAAGAATTTTCGTACGTCAAACTTTTCAGTATATATATAGACCTTCACTAGTTTTCCTGTGACAATTCTTTGTATATCTAATAAGGAAAGATTCAGTGATATTTGCCTTGATCAAGGAGTTACAGGTTGCAAGTCTTGTAGTGCTGGTGCAGTCTATACAATGTTCATAATTTCTAACGTAGATAAACCAAGTGTTAGGAACCAGTCCTGATCTTATATTACATCTATGTTGCTTAAGTCATTAACATATAGATCCTTATCAGTCTGTCCAATATGAAACATACTACAGTTTTACGAGGGATTTGCTTAAAATATTCTTGATGGTATTCTCCGTTACTGTTAACGGCTACATTCTCATCAAACGGTCTGAGTAGGTGGGGAACTAATGTAAAATCATCATTAAACTGAAAAACTAAAAAGATTCCTGGTATCAAGGTGAGGTTTGAGGTTAAATGTAAGATGATTTCTTTGCCAAATTAAGAGATTTATCGATGAAAGATCGAGAATACTTTAACTTGATCCAATACTATATACCTTCTCAAACCTTCAATCAATAAATTCTGGACTGCAGATACGTAAGGCACTGAGGAACATCTACAGGAATGCTGAGTGTCTGATCCTATCAATTTGTGCTGAGTAATAATGATTATATGAACAAACAAGTAATTACAGAAAACCCCTCCAATGTTTGAGTATACATCCACGTATATATGTATTCTGACACCCGAGCACGTACGCACCACCTCGAGCATGTGGTACGGCCCCGGAGCACGACGTCGCAACCCTTGAGCACGACGGCACGACCTTTGGGGACGATGAAATGACGTCACTGCCGTACTCAAGCGCTATACCACCGTACTCAAGTGTTGTAACTCCGTACTCAAGCGTTATACCGCCTTACTCAAGTGTTGTAACTCCGTACTCAAACGTTATACCTCCGTACTCAAGTTTTGTACCGCCGTACTCAAGTGTTGTAACTCCGTACTCAAACGTTATACCGCCGTACTCAAGTGTTGTAACTCCGTACTCAAAGTGTTGTATCTCCGTACTCATGTGTTGTACCGCCGTCCACAAGGGTCGCACCGTCGTGTATCAACAGTTAAACTCATGTATTCAATCAATATATTATTTTCAGGCGCAAACGTTTTCCTTTGACTGATTTATTTGTATGACGTGTTGTAAACGCTTCAGTGTCTTGCGAGAGAGTTTTACAGAACGTGAAACCAACCGGTGTGTGGCAAACACATCATTCAAAACGTTTGTGTAATACCTCTTTCTTGACCAATGAGATGAAAGAGTATCGTTACTCATCCTATTGGCAGTTTCCATTTGACTGGAATATTAGAAACAACAGATGGAAAACTAGAGCATAGCCAAGCTTCAGATAGCATGGCATTATTTGTTTTCATGTTACATGATAGTCTGAGGGAAGTACAGTGAATCTGAATATTGTGTTGAACATATGAATGTTTTAACGTTGTAATCCTTCACTTGTAAAATGTTACCTTAACAAATTCTTTCCTTATAATGAACTGGTGATATATCTAAGATGGATTTAGCTCTCTTTACCTTCCTGAGACAATATTTATGGCAGGAGTAAATACAGGAGAGACATAAGAGAATATAAGAAATCAGATTCAGTCACGCCTGTGTCAGACATTATCATTATCATTTTTTCAGCCGACAGGAACGAAAGACACAATCCTATCTTTCAACTTGAGGACTTTATGTGTACTATACTTAACCATGTGTGTCTAGAATTTAGAACACCTGGGGTGTAAACAGAAGGTTTTTGATATCAAAGAAAAAAAGATTTCCAAAAGGTCTGCAGTTGTTCTTGATGTTTACAACGGTTCATCTTCGTCTAATAATTTAGTTCCTCATAATCAATATAACCTACTTTCCTCCACCTACCCACCCAGTGGTATGTCTTTTATGACCTTTCCCCCACGAGGATCTCTGAATAGTCTCTTTCACCCAGATAATGGACGCAGTAATGGACTTGATAATGGACTTGATACGCACTGATAATGGACTTCACTCGCCATGGTAATGGAAATAACTTACCGGATTATTAAACTTGCATTTGCCATGATATTAGAAGGGGAAAAATGGACAAGATTTGCTGTGATAATGGAGTCGGTTTGTCGTGATAACTTCTCTGATGATAAACGTAATGTGCTGTGATAATGGCTATGAATATCTGTGGTAATGGACGTGATTCGCTGTGGTAATAGGCACCATTTACTGTAATAATGGACGTAAATTGCTGTGATGATGATATGATTTCCTCTGATAGTGGGCGTGCTAACAGCGATGAAAAGTAATGTGCTAATGAGTGAGAAGAATGAGGTATGATTGGTGTGATAATGAACGTGATGATAAACATAATAATGAATATGATAAACAATGATGATAGTTAAAGAGAATATTATCATGAATATTGGCGGTGATATCGATATGATCATAAACATGATTATAAACGTGATAACTTGTGTAATAATGAGTTATAATGTATGAGATATTCATGGTGGTTATGTGGATACGCGCATCACTGTTCACGCGGTACTGAGCTTCAAGGAGGACGTGTGTTGTGCTGTTTATTGGAATGGTCGTGATAATGGGTTTGTAAAGGACGCGAAAATATATAGATGATGATCTGCTTCATTTATCTCATAAGTGACCTCACCCGCCAACCTAACCTCATACAGCTGTATATAATGACTGGTTCTCCAGATGACTTGGCAGTCTTTGTTGTCAGTCACTCACTGAGGTTCATGTTATCTAGCTACCACGATTCCTTGATTTTATGTTACTTTCTTAGTAATCATTCCGTAGGTTCATGTTACTTTCTTATCAATCATTCTATAGGTTCATGTTACTTTCTTATTAATCATTCTACAGGTTCATGTTACTTTCTTATTAATCATTCCTTAAGTTCAGTATTCAAGATGTGGACGGACCAATGCACTGTAGAGAGTAAGAATGATTTTTCTGGACTGAAATTTGAAGGCCCAACACATAAATCCCAGAATTTCGTTCGCTCTTTTCCCTGCTTCTGTGCACTGCTTACTTAGCCTTAGCTCACCAGAAATTATTGCACCCAAGCTTTTCCCTTATTTACCTTTTGCAAATTCACAGAATTCATGCTATTGTTTGCCTTTTTTTTTTCTACTTCCTATAAGTAAAACTTGGTACTTATCGATAATAAGAGTCATTTACCATCTATGAGACCAGTCTATCAGTTCATCTATGTCAGTTTGAGGCTATATACGTTCAAGTTTTTTTGCAGATTTGTTTCTTAGCTTTGTATCAAAAGAGAATTTAGATATCTTGCAATGCAGCCCATCATCAATATAATTGATAAAGATGAAAATGGAAGCTGATCCCAAAGTTGATCCTTGTGGCACTCCACTTGTTACGTTTAACAATGCTGAGGTTTACCATTAATCACAACTTTCTGTATACCATCAGTTAACCAACTGCTTGTCCACTGAACCACAACCTCATCAATGCCATGTGTCTTAATTTTTGACAGTAACCTCTGATACGGAACCTCTTCGAAAGTTTTTTTAAAATTTACATAAATGACAGAAACTGCTCTACTTCCGTCATACAAACTAATGTTATCACAAATTAAATCAAGCAGATTTGTCAGACATGAACAATATCGTCGAAAACCACATTAAGAATCGTTTATTAAGTCGTGGTCCTGTAAATGATTTACAATTATATCTCCAAAGATGGTTTTATCATTCTTCCAACTACAGACGTCCAGTTACTTAGACGATAATTTCCGGGCAGTGATTTATCTTCTTTTGTTATGTGTGTTACATTGGCAAACTTACATTCTTTTGGAACTTTTCCCCTGGCAAGCGACATATTGAAAGGGAAGTCAAGGTTTTAGTCATCTGTCTTTCATTGTTCCTGGATACATCACTGACCAGGGCTGCCATCTTAATGATTTTCATTCCATTTTTTGATGAAAGTATGTCTTAGGCTTTTATTTCAGTTTGTTGAAGAACGTTCTCCTCTCTTGTCAATGAAACTGGATATGGGACGTGAGTTGTGTCTTCGATGGTAAATAAGATGACAAAAAGTCATTAATATCTTTGTTATGACTTCGTTGTCTTGAAGCAAGTCATTGTTCTCCGAAAACACTGGATCTATTGACTTGGTAATGACTCTCTTGTTTCTAACATAACTGTAAAACTCCTTAAGGTTTCTTATGCTATCATCATCTATATATGCTTCATGTTCATGGTTACGATGACGTATAACTCTCATACTTTCTCTTTGTAAATTTACATAACTTACTGTATCAAGTCGGTCATTGGATTCTCTGTTTTTCTTAAGAGCAACTTTTCAGACAACAGGAACGTTTTAAACTCACTGTTCCACCAACTTGTTTTTGTTTTAGAAAAAACTGTCAACTACGTATTGGCAGGTATGTTCCCTCTCCTGCTTTGAAGGTTTTACTGAAGCTTTTTCAAGTTACGTTCATGTCATTTTCATGGCCACGTCATCTCAGCTTTACCTGTCAGGAGCAAACAGATCATAAAGATTTGCATGGTTGAAATCGTGTATATTACCTCGACTGTCATGTTGACCAACATTATATGTTGTGATGAAGCCGACCTTAAAAGAAATTTGGCGGTGATCATTTGTACCAAACTTTTCTCCAAGTTTGCAGTGATCAGCAAGATCCTCATTTGTAGTTAAAGTAAATCTAATAAATTCTTGACGTAAGTAGGTTTCTCGACTAGCTAGATTACTGCATTATTAAGCTCATCTAGGTAGAGTCCACGGCCGGAGCTACTGGGAATGGATTTTCCACATTTAGATACCAGTATGTTAATATCTCCTACTATGATAACATCTTGTTCATAACACATTTCTGCTGACTGATCATACGATCTCTCCTCTACTTCTGGTGTCTGTGTGGGGAAGTGGGGGGGGGGGATTATAATCTAGTCCTACTGGTAATTTCTTACGTAGTTTATCTTTAATTTCTACTGTAATGAGTTCGACATTCTCAACAGCTATTACTGTTGTACTACATGATTGGAATGAGCAGGACATCACCGCCTACTTTGCTTCCCCTGATCTCTATTACATAATATGTACACTGGAGATTAGTACTTGGCGAGGTAATATCAGTTGCTGATATCTAACCAAGGTACGATAATAACAGTTAAAGTTATCTTCACTAACTACGAAATACATTGCGAATAATCCGAGCGTTAACATAAAACATTTTAAGATGAAACTGAGACCTGCTTATGGAGGGGGATAGGCAAAGTCATGATGAGTAGGGATGTGTAAATTCATGATGGGTAGGGATGGGTAAACTCATGATGGGTAGGGATGGATAAACTCATGATGGGTAGGGATGGGTAAACTCATGATGCATAGGAATGGGTAAAGTCATGATGGGTAGGAATGGGTAAAGTCATGATGGGTAAGGATGGGTAAAGTCATGATGGGTAGGAATGGGTAAAGTCATGATGGGTAGGAATGGGTAAAGTCATGATGGGTACGGATGGGTAAACTCATGATGGGTAGGGATGGGTAAAGTCATGATGGGTACGGATGGATAAAATCATGATGGGTAGGGGTGGGTAAAGTCATGATGGGTAGGGATGGGTAAAGTCATGATGGGTAGGGATGGGTAAAGTCATGATGGGTAGGAATGGGTAAACTCATGATGGATAGGGATGGGTAAAGTCATGATGGGTAGGAATGGGTAAACTCATGATGGATAGGGATGGGTAAAGTCATGATGGGTAGGGATGGGTAAAGTCATGATGGGTAGGGATGGGTAAAGTAATGATGGGTAGGGATGGGTAAAGTCATGATGGGTAGGGATGGGTAAAGTAATGATGGGTAGGGATGGGTTACTAGCATGCAATGGTTCATTATGCCAGGTGCCGCTACTGAAAATGAAAATATTCTGAAATTATGTTGATGGTAATCAACTGTGTACGTGTGAGTATGAGTAATTATGTAACACGGTTCTGTACATTATGATAATATCTTAACTGTGATATATGATTAGGCAAGTTGTGTTCAGCTCAGACAATACTGAACAGAGATGCTCCTGCTGCCTAGACCAAACCTGGTAGAAGGTACAGTAAATTAGCTGTTAACTTTAGTAATTACTCAGTGAAATACAGTGTATGCTTAATCTGCTTAATCTGTAATCCTATGAAATTCTATGTAATAGCACATCACCAGACATGTGAATTCGAGAGAAATGATGAACAGTTATGTGATTCATTATCATGTTGAACACTGAGGCTACATTTCCATCATGATACGATATTTTCTTATCTATATCATGAATTACGTTTATCATCAGAATTTCTATGTATTAGAAAACGGAAAAGTAAATATTGTTCCGGTATGTGACTTGCCAAGTATCAACCAAATCAGAACCTGAACGAAATAAATGTTCTACGTTTGAATCTTCATAACATGACGCTATTTACATGGATTAGAAATAGCGTAGAAATAATGTTTAAGTGTGTTTTGTTTACTGATATCTTTCGTGACGCAGAAGAAAGAATATTTTTCACGGTAAAGTTACACAATCTCTTTCGGGTTTAGGGAATATTGTGTTCGTTTTCGCAGAAACTGTATAGTTCAGGTCATGGAATACACAACGTAATTTCCCCACAGACGGGAGAATGTACTTAGCGGCCTTGAAGAGAATATGGTTGTTGTTCTTACACATGTGAGAGATCTGCAGAGTACACACATGATGTTACTAATATCAGTTGTATTGTTCTCGGTGACGAGAAAACAATATACCGCACATAAAGGAGAGTACAAGAGAAACATAACATAGGAATGAGAAAGTACAAAGAATAATACAAGAAGGGTGAAAAAGGAAGACATTTCTGAAGTATAAGAAAAAATTAATATGAAAAGTAGATAGAGGAAGAAGGACTGCTAGGTTAGGTAAGTCATCAGGGAGGAGATATTGTGAGGGATAAGCAACAACAAAAACAGTGATAAAATGACAAAATAAAACATATCGAAGAAGAAAGACTTAAGAAACGACAAAGCATGAGAAAAGGAGAAAAAAACAAAAACGAAATGGGACTCGGACAAGATGATACAATCATGAAAGACTACAAAGTGGTGAACGTTTTGAGGTAATAAGGTACAAGGAAAATATGTCTATAGGAAAAATATAAAATCTTAACCAAGGATGTAAAGCTGAAAAAAAAATGAAAACAGTGGAGAGAAAACCAAAATGAAATTATTTGAACAAATTCAAAGGAAAGGAATTGCAGTTAAGAGAACACAAGAAGAGGAGAATATATGGACGAACAAGAATGATAACAGGAGTCAAGCAAAAAACAGTAATACGAAAAAAGCCAATACGAGCATCCTTGGCAAGGAGGAGTCATGATTTCCCCATGGAAGCTGTGAGTGTACAGTCACTCCAGACTTTCACCAACAGCAACAGTCCTCACAGTTCCTCGCCTCCCCAGATACAGTTTCCTCAGGAGACATTCTCAGTCCTTGATAACCATACAGAGGATGTGTCACTGGGTCTCCCCTTCAGTGCTTCTGCCTCTAGGGGACTGAGTCCCCCCCCGCCCCACCACCACCACCATCCTCTCATCCAAAGATAATGCTCCCCCAACCCACACCAGCACAGCGATCCCTGAGAGTAACATGTGGGTATGAAGTCTCTCAGATTCTTCATCACACAAGGATTTTGTATAAATTTATGTGTGTGTGGTAAGTGGCGGTGCCGGAGGAAAGTTACTGCCGGACTCTGACTGATGAGGCCACAGGTGTTAACGGCATCACTGGATCATCCTCACCTGGTTCCTTTCTAATCATGAATATCATATCTTACGATATATATATATATATATATATATATATATATATATATATATTATATATATATATATATATATATATATATATATATATATATATATATATATATATATACAGATAGTATAAATCATTTCCATTACAGAGAAAGCACCTGTTCTCAACAAACAAACATGATCACTGCCATACAGTTCTTTGATGGGCCGCCAGTAGGACGTAGACTTAATACCGTTTTAGGACAGATGAGGCACGTTACTGACCCACCACAAGATATGGCAGGAGGAACGCGGCACTGACCTACCTGGTCCTGGATTACGAAGGTCAGAGACCATCAGACGAGCCCAACCTAACCTCAACTTCACACCCGGACGTGAGAGGATGTGGCCGTTCTTCGTGTGTTCCTGGCGCTACCTCACTGACGCAGCAAACTGGATCAGGAAAAACGATATAGAGCTCTTAAGAGGCATGGTTGTTCCAGCTAAGGTTAATTATGAGGATATACAATCACTTAGTGGAGCCTTATATGTTGTAAATAATTCTTTTGTCGATTCTACATAAAAAACTGCAATACATTTCTCTCATTGAGCTTTTATAGCAGAAACATCTCACATTGAAAGCCATATACCTGTTCGATGAGACCTGGCATCATGGTGTTCAGTCCTACTGTACAAAGATCGCTTTGCGCATCCAATATATCGTTGTGTAGCCTAACTGTATGAATAAACTACTAAGGAATGACAAGGAAATGGCATGCAGTGTTGAACTTCACATTGTTAGAGGTTCAGTTCATAGAATATCTACTCATTATAAGGAATGTTTTTCCTAAGTTATCAGACTGTTTCATAATATCAGAGTGAACTATGTACTGAAGTTTAGTCACACTACAAACTAAGAAAATACTCGTAAATCTTAGCAAGGAATTTCCTTAAACATGAATCTGTCTTGGGTGCTGGGAAACTGTTATATATATAAGAGAAATTGAAATTTTAAACCATTATGTATACACACAAACTCAAAGTATAAACTGAAGGTTATGACCACAACTCTGAAACTAGACTGATACAGAACTGAAGAGATTCCTGTCTTACCTGTTGGAGTAGACAGGCCTTCTGTAAACTGAAGTATAGATATTAACATCAATAAAGGAAGATCACCATTCCTTCTCTAGCGTAATCTGGTCTTTGGATATCGACCATGCAAAGAATCAAAGAATCTACAGACGTAAGTAAAGAGTCGTAGTAATAGAGTCATCTACATAACGTTTATACAGAACAGGATGGAACTCAGACGAGCAATCAGTGAACCACTTACTTTAATGAAAATACGAACAAAGGGGTCACGTGTAGTCTAATATGAATTTCATATTTGATGTTCGTACATCTTCCATGCCCTTACAATTAGCATTAACACTTACCCTCACATAATTTACTTCATCTATAATTCTCGTCATTTGACCATCTGGTGGCAGAGTGAGAAGTGTTGACCACCAGGACTTGTTCACTAGGAGTTTCTCTGGAGGATCTGATGCGCCAGGTGGATGATCGTCGTCTTCTTCCTAACCTTTGTATCAATGTAGGGTACTTCTTCATTCCTGATTATCCTGCCATCGTTTGCCCAAGGGTTTCTATCCACATAGTTTTCTCTGGTCTCTCACTTTGGTTTCTATATATGGTTGTCTTCCTCCGTTGATGTTGATCGATATATTCTCATATAGTTCAGTGTCTTGTTATATATTCATTTCCATAACCATACACATGAATCTCGTAAATATAACTTTCTAGTATCAGGTTTACCAAAGGTTCAGAAAACCAAACTTTAGTTCGTCTACAGTCGTTCCTACCATCACGTGCACTCTGTTCCTATGCATCAGGTTGACCAATTACATCTTCAACACACACCCGCCGACGAAGCTTTTTTCGCCTGTGTTTCCGCACAATTACTCCCAGAGGCGTTTGCTTTCCGATCTGCTTGGCAATATCGAGGCTCACTTTAGTCTGCACCTTCTCTTTACATCAGTCCTCACTGTTCCTCTCGAACCATCGGTCTTTTATATAATTTTTTTTTCTAAAGTTCGCGAGCATTGTTTTAAAGGATCTAAATCTAAAACATTATAATGGCATCATGATACAAAATTTCATCATATTCAGTACACTTAGAAACATTCATCTACACACTATATTTATTTGCCCGTTTTCTTACTTCTAAAGTCTCTAAAACGGACTTGAAATGTGTCAAAAAATCTAATATGACTCATTAGAAACAAAAGACTAACTCAGATATATATATATATATATATATATATATATATATATATATATATATATATATATATATATATATATATATATATATATATATATTTTTCATACTATTCGCCATTTCCCATGTTAGCGAGGTAGCGTTAAGAACAAAGGACTGGGCCTTTGAGGGAATATCCTCACCTGGCCCCCTTCTCTGTTCCTTCTTTAGGAATATATATATATATATATATATATATATATATATATATATATATATATATATATATATATATATATATATTATATATATATATATATTTTCTTTTAAACTATCCGCCATTTCCCGCATTAGCGAGGTAGCGTTAAGAACAGAGGACTGGGCCTTTTTTGGAATATCCTCATCTGGCCCCCTCTATTCCTTCTTTTGGAAAATTAAAAAAAACGAGAGGGGAGGATTTCCAGCCCCCTGCTCCCTCCCCTTTTAGTCGCCTTCTACGACACGCAGGGAATACGTGGGAAGTATTCTTAATCCCCTATCCCCAGGGATAATATATATATATATATATATATATATATATATATATATATATATATATATATTTTTTTTTTTTTTTTTTTTTTTTTATACTTTGTCGCTGTCTCCCGCGTTTGCGAGGTAGCGCAAGGAAACAGACGAAAGAAATGGCCCAACCCCCCCCCCCCCATACACATGTACATACACACGTCCACACACGCAAATATACATACCTACACAGCTTTCCATGGTTTACCCCAGACGCTTCACATGCCTTGATTCAATCCACTGACAGCACGTCAACCCCTGTATACCACATGACTCCAATTCACTCTATTCCTTGCCCTCCTTTCACCCTCCTGCATGTTCAGGCCCCGATCACACAAAATCTTTTTCACTCCATCTTTCCACCTCCAATTTGGTCTCCCTCTTCTCCTCGTTCCCTCCACCTCCGACACATATATCCTCTTGGTCAATCTCTCCTCACTCATTCTCTCCATGTGCCCAAACCATTTCAAAACACCCTCTTCTGCTCTCTCAACCACGCTCTTTTTATTTCCACACATCTCTCTTACCCTTACGTTACTTACTCGATCAAACCACCTCACACCACACATTGTCCTCAAACATCTCATTTCCAGCACATCCATCCTCCTGCGCACATCTCTATCCATAGCCCACGCCTCGCAACCATACAACATTGTTGGAACCACTATTCCCTCAAACATACCCATTTTTGCTTTCCGAGATAATGTTCTCGACTTCCACACATTTTTCAAGGCTCCCAAAATTTTCGCCCCCTCCCCCACCCTATGATCCACTTCCGCTTCCATGGTTCCATCCGCTGACAGATCCACTCCCAGATATCTAAAACACTTCACTTCCTCCAGTTTTTCTCCATTCAAACTCACCTCCCAATTGGCTTGACCCTCACCCCTACTGTACCTAATAACCTTGCTCTTATTCACATTTACTCTCAACTTTCTTCTTCCACACACTTTACCAAACTCAGTCACCAGCTTCTGCAGTTTCTCACATGAATCAGCCACCAGCGCTGTATCATCAGCGAACAACAACTGACTCACTTCCCAAGCTCTCTCATCCCCAACATATATATATATATATATATATATATATATATATATATATTTATTATACTTATTATACACATGTACATAATTCATACTTGCTGCCTTTATTCATTCCGTCGCCACCCCACCATACATGAAATGACAACCCCTTCCTCCCGCAAGCGCGAGGTAGCGCTACGAAAAGACAGCAAAGGCCATATCTATCTATCTAGCTCCCTTTCCACATCCAGGCCCCACAAAACATTCTATGGTTTACCCAAGGCACTTCACATGCCCCTCTCTCCAAAACTCTTGCATTTACCTCCCTAACAATCCCATCCATAAAAAATTAAACAACCATGTAGACATCACGCACCCCTGCCGCAAACCGACATTCACTGAGAACCAATTACTTTCCTCTCTTCCTACTCGTACACATGCCTTACATCCTCGATAAAAACTTTTCACTGCTTCTAACAACTTGCCTCCCACACCACATATTCTTGATACCTTCCACAGAGCATCTCTATCAACTCTATCATATCCATTCTCCAGATCCGTAAATGATACATACAAATCCATTTGCTTTTCTAAGTATTTTTCACAATCTTTTCTTCAAAGCAAACACCTGATCCACACATCCTCTACCACTTCTGAGACCACACTGCTCTTCCCCAATCTGATGCTCTGTACATGCCTTCTCCCTCTCAATCAATACCCTCCCATTAATTTCCCAGGAATACTCAGCTAACTTATACCTCTGTAATTTGAGCACTCACCTTTATCCCCCTGCCTTTGTACAATGGTACTATGCATGCATTCCGCCAATCCTCATGCACCTCACCATGAGTCATACATACATTAGGTATCCTTACCAAACAGTCAACAATACAGTCACCCCCTTTTTTAATAGATTCCACTGCTATATCATCCAAACCCGCTGACTTGCCGGCTTTCATCTTCCGCAAAGCTTTCACCGCCCCTTCTCTATTTACCAAACCATTCTTCCTGACCCTCTCAATTTGCACACCACCTCGACCAAAACACCCTATATCTGCCACTCTGTCATCAAACACATTCAACAAACCTTCAAAATACTCACTCCATCTCCCTCTCACCTCACTACTACTTGTTATTACCTCCCCATTTGTTCCCTTCACCGATATTCCCATTTGTTCTCTTGTCTTACGCACTTTATTTACCTCCTTCCAAAACATCTTTTTATTCTCCCTAAGATTTAATGATACTCTCTCACCCCAACTCTCATTTGCCCTCTTTTTCACCTCTTGCACCTTTCTCTTGACTTCCTACCTCTTTCTTTTATGCATCTCCCAGTCATTTGCATTATTTCCCTGCAAAAGTCGTCCAAATGCCTCTCTCTTCTCTTTCACTAATAATCTTACTTCTTCATCCCACCACTCACTACCTTTTCTAATCTGTCCACCTCCCACCTTTCTCATGCCACGAGCATCTTTTGCGCAAGCCATCACTGCTTCACTAAATACAGCCCATTCCTCCCCCATTCCCCTTACCTCCTTTGCTCTCACCTTTTTCCATTCTGCACTCAATCTCCCTCTGTAGTTCCTCACACAATTCTCCTTTCCAAACTCATTTACTCTCTTCACCTCAAAATTCTCTCTTCTTTTCTGAAAATCTCTACATATCTTCACCTTTGCCTCCATAAGATAATAGTCAGATATCCCTCCAGTTACCCCTCTCAGCACATTAACATCCAAAAGTCTCTTTCACGCGCCTATCAATGAACACCTGGTCTTGAGAGGAAAGATCATGAGAGGCAAGTGCTTTGGGAGCAGCTGAGTGAGTGTGTTAGCAGCTTTGATGCATGAGACCGGGTTATAGTGATGGGTGATTTAAATGCAAAGGTGAGCAATGTGGGGGCTGGAAATCCTCCCCTCTCGTTTTTAATTTTCCAGAAGAAGTAACAGAGATGGGGACAAGTGAGGATATTACCTCTAAGGCTCAGTCCTCTGTTCTTAACGCTACTTCGCTAGCGCGGGAAATGGCGAATATGTATGAAAAAAGCTATATACATATTCATTTTCATTTCATACCATTCGCCATTTCCCGCATTAGCGAGGTAGCGTTAAGAACAGAGGACTGGGCCTTTGAGGGAATATCCTCACCTGGCCCCTTCTCTGTTCCTTCCTTTGGAAAAAAAAAGAAAAAAATGAGAGGGGAGGATTTCCAGCCCCTCGCTCCCTTCCCTTTTAGTCGCCTTCTACGACACGCAGGGAATACGTGGGAAGTATTCTTTCTCCCCTATCCCCAGGGATATATATATATGTGTGTGTGTGTGTGTGTGTGTGTGTGTGTGTGTGTCTATGAGTGGATGGGCCGTTCTTCGTCTGTTTCCTGGCGCTACTTCGCAGACGCGATCAAGTATGAAAAAAATATGTGTATATAAGATATTGCTTCTTTGTGTGTGTAAATACTCTTAGCATATTCCCTTGGTGTCAGAGTCATTGTGTATATGTTTATATGTATAACACTGTGATGGTTTGTGTAGGTATGGACGTGAAGCATAACAGACCAAAGAAAAAATGTATTTTCTGGTGGACTGGAAATATCAAATAAAAATGCCAGGGAAGCCAGTTCAAAGACTCGCCGCTTGCCCTGCCCCCCCGACCCCACCCACCCCCATCCGGCCAAACAAGCCTGAAGCCGGCAGATCTGGTCATGCACCAGGTAAGCGTCAGGCACCAGGTAAGCGTCAGGCACCAGGTAAGCGTCAGGCACCAGGTAAGCGTCAGGCCCCAGGTAAGCGCCAGGCACAAGCGTCAGGCACCAGGTAAGCGTCAGGCACCAGGTAAGCGTCAGGCACTAGGTAAGCGTCAGGCACCAGGTAAGCGTCAGGCACCAGGTAAGCGTCAGGCACCAGGTAAGCGCCAGGCACCAGGTGAGCGTCAGGCACCAGGTAAGCGCCAGGCACCAGGTAAGCGTCAGGCACCAGGTAAGCGTCAGGCACCAGGTAAGCGTCAGGCACCAGGTGAGCGTCAGGCACCAGGTGAGCGTCAGGCACCAGGTAAGCGCCAGGCACCAGGTGAGCGTCAGGCACCAGGTAAGCGTCAGGCACCAGGTAAGCGTCAGGCACCAGGTAAGCGCCAGGCACCAGGTAAGCGCGAGGCACCAGGTAAGCGTCAGGCACAAGGTAAGCGTCAGGCACCAGGTAAGCGTCAGGCACCAGGTAAGCGCCAGGCACCAGGTAAGCGCCAGGCACCAGGTAAGCGTCAGGCACCAGGTAAGCGCCAGGCACCAGGTAAGCGTCAGGCACCAGGTAAGCGCCAGGCACCAGGTAAGCGTCAGGCACCAGGTAAGCGCCAGGCACCAGGTAAGCGTCAGGCACCAGGTAAGCGCCAGGCACCAGGTAAGCGCCAGGCAAGAGAGACCAATCAACCAGGATGTCGACCTAACCCTTTCAGCACCACTTGGATCGCGGCCTCTGCCACCCTTTGCCCGGCCGCTCAATCCTTCTCTTCATCTTTCGTTTTTTTCTGTTTTCCCTTCACTGTAAAGTGCAGTTTTTATATCACACACTGTACGTCTCTCACTTTATGTCATTGCATGATGATTCATATAAGTACATCCTCTTTAACTGCTTTTGATGGGAATTTTTCAAAAAAAATTCTTTTCTCTTTTCTCATTTCTTTCCCATTTTCTTTTCATGAATCTCTTGCTAGCAGACTTACATACGTTTTCCCACTAACAATGATGATCTGAGTAAAAAAGTAAAAACAGACTTTTTCTAAATAATTTACATCTTTATCACATCTTTGTTATTGATGAAGATATTCCAACACTAGATCCCAAACGCTGAAACATTACTAAACAAGACTCACACAGCGTAGGTGATCTTGATGCGAAGTGCGGTTATGTCTGGGTGAAGATTGTGGTTGTATGTGGGAGAGATGGGCAGGTTGTTATAGGTATGCTTAGGCGTGTGGCCGTTAAGGTTGAGCAGTGAGGTTTTACTGCGGTGTGTGTAGCTATATAATGAATGAAAGAGTAATCATAGGTCACACAAGCTCCCAGACTGATACAGACATGAACATAAATCTGAAAATAAAGGTGACTAGTTGACTGATGAGAACCTATATGAAAGATAACATTAGAACGGTGTAGATCTACAAAGACGAGTATGTGGTAAAGGGTGTTCAAATGTTTTAGACATAATGAGTTATCTACGTAGAATCATTAGAATCATTACGGAGTCTGTGGGAAAAGGCTGTAAAAATGTTTGAGATTTAATGCGAAATGTTTATGTGGAAGAAGGTGTTAAAATCGTTTCGATCTGAAGAGAAACTAATGAGGAAGAGAGTGTGAAAATAGTTTAGATTTACTGAGAAACGAGGAGATTATGTGAGCTGGGAGAGTTACGAGGAGGCAGTTCAAGGGAAAAGATTTACGCAGAAGAACTAAACAAGTCAGCGCGGTGATAGATTTTCAAATGCTGGATGAGCAATGTTTGGAAAAATAACTTGAAATGTGCACAGATGAGATGAAAGAGAAGGAGGATGTATCAGTGATGATAGCAGGGCTAGGAGGGACCAGATTACGTGATGTAAGATACTGAAACATCGTAAGGTTCCAAATTACGTGAAGTAATGATGAATACATAAGTTCATTTACCTTGAACATGTAGCCATGGGAACAGACTTGTTGAAGAAGAGAACCTAAGATGTAAAACAAGAGTAAAACAATTGAGATTATTTCCTTGCAATTCCCTCCGCTGACTTATTTATGTCCTCCTGTGTTGTATGATCAGGTGTTTGAGATTGACTATATTGTGTTTTCGTAAATAGCTCTATGTAGAGACAGAACCAGCTACGTAAAAGGACAAATGGCCTGGTCAATAGTCAGAGAGAAAGATTCACACAAGGAAAGGTATATGAATTGATGAACAGAAGGAATATAAGCACCACATGTATAGGTACAGACTTAGATATACAGACAAAACCGCAAACACAGATACAGTTGAATACCAGAAGACGAATGTACAATAGCAATACAACGAGGAACAAATATAAAAAGTATTTTCAAGAAAGTTTGGTTACATGATCCAGAAACTTATGAGATTTTTGCTGATAAAGAGAAAATAGAAAATCAAATCCTTAAGCTACACGTGTCAGCTTTGATAATCCTGTAAATGTAAACGATTTAGTATTTCTGAAATGTATTAACGTGACACTGTGTCGAGTGTTGGATATTCATGGCACTCAGGAAATCCTTACAGTGAGATGACACGATGGCCAGACGATACAGCTGTTCATTTGTTTACATTTCAGTGATTATGTAGAGAGGAAGTTAGAAGTTTGAAAGCACATCAAGAGAGAGAGAGAGAGAGAGAGAGAGAGAGAGAGAGAGAGAGAGAGAGAGAGAGAGAGAGAGAGAGAGAGAGAGAGAGAGAGAGAGAGAGAGAGAGAGAGAGAGAGAGAGAGAGAGAGAGAGATCTGGAAAGTTTTAGAAGACATCAACTGGACTGGACTGATGCTGTCACAAGTTAACATGATACAGGTGACCGCTTCATGACGTCATGGTTAAACCCTGGTGAGGGAGGTGAGAACTGTAGCCACAACGATGCATGATGACTCGGCAAACACGCAGGTTCTGTACGTCACAACAACCATACAAGTCTAGTGGGAACATCTGCCACCTAACCTGGAGTGCCGTGAGGATAGGAGGTAGAACAGCGAACAACACTGCTGCACACATGAAGGAAAGGACATAACATCACTCATCACTTGGAGGATACGAGAGAAAACAAATGATCTAATGCGTCATTGACATCAAACTGTCTGATGGAAACAGACCAACAGCAAAGACGAAAGCTTCCTCAACCTCTAAATCAAAATGGTACGACCTTTGGGTATGATAGCTTGACCTTTGACCTGATCCTTATGGAACGGGTTAGGGGATCACATCATCATGCCAGCCTTGTGTTCGAAGCTTGTACAACTGTTTTCATAGTTCGCAATGTCGAGGTAAACAGATTCATTTATAAGGCAACGCACCAACAATCTTCACACAGTTACAAAACGTAAATATATCAGACTCAAACTTGCACAACAAAACTGAGGCAGTGCAGGCGTCCAGGGGGCCATGTGTGGCGGGAGGCAACAGGTTATAATAAACCACTTCACTAACAGACCAAAACTGAGGAAATACCAACACACGGGAGACGTCAAAGTGTCACATCATCAGTAAGACGAAGTTAGAAATAATAATTAACCATTGAGAAGAGAAGAAACTCGCTCACTGGCAAGATCGAGACATAAAGAAAACTGAAACAGACCATCAGCAACCGCAAGAGGAATCCACAGAACAAATCAATTCAAACCTCCACGGTAAATACACACGAGGAAATGTAAACCGTCCACAAGATAGAGAGAACTTAAAGATTCAGACAAACAGGAAATGATAAATATCAATAAGTTAAGCATAACGAACCTGACCACCTCGATCAATACAAACTTGAGGAACATAAGGACATCAGTAGGTAAGACGAAGCCTGACACCAGAAGCAGCAACAAGTTATGGTCAAGATGGTGACGGAAGGATACACAGACCACTTCATACACCACAAGACGGATGTGGAAGAAACCATCAGGTCAGCGAGGGAGCAAGAGAAAACAAAGCACATCCCAGCCAGCGGGACAGAATATCCCAGTCAGCGGGACAAAACAAACCTGAGGAGCGGCACAGCGCACCGCAGGGAGAGGGAGGCAAGGCACATTACCTCGCCGCCAGCTCTGGGGAGGGATAAATTCCTGATCAGTCTCCCTCTGGCTGCCTCCCTGTCTTCTCCTGGAACTTACTGCCTCCTCCACTACCCCTGGCTCGTGTCCTCTCTCTCTCTCTCTCTCTCTCTCTCTCTCTCTCTCTCTCTCTCTCTCTCTCTCTCTCTCTCTCTCTCTCTCTCTCTCTCTCTCTCTCTCTCTCTCTCTCTCTCTCTCTCTCTCTCTCTCTCCTACTTTTTAAGGACATCTTTTTCGGTGGTGTTAAGGCTTTTCCACCTTGCTCAAGCCTTGGGTCTGTGTAGTCTGTGTACCTGTAGTGTCTATGTAACACTCCTCTCTCTCTCTCTCTCTCTCTCTCTCTCTCTCTCTCTCTCTCTCTCTCTCTCTCTCTCTCTCTCTCTCTCTCTCTCTCTCTCTCTCTCTCTCTCTCTCTCTCTCTCTCTCTCTCTCTCTGCCCATTCCCAAATCTGCTCCCCATTATCATAATATCTATCCATAGCTTCCTTTTCTACTCCTATCTCCATTCTTCATCTTAATCCAGGCATTTGTATATTTGTCATACTACTTCCAGTTTATGAATCTATCTTACAGTACTATCTCCTGTAATCTACTTCTCCGTGTCTCACTTCATTAAATCTTTTCTCTCCAACAACTTCCTTTGTCTTCTCTGGGAATATCTCTATCTGCCACTAATGTCAACCTTCTCCCTCACTCCTATATCTTCCTCACGCACTCTGCCATCTTCTCTTCCTCTAGCTCACTCTCCTACAGTCTCCTATAGAGTCTCTCCTCCTTCTCTTCTCCTTTACTGGAAGGAGGAAGTGTACACACATCCTGTACTGGGAGGAGGAAGTGTACACACATCCTGTACTGGGAGGAGGAAGTGCACACACATCCTGTACTGGGAGGAGGAAGTGTACACACATCCTGTACTGGGAGGAGGAAGTGTACACACATTATGTACTGGAAGGAGGAAGTGTACACACATCCTGTACTGGGAGGAGGAAGTGTACACACATCCTGTACTGGAAGGAGGAAGTGTACACACATCCTGTACTGGAAGGAGGAAGTGTACACACATCCTGTACTGGGAGGAGGAAGTGTACACACATCCTGTACTGGGAGGAGGAAGTGTACACACATCCTGTACTGGGAGGAGGAAGTGTACACACATCCTGTACTGGAAGGAGGAAGTGTACACACATCCTGCACTGAGAGTAGGAAGTGTACACACATCCTGTACTGGGAGGAGGAAGTGTACACACATCCTGTACTGAGAGGAGGAAGTGTACACACATCCTGTACTGGAAGGAGGGTGTACACACATCCTGTACTGGGAGGAGGAAGTGTACACACATCCTGTACTGAGAGGAGGAAGTGTACACACATCCTGTACTGGAAGGAGGAAGTGTACACACATCCTGTACTGGGAGGAGGAAGTGTACACACATCCTGTACTGGGAGGAGGAAGTGCACACACATCCTGTACTGGGAGGAGGAAGTGTACACACATCCTGTACTGGGAGGAGGAAGTGTGCACACATCCTGTACTGGGAGGAGGAAGTGTGCACACATCCTGTACTGGGAGGAGGAAGTGTGCACACATCCTGTACTGGAAGGAGGAAGTGTACACACATCCTGTACTGGGAGGAGGAAGTGTACACACGTCCTGTACTGGAAGGAGGAAGTGTACACACATCCTGTACTGGGAGGATGAAGTGTACACACATCCTGTACTGGGAGGAGGAAGTGTACACACATCCTGTACTGGGAGGAGGAAGTGTACACACATCCTGTACTGGGAGGAGGAAGTGTACACACATCCTGTACTGGGAGGAGGAAGTGTACACACATCCTGTACTGGGAGCAGGAAGTGCACACACATACTGTACTGGGAGGAGGAAGTGTACACACATCCTGTACTGGGAGGAGGAAGTGTACACACATCCTGTACTGGGAGGAGGAAGTGTACACACATCCTGTCTTCGGCCCCCAAGGACGGCAGCTCAGTGTCAGGACGCTGATCCCCTCCCAGTTGAAGGTTCGAGGCTGACACCACGTCTCGCTCCACACTAAGCCCCCCGCCACCACCACCTGCTCAACCACCACCATCTACATCTGCCCTGCCACCCACCATACCACCACCATCTACCAAACCATCTATCACCACCTAACAGGCCGCCTAACACCATCACTTCCTACCAAAACCATCCACAGTCGCTTGGCTGTTCACAATTTCAACAATGGTCTTTATCCGTGATGACAACAGCGAAGACCACCAAGGTTAATACAGTGATCATAGTGACCTAATTATGACTCTTGATAATAGCAATCATGATGACGCTCGTAAAGATCATACCGACAATAGTGGTGATCACACTACCTAGGTAGTGTTGGTGACTACAGACGGTCTGAGAGGCAGGTTGTCCCGGTGGTGATGTCCGTGATCATCGCACATCACGGTAGTGATGATCATGATGGTCATCATAGTAACGTCAGGGAAGATTATGATCTTTACTGGTTATACTTGTGATGATCACATTGATGACGATAACTGTTGTAGAAGGTTGTTGTGCGGTGACGACAGACAATAAATCTCATATAACTTTCATAAGTCATGATAATTAAGGAGCACAACAATAACTAAGATTTATTATTACTTTATCAATACATTAGAAATATCATCAACTAAAGGTTTACCCATTCAACAAGAGTTAAGCGAAACCAAAAGTTATAAACATAATATAAAAACCAGATTCATATTTCCCATCACTCACTGGCCTGTAAATGTGACATATATGTTGATGTTTTCTACAGTTTTGATGATGTAAGAAACAAATTTCAGTACAAGAAACATGTGAACATCTGCCTGTGTGTCTCACAAGACATGGTTAGCTACGTGTGTGAATGTCTCACCAACTCTGCGATTCCAAGAAAACTAATCTTAACCTCGACTGATGAAACGGATTAGGTCCAGAGCCAACGGTGTAAGGCCGAGGGTAGGACAGCACCAACCTGCAGATTATACGAGTTAAGCGAACATTACTGTTGCCTCTACTGCCTGGCTTAGTCTGGCGCGCCCAGGGCCATACACACCACGGGAGACAGTGGGAAAAAGACGAGAATTTAAACAACAAAAGTAAAATGTTTATGACAGCAACATGATTAGAAGAAAGGAGAGGAGGACACACACATTAACAACATCAAAGGAAAAATGAAGAAAATAGAGTGAAGATGATAGGAGAACACACACACACACACACACACACACACACACACACACACACACACACACACACACACACACACACATATCCGAGGGACTGACATATTGCTGTACTGTCGTGGGTATTTGCTTACTAAGTTCAGTTTGTTAGTTTATGTTCTCAAGTGAATGATCTTATCTGTGTGGAGTTGTCAAGGTGAGCTCACCTCTGTAGGTCTGCTTTCCTCTGCAATCTTTTTGTCCTCGTTCACTTCATCATCAAACTCAGGCAAGACGTGTTCAATTTTTGTCAGGTATTCTATCAAGTCGGATATTCTCAATTTCCATGTATAAAGAGAAGATTTAATGACGATGGTACATAGTCATCTACTTTTAGTGTGCTCAGTGGCAAGCTAATGCAGGAATATTCTATGTACACAATCAAGGAACTAAATGTCACTCCAATATTCTCTCTCTGTGAGCGCAACTTCTTCCTGTGGATCTATCTCTGACGAGTGTGTGTCTCACTGCTTCCTGTACCATCCTGATTCCTCCCTCACAGTTATCTTTAAATATTTGTTATGGTTAATTAGAATTCTTCAGAGAACAGTTGATTATCAGCAGCAATATTTGATATTTTCCTACTCTTGTCTTTCCCACTGTACGATGTCGAATAAGCCAACCATCATTATGTCCTGAGGCCTAATGTTTTCCCTGAGAAAGACGCTCAGTCTCCCTCCTTTGTCTTCTCTCTCCTTTCTGCTCATCATGTCAGCCTCTGGACACCTTAAGTCACAGCTCATTTCCCTGGCATGTTTTTCTTTCCATCAAGATTGTTTTTCATAATTTCGTTTCTTGAACTATCACAATGGTCAATCCTCGTGTGATCGGTGTCTTCATAGAAACTATGCGAAGCAGCAGCCAGACGCCTGCACGAATTCCAGGTCTTAGTGACAAAGACACACACAGACAATTTGCGAGACCTGGCCGAAACAACAGCTACAGAAAACGGAGAGAACAGCATCACTGTGGTCAGACAGAGATGGCTGGACAGATATGACACCTGAAAGATTTAATGAAACGAGAAGCTTTTAGATTCTGCTAATGAAGAGGTGGGGGTAAAACCATCCCAGTTATCTTTCATGTTAGTTGAGACGGCACTGGCAATTGAATAGTCAAATTAAAGGCATTGTAAGCAGTATTCCACTGGGGCGGTCAAGACTCCTGTATATAAGAAACAGTTGTTCAACAGAAAAATTGATTACGGCACCTATACCCCAGCCCTGACCCCCACCAAGGTTTTGTGAAGCAGATCTGATGATGATGATTATGTTGGAGAATGTGATTCTACTAGACATGTTGGGGCTACTGCAGAGATGTTTTACGGTGTTTCCAAATAGATCGAAGGAAGAGAGTGACATTTAGAAAGAGAAATTGGTAGAAAATGTGGATTAGCACTAACGAACTTAATCAGTTTACTGCTAACCTATTTCTAGATGCTACACAGGTACGAATTAACAGAGGAAATGTGTTCAGAGCGAGAAAGTGACTAGAGAGGAAGCTCTGCATTAGAAAGCAGAGCAAAGAAAAAACCCAGAGGAAGTCAGTTCACACACCAAAGACTCATACCAAACCCTCAGAAATGCCCTAAAAAATAGCACCTACATGCTTATGATAAAGCAAACAGAATGTTATATTTTGCAGCTAGACACGTGATGTGTGAAACGATGGATGCAGTATTCACTCTTTTGCAACACCTAGTTTTGACCTCATCTGGAACGTGTTATTCAGTTCTGGTCACCAAACTTAATTAAAGGGAAATAAAAACGAGAGAGCTTACGAGAATGTCAATAAACTAATTCTGTCACTTACAATTATACTTTGTGAAGAAAGACAGAAAATGTTCTTTAAGAAGGCACAGACTCCCAGGAGATTTAATAGAAATGATCAAAATCCTCAATAATTCCCATAACTCATTACAGTTTTCTTACATAACACAAAGGGCCAAAGGCCAGAAGCAACATTACGAAATTAAAAGGAAAGAGATATGATGTTAATGTGGACTCAGGTTTTCAGTTGTAGAGTTGTAAACATATGCATAAACAAACCATCATCAGAAATTGTCAATACAAAGCCTATTATTACCTCAACATTATGACCAGATACGTGCTTGACTGTTGTCATTTATCACTACATAAGTCTGTTCATGAAAGAAAAACAAACGTATGAACTTATTCATACACAATTTGAACACTTATCCCCTCGCATGTTTGAGACCTTCCGGGAATATTATGCAGCGCCATCAGAGCAGCATATTATTTCCCATTCACGTGAAGAAATTCCCACGACAGTAAACCTAGCGTATGTATGATACATGGTGCTACTTCCTTCCTATCTCCTGCCAAATGTTGTGCTTGGGATTAGCAGGCAGGAGTGTGTCCTCTGCTTTACTACCAGTCTCTTTCCCTAAGATGAGGAACTCAAGATGATTACAGCAGCTAACCTCCTCGTCGTGTATCATCAAGTCTCCTGTTATCTGTCCTTCCCATGTACACCTTGCATGCCTTTATCCTCTCTGCTTCTCTTTTCTCTTCTTATCTTCCTTCTCATCTCCTTTTTCCATGCTGCTCTCCTTTTGTTATTCCCTTTCCATATTATCATTGCCGTTCTCCCACCTTCCCTTCCTTCTCCATTTGTTTCTCTCTTCCTCCTCGTCCTTGTTTTCCTTACGTGAATTTATCCTTCCTCTTTCTCCTGCTTCCTGACCCACCCAGTTTCTCACCCTCCATCACCCTCCATCCCTGGCCTATACCATTTCTCGATTAGGAATTAACTTTTCTGCGTCATAATTCTTCCTCGGTCCATCCAACTGCCAAACTTCATCTCTCTCCATCTTCCACTGTTCTGTCCGCATACATTTTCTCTAATCTTTCCATTTTTCTCATATACTCAACCTCCCTTCAACGTCTTCTGCTCCATCTATGCCAATCTTCTACACCGCATCATTCTAATTTTCATTCATTCTAATATCACTTTCTAATCTTTATTTTTCCATTTCAGTTTATTTTTTCTTCAACTCTCGATTCATCTCCTCACCCAATCTTTCTTCATATTTCTTCTCACCAAATTGATTTCTGCACTTTACCCACTTCTCAGTCGACCACCATATTCCAGCCTCCTGTTCCTCACAAGTTAACTCATTAAGTCCGACGACACCACCCTTAGGTACCATAGTGTGACCTGACCCTAATGTTTCAGGTCACTGGTAAGACTATCATACCTAAGGTTGTAAAGTCGACCTCATGGTTCGTACTGTCTTGCTCAAAGGTCGAACTGTCGTGCTATAGGATTTTACTGTTCTGCTCAAGGGTTGTGATAAAGTGTTCAGGGGTTGTCCTGTTGTGCTCAAGGGTTGTGATAAAGTGTTCAGGGGTTGTTCTATTGTGCGCAAGGGTTGTACTGTTGTGCTCAAAGGTCATACTATCGTGTGTGAGGGTCGCACCATTTTGCTCAAGAGTCGCTCCGTTCTGCTCAAGGGTCGAACTGTTGTGCTCAAGTGTCGTACCGATGTGCTCAGGAAGTCCATCATTAGAAAATGGATCATTATTCTCAGATAGAAAGTTTTGCTTGTTATTTCTCAGTATTTCTTTCTCTGCTCCATGGCTTCACCTTCCTCGGTGTCTGCGGATGATGTGTACCTTCAGCAAGCGTCTTGCTGTAGCTTGTCTGTCTTGGTTAGTGGCTTCGTTGGCTTAGCAATACGAGAAGCCAGCCAACCTGCTCCCCCGGGTGTGTGTGGATGTCGGAGAGGGGGAAACGTGTTTATGAGTACGCTTAACCAAAAGGTCGAGAAGTTTAGAGAGAGAGAGAGAGAGAGAGAGAGAGAGAGAGAGAGAGAGAGAGAGAGAGAGAGAGAGAGAGAGAGAGAGAGAGAGAGAGAGAGAGAGAGAGAGAGAGAGTACATGGGAAGGACAGAGAACAAGAACTGATGTTTGACGAGGTTATCTACAGGAGGAGATTAAGAACAGCCTAAAGTTTCCTAATCTACTTCGACAGAGACAGACGAGTGAGACGTTCACCACTCCTTCCAGCAGAAGATTCAGGAAGGAGCGCCAAGTTGTATGAACAGATGTACTGACGAACATATTATAGGAAAGTGTGAATAGAAATCACGTCCTATTGTAGTGCATGAACTCAGGTAGCCTAGATAAAAGTCTTAAACATGAAGAAAAAAGAAGAATTATGTGAGTTTGACAAGTTATGTCTATAATGACTTCCTGAAGTGCTGCATTTACTAATAATGATAATCATTAAATCATGAGGTGGAGGAGAGCATAAGGAAAGCGAATAGGAATAAGAAGGAGGAGGAGGAGAAGGATGAAAGGAAACTAACTGGACCCTGGGCCATGGGAGTCACCGTGCAGCCACCATAAACCTGTTTCTCTGATATCTTTATATGGTGTGTGGGGTGGGAGGGCCGGCAGTCTGGGACTTCTGGGCAGATGACATGTGGAGCCTCCCTTCATCCTGAGGAGCGAACCCGTCGTGGGCTGAGGTCGGGAGGGAGAAGTAAACCTATACTGGGAGTTCTTGGCAGGGAAGGCATAGTGGGCGGTATCCCTAAGTCTCCTGAGACCACAGGGTGGAGGTATTAAGGATAAGGTCCGCCCTTCCTCCCCACGCGGTTGTGGGAGGGTTATAAGGGATGTCCTGAGATGAAGATGGAGGAACTTCTGTCCTGAGATGGGTTGGGAGAGACCAATGTGAGCATGACAGAGCTGACGCTTTGGTCGAACTTGCACTTGGTGAAGAAGACGTTGATGGCTTGTGGGGTCGCCTCATCCATGATGTGGAGAGTCAGGGGAGCTTGGCTGGGACAACTGCCTCTCCCTGTTCGAACCCCAGGTCGAGAGAAGTTATAATCCGGCGGTTATGGCGGTGTTCGCCCCATCATCTCGCTACTGTCTTTTGGTCAATGAACTTCGATATGCCACGGAACTCGCCAGTGGAAGGCCACCAGTCTCTGTATTTGAGTTGATAACTTGACACTAAAATATGTTTACTATTCCTGTTCATTTCATTGTCATATGTCAATTTTTTGCGATATATTTTATATGATCATGATGTGTAAACCTTCTAATATTGATTCTTGTCATCATTGCCAGATGTCTCAGTATCTTACGCCTTCAAGGACTTGTAACAGGTTTAGTGATACGACCACAAGAATCTCAGGTTTGACAGTATGTCTTCGGTACGCAAAACTCTTAATTGGCCCGTACGTGCTGTCGGGTTCCCACTGGCAGTGTTAGAGGAAGATCTGTTGATTATATCATTCCACAAACTTTTTCTTCATCCAATCATCGGGTTTATCAGAGTGAGGTTTGCCACACTCGCCACCTCTGAATGTTTCTTGTGATCCTCGGTTGATTACTGACGTGTTCCTCCGTCCAGATGTTTTTGTCAACATAAGTTTCCACTGCCCTTGAGGTAGTCTTCATCACACCTGCTCTATACTGTAATGGTCGTTAGTGTTGTTCAGTGTTGCTTTACACAGCAACTTGTGTTCTCACTGATGGTGACTCATTTCTTGTTATTTCCGGTTGTAAGCATTCACAAGAATTAGATACATTTCAAATTTCAGGTCACAGTTCATACGTCCGAAGATGGTGTAAAATCTTCTTGTTCTGTTCCTGGCCATATCCTCACCACACACACACAAGCAGGTCAGAATAGAACCGATGTCTTCTTGTGTTGATCTGAGGCTAATGACCTTGTTTTAGGTGGTGCCATCATCAGAAGTTGGTAGATGTGCAGCTTCTTTACTAGTGATCTGTCTGTCTTGATGCTTCTTATTACTAGACCATTAGTTTTTGCTTCTTGCATCACAAACATCTACTTCTATAAACTGTTGTCTTGTTATCGAGGAAAAGTTTCTTTGTAGGCAACTGCATTTACTCTCGCCTCTTAGTACGGATTGCGTCTCTCTCTCTCTCTCTCTCTCTCTCTCTCTCTCTCTCTCTCTCTCTCTCTCTCTCTCTATCTCTACTGACTTGGAGCGCTTTGACTCTGACACATTAGTGCTAAGAATGACATCTCAATTCTCTGATATTTGGTCGAAGTCTTTATGATACATCTGTTTGAGATTTTTACAACATACATCTATCATACAAGAGAAGGAAAGGTGTCGCTACTGAGCGATAGATTGAGAAAGAATCGTCTGGTGATGCATCAATATATTTCCTTACTTCCACTGAGATATTTAGAGACGTTGAATTCTCTATCATTCAGTCAAGAAGAAGAGGAAGTTGTTCTGAGTGTTGGCTGGGTCAAGGGCAGGTAGAGATTCCATTAGTTCTCAAGCGTCCAGTTAGGAGCCGTTGATCTGAACGTTGAGGAGTTGGTAGGATCATTTCTGTCTTGGTGTCTGTGTTGTGAGGATTCTTTCGTCTTGACTTGTACAGCTTCAGTCTTGTCCGCCATATTCTTAGTCTTAAGGTGTGATGCAGTCGTAAGGTAATCCTTCTCTGCGAGACATCTTTTAATAAAGCTCTCCTCTGCTCTCCAGCCAGCAGTTTTTGCTGTCAAAGCTTCAGCTTCCCTAACCCGAGGCCTTTGTGTTCCAGATGACGTACTGTAGAGCTGGTCTCCATCTACCACAATGAATGGGCCGTTGAGACTCCCAGCTGCCTCTCGTGTTACTGACACATTTTTCGCACTAAAACGATTCAGGAAGACGTAAAACAGATGTCGGATGCCACCACTAGATTCCGAAAACATGAAAAGCTTGTTCAGGCTTGGCTGAGGGTACTCATGCGATCGTCATGTCTTCCTCGGCCGTCTCTCACGAGCCACTCCCGCTTGATCCATCAAGAGGCTTTGCACGTCTCATGAAGTTCACTTGTGGACGTATTCATCAGGTCCAGAGTGAAGCGCTTCAACATTAGTCATGAAAATGTGAAAATTGTTTTAACTGCCATAAATATAGGAGAGTCTTGACACCGTCATGGTTCAAATGATAGAACTGTACTGGAATTAGAAAGTCAGACACTTTATTCCTTGTAGAGTTCAAGGGAAGGTGCATATATATATATATATATATATATATATATATATATATATATATATATATATATATATATATATATATATATATATATATATATATATATATATATATATCTTGAACAGAATAAGTTTGTTCTATTAATAAATCAGAATGCATTTCTCCGTCTGTCATATTTGCTACCACAATGTTCCTTTATCTTTTCCAAAAGTTTATAGAATAAAAAAACAAATATGTTAATTGTTTCTGGATAGAGAATGGGATAAAGCTTCCACTTAATTTCAAACTGTTTAAAATGCGTAGTGAATACATTTAAATCCTGTGGTGGTAGGTGTAATGCATCACAATATACTCCATATTACTCTCGCTTAACACACTCCTATCAAGACACAGGTCTACGGGGAAGGAAAGTTTCTACACTAATCTCAGTAACGCCGGTACCAACGCGCAGGACGAAGCAACAAGGAGAAGGACGATGTAAGATGGTACGACATGTTATGGAATGGTTATATGTATGAACAACTCCAACTACTGCAGTATATTGAGAAGTATGGATATGAGGGTGTTATGGTGCAGGTGTGGAGAGAGAGAGAGAGAGAGAGAGAGAGAGAGAGAGAGAGAGAGAGAGAGAGAGAGAGAGAGAGAGAGAGAGAGAGAGAGAGAGAGAGTGAGAGAGAGAGAGAGAGAGGCAGTGGTTAAGGTGAGGTTTCTCAGTTACAGTTGAGGATGAGGAGAGAAACTTATGAGAGTCGGGCGGTGACGTAAGAGAAAGTTTATATTGAGGGAGATGGGGTTATGGCCTGAGAGTTATGTGTAGGGTGCAGTGTGAGGAGCAGTGAGAGAGAGAGAGAGAGAGAGAGAGAGAGAGAGAGAGAGAGAGAGAGAGAGAGAGAGAGAGAGAGAGAGAGAGAGAGAGAGAGAGAGAGAGAGAGAGAGAGAGAGAGAGAGAGAGAGAGAGAGAGAATTATTGTGGTGGGGTAAAAGTAAGATAGATGAGAAAGTTTACAGTAAGGGTGAGGGGTGAGAATAAGTAATGGTAGAAGTAAGATGAGAGACTTACGAGGAAAGTGAGAGATGAGACTTCTGTTAAGATGTTAAGGAATGAGAAACACATGTGGAGATGGTTAGAGGTGAGGGACGCTTGTGACGGTGAGGAACACATACATGAGAATGACAGAGACGAAAAGCCCTGTTGGTCTATGACCAAGTTATATGACGGATGACCTCAATGGTATCTTAACTTCTGATCTTTATAGGCGAGGATGAATGATACTCATGGTGGTGATGAAGGATGAGAGAGATTAGTAATAACAAGATCTGAGAGGTTTGTCCTGCCTATGGTGGGTGTGAGATGACTGTGAGAGATGACTGTGAGAGATGACTGTGAGAGATGACTGTGAGAGATGACGGTGAGAGATGACGATGAGAGATGACTGTGAGAGATGACGGTGAGACACAGTAGATGATGAGAATATAATATTTATAAAATTGACAAATACAAAAGAGAAGACGAAAAATATCTTTAATGAATATGACAGACTCAGTGATGGTGATGTAAGTGAGGGAACTACGATGAGAGTAAGAGACAAATAAGACTTATGGTCAAGGTGAGGATGAGACAAACTGATGACTATGTTGAGGGAACGAGAATATTTGAATCAGATTGATAGTTGAGGAAGACATGAAGGACGTCTCGTGTTGTGAGGTGTTGTAACAATCTCAATGTTTTGTTTTCTTGTCGTTTTTTTCCTGCGAGCCACCAAGGATGGGCGTGAGAGACTGGGTGCTGATCTAAGCAAGTTCCTTACCCAGTGTCCAATCTTGTGCCACCTCGCCTTCAGGTAGAGATGTGTTAAGCATCTGGTGGCAGGGAATGTCATCTGCTGCCTCATCTCTCAGGTCTAAGCTGCTTGAACCAGTGTTTGGTCTTATGTAGGTCTGTCAGTACATCGTGACTCTTGAGTTCAGCTACCATTAGCTTTATGTCATGTGTTGCCTGATGAGAATGTTAAGTGCTATATGGAGGATATTTGATAACTTTTTGTGTTAATTTTTCAGTAGATTAACTGTATCTTTCATGATCTTTCTTTGTCTTCCTGGTCTGAAGAATTCTGCTGGGTAAATTTGAACATTTTAAAAAATTCTTCTTCACACTCTCAATAACTTTAAGACTCTTTTTCTTTTACATTAATTCATCTTGTTATAAGTTCCTAGTGATCTTATAAATCTTACCTTAGTCGAATTAGATCCTCTGTTGTCCTTATCATCCAGTTTGGTCTTGAATTAACGATTTCTTTCGACTTGTCTTCTTTTATTTTCACCCTCGTAAGAAGTAAATTGTTTCTAAACTTATTCCTCAAATTCTAAACTACTAAATCTTCATCAAGAAGATTCAAACATTTGTTGTTCTCATTGTTGCGCTTGATTTCTGTCTCCTTTTCTGATACTGGGAATCAAGGATTTGGTGTCGCTAAATTCGCCTACATATAAATGGAAATATGGAAGCAGAAGTGAGTCGTAGGGTAGGTGAGGGTGCGAAGATTTTGGAAGCATTGAAGAATGTGTGGAAGGAGAGATCTTATATGGGAGGGCAAAAAAGGGTATATCTGAAGTTTCAGTAGCCCCAACCATGTTATATGGATAGGGTTATGGGGAGGAGGGTGGATGTGTTGGAAATGAAATGTTTGAATACAATATGTGGTGTGAGGTGGTTTGATTAAGAAATCAAAAGGTAAGCGAGATGTGTGGTAATAAAAAGAGTTTGGTTGAGAGAGCAGCAAGAGGGTGTGTTGAAATGGTTTGGGCATATGAAGAGAATGAGTGAGGAAAGGTTGACAAAGAGGATATATGTGTCAGAAGTGGAGAGAACAATGAAAAGCGGAAGAACAAAATTAGAGATAGAAGGATGGAGTAAAAAAATTAATGAGTAATCGAGGCCTGAACATACAGGAGGGTGAAAGGCGTGCAAGGGACGGAGAGAATTTGAACGATGTGGTGGTATACAGGGGTCGACGTCTTTCAAGGTACTGAACCATGGCGTGTGAAACGGCCGGAGAAAATCATGTAAAGGTCTGTGGGGCATGGTTGTGGACAGGGGACTGTCGTATTGGTGCAATGCACATAACAGCAGGAAAATGGAAGCAAGCGAGTGCGGCCTTTCTTTGTCTGTTCCGGCGCTACCTCACTAACAGGAGAATAGCCAATCAACTATCATGAGAGAGAGAGAGAGAGAGAGAGAGAGAGAGAGAGAGAGAGAGAGAGAGAGAGAGAGAGAGAGAGAGAGAGAGAGAGAGAGAGAGAGAGAGAGAGAGAGAGTTTAACTTGGACGAGTTAACTAGAAAGGAATAGCAACCAAAAGAAAGTCAACTAGAGTGGATGTTATTGTGAACAGGTAAACCCAAATGGATCTTCATCTGCTTAGCTTAACTTAGAGAGGAGTTCTCCCCCTACTCCCCAACCCCCACCTGCAAAACACTTGGTCGTCGTCCCTTTCCTCTGTGGCCAATAGTCGATCCTCAGGCCAAGTTGGCGGACTTGTATTTCCTCGAGGGAAATACATATTTCCGGCCTGGAAATAAATGGACGGGAAGACGCCAAAAGTATTGGGGCCAGATGTCATGCCGCTCTGACCTGGTGCATATCATGTGTTGTGGTCAGGTGGAGTCAGGGAGGGATACGGGATCAGGCGACAGGGAAGGGGGATCAGATACGCTAATGAGGGTTAGGTCAGGCCAGTTATGATTAGAATATTATAAGGTCACAAGAGGTCAGGTATGATTCACAAAATTTAGATGAAGACATGGGAGATCAGCTGTGTTTGAATGAGTTGAGAAAAGTTTAAGCATGATGATGATGGCGTAATCTTTGACCTGACCTTGACAGTTCAGGTCAAAAGTCAGGCCATCACACGGCAGAGGTCATACATAAAGTAGTGAGTTCAGCTTAGAGTTTACAGGCTAGTGAAGATAAAGGCAGGTCAGGATCAATGGGAAATCAGGTTATCTAAAGGAAGGTCAAGATAAGATCATCCTGGGTGAGGGATGGCTGGGGGTAGGAGACAGCGTAAGGTTGAGCCAGGTCAGGGGTCACCATGAGCAATCAGGAATGATGATCTTATGGTCAGCAAATCAGAGAATTCATATGAGAGAAGTTCGGGCAAGATGAGCTAATCTGTAGTTGATAAAGAGAGGTCACGTTAGGTAATTTACGATCGAATAAGGTCACCTAAGATATGTAGAGGTCAGAAGAAGCAGTTTCAGATCGGGATGACGTCATAATATCAAGGTCTGCATTGAATCAATGGAGGTCTTGATGGCTTCTAGTATGATAAAGATAAACATTACAAGTAACATGCAAAATTGTCGATCATTCAGCAGTTTTGTTTATCATTTTCTTGAGCCACATAAATCTATTTATCTTACTTGTAGATTGTTATCTTATACCTAGCCACGGGGGCTTCTGCACCGCAGTGTGCTGAACTTCAGGTTAAGTGCCGTCGTTAAGCCCACACAATGTTACTGAAGCATTGTCGTTAAACTACAGACTTTACCTATACGTGTACGACAGTTAACACCATACATAATTTTGCTGATTCCCAGCACAGTCGTACACAGCCATCCCCATCATTTTTAGGTTCACATTGTCAGCTCTGCCCAGTTTTTGAAATCACACACCCATGTTTATCTCACGATAAAAATAAGCTCACATGCTGTCGTTAATCTTCCATTAAAGTTAATGAATCATAAGTCAGCTTATCCTAACATTCTCGTTGATCCAATGAACAGCTGGTAATCCCAGACACTCTTGTTAATGCTATACTGTAGGTAATCTTACGTTCTGTTGTTAATGCTATACTGTAGGTAATCTTACGTTCTGTTGTTAATGCTATACTGTAGGTAATCTTACGTTCTGTTGTTAATGCTATACTGTAGGTAATCTTACGTTCTGTTGTTAATGCTATACTGTAGGTAATCTTACGTTCTGTTGTTAATGCTATACTGTTGGTAATCTTACGTTCTGTTGTTAAAGGTCAATGCCGTTGTTACTGTTATTGATCCCACGAACTGCATCTAATACTGTTATACCAAATCACTTCAGCTAGTCCCACACACAGTTGTTAGTCCCACACACTGCTGTAGTCCCCAAATGCTGCTGTTAGTCCCACACACTGCTGTTAGTCCCATACATTGCTGTTAGTCCCAGACACTGGTGTTAACCACAAGCTGTGGTTTATTCACCAAACTGATTTTATCACAAAAAAATTGTTAGTCACATGGCGTAGCTAACGGGATATCATCTGCAGATCCCGGCATCTATCAACAATTCCTAGCAGGCCCCAGCAGCTCCCAGCAGCTTCGAGCAGGCCACAGTGGTTCCCAGCAGTCCAAGTATCCCCTCAGAGCCCCGGCAGCCCGTAAAACGAACCTCACAAATTAAACCTTACCACGTGCTTTTCCTTTTTAATCTGGGATACAGCGTTTTTAGGGCCATGCCATACCCCGTGCCTTATCCCTTCCCTCTCATATATTCCATCCTTCCCTCACTTCCTTCCCGACCATCTCTCTCCTCTTGTATTTTCTATTCTCTCCCTTTTCTTCTCTCTCTTCTTCTCATAAACATTCCATTTGAACTCTTCTTCATTTCCTCCTGACTTATCTTTCCATGTCCCTAGCCACCCTTGCCTAGCTCCTGCTTCCTGCCTTCCTCCCCTGTACCCGTCGTTCCTCCCCTCCTCTCCCCTTCCCTCCCCTCCCCTCCCCTCCCGCTGCACTCCATCTCCCCCCAACACCCCACAGGACGAGCCCAGTGGGATATTACATAGACGGTGTAGCTTCAGGCCTTGCCGTTATGAGACTATAGGAGTGCCATGTTACAGCCGTACGTACGAAGAGAGAAAGACAGAGAATATATATATATATATATATATATATATATATATATATATATATATATATATATATATATATATATATATATATATATATATATATATATATATATATATATATATATTCATCTAGCTGCCATGTATAATGCAGCAACACTACTGCTATTCATCTGGAACCTGGCCCATCAGACCTTTTCAAGGTTCACTCCGGACGCTTCACATGAACTGGTCCATTTCATTCCATCCCGTGCACGCATTTCACCCTACTGCATGTTTAGGCCCCGATCGCCCAAAATCTTCCTCACTCCATCCTTCCATTTCTGATTTGGTCTTCCCGTTCTCCTTGTTCCCTCCACTTTTGACACACATATCCTTTCTGTTAACGTTTTATGTATATATACATATATATATATATATATATATATATATATATATATATATATATATATATATATATATATATAAACAGAGAGAGAGAGAGAGAGAGAGAGAGAGAGAGAGAGAGAGAGAGAGAGAGAGAGAGAGAGAGAGAGAGAGAGAGAGAGAGAGAGAGAGAGAGACGGCAGGAGTGCCACAATATAGCCCACCGTCGCACCGCACTTAAAGACCCAGACTTGTTATATATTGAAGAGGCCTGACGCGCACTGTATGCAAAATAGTGCCTGAGTTTGTATGTGTTTTCTCTTCCTACATATTCACCACCTGCACTGTTTCTTTTCTTCATTAGATTATTTTTATATATTTTATGATGTAGGGATGTTTCTACATATGCCCAATGGCACATATATAAATTGATACATACATATATATATATATATATATATATATATATATATATATATATATATATATATATATATATATATATATATATATATATATATATATATATATATATATATATTGTTGACTGGTTGGTAAGGTTATTTAATGTATGTATGACTCATGGTGAGGTGCCTGAGGATTGGCGGAATGCGTGCATAGTGCCATTGTACAAAGGCAAAGGGGATAAGAGTGAGTGCTCAAATTACAGAGGTATAAGTTTGTTGAGTATTCCTGGTAAATTATATGGGAGGGTATTGATTGAAAGGGTGAAGGCATGTACAGAGCATCAGATTGGGGAAGAGCAGTGTGGTTTCAGAAGTGGTAGAGGATGTGTGGATCAGGTGTTTGCTTTGAAGAATGTATGTGAGAAATACTTAGAAAAGCAAATGGATTTGTATGTAGCATTTATGGATCTGGAGAAGGCATATGATAGAGTTGATAGAGATGCTCTGTGGAAGGTATTAAGAATATACCGTGTGGGAGGCAAGTTGTTAGAAGCAGTGAAAAGTTTTTATCGAGGATGTAAGGCATGTGTACGTGTAGGAAGAGAGGAAAGTGATTGGTTCTCAGTGAATGTAGGTTTGCGGCAGGGGTGTGTGATGTCTCCATGGTTGTTTAATTTGTTTATGGATGGGGTTGTTAGGGAGGTAAATGCAAGAGTCTTGGAAAGAGGGGCAAGTATGAAGTCTGTTGGGGATGAGAGAGCTTGGGAAGTGAGTCAGTTGTTGTTCGCTGATGATACAGCGCTGGTGGCGGATTCATGTGAGAAACTGCAGAAGCTGGTGACGGAGTTTGGTAAAGTGTGTGGAAGAAGAAAGTTAAGAGTAAATGTGAATAAGAGCAAGGTTATTAGGTACAGTAGGGTTGAGGGTCAAGTCAATTGGGAGGTGAGTTTGAATGGTGAAAAACTGGAGGAAGTGAAGTGTTTTAGATATCTGGGAGTGGATCTGTCAACGGATGGAACCATGGAAGCGGAAGTGGATCATAGGGTGGGGGAGGGGGCGAAAATTTTGGGAGCCTTGAAAAATGTGTGGAAGTCGAGAACATTATCCCGGAAAGCAAAAATGGGTATGTTTGAAGGAATAGTAGCTCCAACAATGTTGTATGGTTGCGAGGCGTGGGCTATGGATAGAGTTGTGCGCAGGAGGATGGATGTGCTGGAAATGAGATGTTTGAGGACAATGTGTGGTGTGAGGTGGTTTGATCGAGTAAGTAACGTAAGGGTAAGAGAGATGTGTGGAAATAAAAAGAGTGTGGTTGAGAGAGCAGAAGAGGGTGTTTTAAAATAGTTTGGGCACATGGAGAGAATGAGTGAGGAAAGATTGACCAAGAGGATATATGTGTCGGAGGTGGAGGGAACGAGGAGAAGAGGGAGACCAAATTGGAGGTGGAAAGATGGAGTGAAAAAGATTTTGTGTGATCGGGGCCTGAACATGCAGGAGGGTGAAAGGAGGGCAAGGAATAGAGTGAATTGGAGCGATGTGGTATACAGGGGTTGACGTGCTGTCAGTGGATTGAATCAAGGCATGTGAAGCGTCCGGGGTAAACCATGGAAAGCTGTGTAGGTATGTATATTTGTGTGTGTGGACGTGTGTATGTACATGTGTATGGGGGGGGTTGGGGAATTTCTTTCGTCTGTTTCCTTGCGCTACCTCGCAAACGCGGGAGACAGCGACAAAGTATAAAAAAAAAAAAAAAAAAAAAAATATATATATATATACAGAGAGAGAGAGAGAGAGAGAGAGAGAGAGAGAGAGAGAGAGAGAGAGAGAGAGAGAGAGAGAGAGAGAGAGAGAGAGAGAGAGAGAGAGAGAGTTTTGGAAAGAGGGGCAAGTATGCAGTCTGTTGGGGATGAGAGAGCTTGGGAAGTGAGTCAGTTGTTGTTCGCTGATGATACAGCGCTGGTGGCTGATTCATGTAAGAAACTGCAGAAGCTGGTGACTGATTCATGTGAGAAACTGCAGAAGCTGGTGACTGAGTTTGGTAAAGTGTGTGAAAGAAGAAAGTTAAGAGTAAATGTGAATAAGATCAAGGTTAGTAGGTACAATAGGGTTGAGGGTCTAGCCAATTGGGAGGTAAGTTTGAATGGAGAAAAACTGCAGGAAGTAAAGTGTTTTAGATATCTGGGAGTGGATCTGGCAGCGGATGGAACCATGGAAGCGGAAGTGAGTCATAGGGTGGGCAGGAGGGGCGAAAATTCTGGGACCCTTGAAGAATGTTTGGAAGTCGAGAACATTATCTCGGAAAGCAAAAATGGGTATGTTTGAAGGAATAGTGGTTCCAACAATGCTGTATGGCTGCGAGGCGTGGGCTATGGATAGAATTGTGCGCAGGAGGGTGGATGTGCTGGAAATGAGATGTGTGAGGACAATATGTGGTGTGAGGTGGTTTGATCGAGCAATTAATGGAAGGGTAAGGGAGATGTGTGGAAATAAAAAGAGTGTGGTTGAGAGAGCAGAAGAGGGTGTTTTGAAATGGTTTGGTCACATGGAGAGAATGAGTGAGGAAAGATTGACCAAGAGGATATATGTGTCAGAGGTGGAGGGAACGAGGAGAAGTGGGAGACCAAATTGGAGGTGGAAAGATGGAGTGAAAAAGATTTTGAGTGATCGTGGCCTGAACCTGCAGGAGGGTGAAAGTCGCTCCAGGAATAGAGTGAATTGGAACGATGTGCTATGCCGGGGTCGACGTGGGTTGGGCCATTCTTTCGTCTGTTTTCTTGCGCTACCTCGCTAACGCGGGAGACAGCGACAAAGCAAAAGCAAATAAATATATTTATCTATTCATTTATTTATCTATCTATTCATTATACTTTGTCGCTGTCTCCCGCGTAAGCGAGGTAGCACAAGGACACAATAAAGAATGGCCCAACCAACCCACATACACATGTCTATACATACATGTCCACACACGCACATATACATACCTATACATATGTATACATATGTATATATGTGTATACATATGTATACATGCAGAGACATATACATATATACACATGGTTCCATCCGCTGCTAAATCCACTCCCAGATATCTAAAACCCTTCACTTCCGCCAGTTATAACACCATTTAAACTTACCTCCCAATTTACTTGTCCCTCAACCCTACTGTACCTAATAACCTTGCTCCTATTCACATTTACTCTCAGCTTTCTTCTTTCACACACTTTACCAAACTCAGTCACCAGCGTT
Organism: Panulirus ornatus; assembly: GCF_036320965.1. Lineage (NCBI taxonomy): Eukaryota > Metazoa > Arthropoda > Malacostraca > Decapoda > Palinuridae > Panulirus > Panulirus ornatus. The sequence goes on from NC_092261.1 coordinate 25,130,148, forward strand.
TGCAGTTTCTCACCCGAATCAGCCACCAGCGCTGTATCATCACCGAACAATAACTGACTCACTTCCCAAGCTCACTCATCCAGAACAGACTGCATACTTGCCCCTCTCTCCAAAACTCTTGCATTCACCTCCCTAACAATCCCATCCATAAACAAATCAAACAACCATGAAGACATCACGCACCCCTGCCGCAAACCTACATTCAATGAGAACCAATCACTTTCCTCTCTTCCCACTCACACAAATGCCTTACATCCTCGATATAAACTTTTCACTGCTTCTAACAACTTGCCTCCCACACCATAAATTCTTAACACCTTCCACAGAGCATCTCTATCAATTCTATCATACGCTTTTTTTTTTTTCATACATATTCGCCTTATCCCGCGTTAGCGAGGTGGTGTTAAGAACTGAGGAGTGAGACTGAGAGGGTATATCCTCAATTGGCCCACCTCTCCGTTCCTTCTTTTCGAAAATTATAAATGGAAGGGGAGGATTTCCAGCCCTCCGCTCCCTCCCCTTTTAGTCGCCTTCTGCGAGATTCAGGGAATACGTGGGAAGTATTCTTTCTCTCCTATCTCCAGGGATAATATATATATATATATATATATATATATATATATATATATATATATATATATATATATATATATATATATATATATATATATATATATACGTATATATATATATATATATATATATATATATATATATATATATATATATATATATATATATATATATATATATATATATATATATATATATATATATATATATATATATATATCCCTGGGGATACGGGATTAAGAATACTTCCCACGTATTCCCTGCGTGTCGTAGAAGGCGACTAAAAGGGGAGGGAGCGGGGGGCTGGAAATCCTCCCCTCTCGTTTTTTTTTTTTTTTTTTTTTTTCCAAAAGAAGGAACAGAGAATTGGGCCAGGTGAGGGTATTCCCTCAAAGGCCCAGTCCTCTGTTTTTAACGCTACCTCGCTAATGCGGGAAATGGCGAATAGTTTGAAAGAAAGAAAGATATATATATATATATATATATATATATATATATATATATATATATATATATATATATATATATATATATATATATATATATATATATATATATATATATATATATATATATATATATATATACGTGTGTGGAAGAAGAAAGTTAAGAGTAAATGTGAATAAGAGCAAGGTTATTAGGTACAGTAGGGTTGAGGGTCAAGTCAATTGGGAGGTGAGTTTGAATGGAGAAAAACTGGAGGAAGTGAAGTGTTTTAGATATCTGGGAGTGGATCTGTCAGCGGATGGAACCATGGAAGCGGAAGTGGATCATAGGGTGGGGGAGGGGGCGAAAATTTTGGGAGCCTTGAAAAATGTGTGGAAGTCGAGAACAGTATCTCGGAAAGCAAAAATGGGTATGTTTGAAGGAATAGTGGTCCAACAATGTTGTATGGTTGCGAGGCGTGGGCTATGGATAGAGTTGTGCGCAGGAGGATGGATGTGCTGGAAATGAGATGTTTGAGGACAATGTGTGGTGTGAGGTGGTTTGATCGAGTAAGTAACGTAAGGGTAAGAGAGATGTGTGGAAATAAAAAGAGCGTGGTTGAGAGAGCAGAAGAGGGTGTTTTGAAATGGTTTGGTCACATGGAGAGAATGAGTGAGGAAAGATTGACCAAGAGGATATATGTGTCGGAGGTGGAGGGAACGAGGAGAAGAGGGAGACCAAATTGGAGGTGGAAAGATGGAGTGAAAAAGATTTTGTGTGATCGGGGCCTGAACATGCAGGAGGGTGTAAGGAGGGCAAGGAATAGAGTGAATTGGAGCGATGTGGTATACAGGGGTTGACGTGCTGTCAGTGGAGTGAATCAAGGCATGTGAAGCGTCTGGGGTAAACCATGGAAAGCTGTGTAGGTATGTATATTTGCGTGTGTGGACGTGTGTATGTACATGTGTATGGGGGGGGGGGGGTTGGGCCATTTCTTTCGTCTGTTTCCTTGCGCTACCTCGCAAACGCGGGAGACAGCGACAAAGTATAAAAAAAAAAAAAAAAAAAAAATATATATATATACATATATATATATATATATATATATATATATATATATATATATATATATATATATATATATATATATATATATATATATATATATATATATATATATATATATATATATATATATATATATATATATATATATATATATATATATATATATATATATATATATATATATATATATATATATATATATATATATATATATATATATATATATATATATATATATATATATATATATATATATATATATATATATATATATATATATATATATATATATATATAATATGTATATATATATATATATATATATATATATATATATATATATATATATATATATATATATATATATATAGATGGAGTGAAAAAGATTTTGTGTGATCGGGGCCTGAACATGCAGGAGGGTGAAAGGAATAGAGTGAATTGGATCGATGTGGTATACCGGGGTTGACGTGCTGTCAGTGGATTGAATCAGGGCATGTGAAGCGTCTTGGGTAAACCATGGAAAGCTGTGTAGGTATGTATATTTGCGTGTGTGGACGTGTATATACATACATGTTTATGGGGGTGGGTTGGGCCATTTCTTTCATGTGTTTCCTTGCGCTACCTCGCAAATCGGGAGACAGCGACAAAGCAAAAAAAAAAAAGAAAAAAATATATATATATGTATATTACGGAAGATGAAAGCCGGCAAGGCAGCAGGTTTGGATGGGATTGCAGTGGAATTTATTAAAAAAGGGGGTGACTGTATTGTTGACTGGTTGGTAAGGTTATTTAATGTATGTATGATTCATGGTGAGGTGCCTGAGGATTGGCGGAATGCTTCCTGTCTCCCGCGTTAGATAGGTAACGCAAGGAAACAGACGAAAGAATGGCCCAACCCACCCATATGCACATGTATAAACATAAACGTCCACACACGCAAAACATGCACATGTTTCATGCTGTCTGCCTTTATTCATTCCATCGCCACCTCCCCACACATGAAATAACAACCCCCTCCCCCCTCATGTGTGCGAGATAGCGCTAGGAAAAGACAACAAAGGCCTCATTCGTTCACACTCAGTCTCTAGCTGTCATGAAATAATGCAACGAAACCACAGCTCCCTTTCCACATCCAGGCCCCACAGAACTTTCCATGGTTTACCCCAGACGCTTCACATGCCCTGGTTCAATCCATTGACAGCAGGTCGACCCCGATATAACACATCGTTCCAATTCATTCTATTCCTTGCACGCCTTCACCCTCCTGCATGTTCAGGCCCCGATCACTCAAAATCTTTTTCACTCCATCTTTCCACATCCAATCTGGTCTCCCACTTCTCCTCGTTCTCTCCACCTCTGACACATATATCCTCTTGGTCAATCTTTCCTCACTCATTCTCTCCATGTGACCAAACCATTTCAAAACACACTCTTCTGCTATCTCAACCACACTCTTTTTATTACCACACATCTCTCTTACCCTATTATTACTTACTCGATCAAACTCCCTCACAACACATATTGTCCTCAAACATCTCATTTCCAGCACCTCCACCCTCCTGCGCACAGCTCTATTTATAGCCCACGCCTCCCAAACATACAACATTGTTGGAATCACTATTCCTTCAAACATACCCATTTTTCCTTTCTGAGATAATGTTCTCGACTTCCACACATTCTTCAAGACTCCCAGAATTTTTGCTCCCTCGCCCACCCTATGATTCACTTCTGCTTCCATGGTTCCATCCGCTGCCGAATCCACTCCCAGATATCTAAAACACTTCACTTCCTCTAGTTTTTCTCCATTCAAACTTACCTCCCAATTGACTTGACCCTCAACCCTAATATATATAAACCTGAAATATACATATATATATATATATATATATATATATATATATATATATATATATATATATATATATATATATATATATATATATATATATATATATATATACATATATATATATATATGATGGGGATGAGAGAGCTTGGGAAGTGAGTCAGTTGTTGTTCGCTGATGATACAGTGCTGGTGGCTGATTCATGTGAGAAACTGCAGAAGCTGGTGACTGAGTTTGGTAAAGTGTGTGAAAGAAGAAAGTTAAGAGTAAATGTGAATAAGAGCAAGGTTATTAGTTACAGTAGGGTTGAGGGTCAAGTCAACTGGGAGGTAAGTTTGAATGGAGAAAAACTGGAGGAAGTGAAGTGTTTTAGATGTCTGGGAGTGGATTTGACAGCGGATGGAACCATGGAAGCGGAAGTGAATCATAGGGTGGGGGAGGGGGCGAAAATCCTGGGAGCCTTGAAGAATGTGTGGAAGTCGAGAACATTATCTCGAAAGCAAAAATGGGTATGTTTGAAGTAATAGTGGTTCCAACAATGTTGTATGGTTGCGAGGCGTGGGCTATGGATAGAGTTGTGCGCAGGAGGGTGGATGTGCTGGAAATGAGATGTTTGAGGACAATGTGTAGTGTGAGGTGGTTTGATCGAATAAGTAATGTAAGAGTAAGAGAGATGTGTGGAAATAAAAAGAGCGTGGTTGAGAGAGCAGAAGAGTGTGTTTTGAAATGGTTTGGGTACATGGAGAGAATGTGTGAGGAAAGATTGACCAAGAGGATATATGTGTCAGAGGTGGAGGGAACGAGGAGAAGTGGGAGACAAAATTGGAGGTGGAAAGATGGAGTGAAAAAGATTTTAAGTGATCGGGGCCTGAACCTGAAGGAGGGTGAAAGGCGAGCCAGGAATAGAGTGAATTGGAACGATATATATATATATATATATATATATATATATATATATATATATATATATATATATATATATATATATATATATATATATATATATATTTCTTTTTTATATATATTTATATATATATTTCTTTTTGTTTTGCTTTGTCGCTGTCTCCCGAGTTTGCGAGGTAGCGCAGGGAAACAGACGAAAGAAATGGCCCAACCCACCCCCATACACATGTATATACATACGTCCACACACGCAAATATAAATACCTACACAGCTTTCCATGGTTTACCCCAGACGCTTCACATGCCCTGATTCAATCCACTGACAGCACATCAACCCCGGTATACCACATCGATCCAATTCACTCTATTCCTTGCCCTCCTTTCACCCTCCTGCGTGTTCAGGCCCCGATCACACAAAATCTTTTTCACTCCATCTTTCCACCTCCAATTTGGTCTCCCACTTCTCCTCGTTCCCTCCACCTCCGACACATATATCCTCTTGGTCAATCTTTCCTCACTCATTATCTCCATGTGCCCAAACCATTTCAAAACACCCTCTTCTGCTCTCTCAACCACGCTCTTTTTATTTCCACATATCTCTCTTACCCTTTCGTTACTTACTCGATCAAACCACCTCACACCACACATTGTCCTCAAACATCTCATTTCCAGCACATTCATCCTCCTGCGCACAACTCTAGCCATAGCCCACGCCTCGCAATTATACAACGTTGGTGGAACCACTATTCCTTCAAACACCCATTTTTGCTTTCGGAGATAATGTTCTCGACTTCCACACATTCTTCAAGGCTCCCAGGATTTTCGCCCCCTCCCCCACCCTATGATCCACTTCCGCTTCCATGGTTCCATCCGCTGCCAGATCCACTCCCAGATATCTAAAACACTTTACTTCCTCCAGTTTTGCTCCATTCAAACTTACCTCCCAATTGACTTGACCCTCAACCCTACTGTACCAATTAACCTTGCTCTTATTCACATTTACTCTTAACTTTCTTCTTTCACACACTTTACCAAACTCAGTCACCAGCTTCTGCAGTTTCTCACATGAATCAGCCACCAGCGCTGTATCATCAGCGAACAACAACTGACTCACTTCCCAAGCTCTCTCATCCCCAACAGACTTCATACTTGCCCCTCTTTCCAAAACTCTTGCATTTACCTCCCTAACAACCCCATCCATAAACAAATTAAACAACCATGGAGACATCACACACCCCTGCCGCAAACCTACATTCACTGAGAAACAGTCACTTTCCTCTCTTCCTACACGTACACATGCCTTACATCCTCGATAAAAACTTTTAACTGCTTCTAACAACTTGCCTCCCACACCATATATTCTTACTACCTTCCACAGAGCATCTCTATCAACTCTATCATATGCCTTCTCCAGATCCATAAATGCTACATACAAATCCATTTGCTTTTCTAAGTATTTCTCACATACATTCTTCAAAGCAAACACCTGATCCACACATCCTCTACCACTTCTGAAACCACACTGCTCTTCCCCATTCTGATGCTCTGTACATGCCTTCACCCTCTCAATCAATACCCTCCCATATAATTTATCAGGAATACTCAACAAACTTATACCTCTGTAATTTGAGCACTCACTCTTATCCCCTTTGCCTTTGTACAATGGCACTATGCACGCATTCCGCCAATCCTCAGGCACCTCACCATGAGTCATACATACATTAAATAACCTTACCAACCAGTCAATAATACAGTCACCCCCTTTTTTTAATAAATTCCACTGCAATACCATCCAAACCTGCTGCCTTGCCGGCTTTCATCTTCCGCAAAGCTTTTACTACCTCTTCTCTGTTTACCAAATCATTTTCCCTAACCCTCTCACTTTGCACACCACCTCGACCAAAACACCCAATATCTGCCACTCTATTATCAAACACATTCAACAAACCTTCAAAATACTCACTCCATCTCCTTCTCACATCACCACTACTTGTTATCACCTCCCCATTTGCGCCCTTCACTGAAGTTCCCATTTGCTCCCTTGTCTTACGCACTTTATTTACCTCCTTCCAGAACATCTTTTTATTCTCCCTAAAATTTAATGATACTCTCTCACCCCAACTCTCATTTGCCCTCTTTTTCACCTCTTGCACCTTTCTCTTGACCTCTTGTCTCTTTCTTTTATACATCTCCCACTCAATTGCATTTTTTCCCTGCAAAAATCGTCCAATTGCCTCTCTCTTCTCTTTCACTAATAATCTTACTTCTTCATCCCACCACTCACTACCCTTTCTAATCAACCCACCTCCCACTCTTCTCATGCCACAGGCATCTTTTGCGCAATCCATCACTGCTTCCCTAAATACATCCCATTCCTCCTCCACTCCCCTTACTTCCATTGTTCTCACCTTTTTCCATTCTGTACTCAATCTCTGCTGGTACTTCCTCACACAAGTCTCCTTCCCAAGCTCACTTACTCTCACCACCCTCTTCACCCCAACATTCACTCTTCTTTTCTACAAGCTTATCACCAGTGTATGGTGGGATGCCCACGCCAGGTGGACTCAGCCAGCTGCCAGAACAGACGCCGTTGCATGAGAAAACCTTCACCCAGTGGATGCCCTCTACACTGCTCATATATTTAATGACACCAGCGACCTTATCTCTTTCCAAGGAAGTCTAGTGAACAAGCATTGCTGAAGCAGGATTTGGCCAGCAGGAGAAGAACCATCATAATGGGGTGATGCTACTACGTTTGTGAATCAAGAACCATTGCAACACAAACCTCGCCAGGTGGTAGAGTGTCCCGCAGTGTATCGAGACAGACATCCCCAGAACTTTTTTAAAGGGGAAGTAAATGTTTATAGTTGTGTTACTGGAGTGATAGTTTTCATACATGGTGCTTTGACAAGAAATAGTGAAATTTGAAAAAATGTAGCTTAGACATTGAAGCTTATTGATACAGTGGTTAAATTGATGAGAACTGCTATTGACGTTTGTGTAAATAAATTATACATTTCCCTTTTTCCATAGCCAGAGGTTGAACCATTATGTGACATTCATTTTTTCATTTCATTTCAAGCTAGAAGTTTCAGTTTTCTAAACTGTTTCTTACATTTTTCATATATATATATATATATATATATATATATATATACATATATGTATATATATATACATATATATATATATATATATATATATATATATATATATATATATATATATATATATATATATATATATATATATATATATATATATATATATATATGTGGTGTGTGTATATGTGCGTATGTATGTGTATGTATATATATATATATATATATATATATATATATATATATATATATATGTATATATATATACATATTATCCCTGGGGATAGGGGTGAAAGAATACTTCCCACGCATTCCTCGCGTGTCGTAGAAGGCGACTAGAGGGGACGGGAGCGGGGGGCCAGAAATCCTCCCCTCCTTGTATCTTCTTTAACTTTCTAGAATTGGAAACAAAAGAAGGAGTCACGCGGGGAGTGCTCATCCTCCTCGAAGGCTCAGACTGGGGTGTCTAAATGTGTGTGGATGTAACCAAGATGTGAAAAAAGGAGAGATAGGTAGTATGTTTGAGGAAAGGAACCTGGATGTTTTAGCTCTGAGTGAAACGAAGCTCAAGGGTAAAGGGGAAGAGTGGTTTGGGAATGTCATGGGAGTAAAGTCAGGGGTTAGTGAGAGGACAAGAGCAAGGGAAGGAGTAGCAGTACTCCTGAAACAGGAGTTGTGGGAGTATGTGATAGAATGTAAGAAAGTAAATTCTCGATTAATATGGGTAAAACTGAAAGTTGATGGCGAGAGATGGGTGATTATTGGTGCATATGAACCTGGGCATGAGAGGAGAGATCATGAGAGGCAAGTGTTTTGGGAGCAGCTGAATGAGTGTGTTAGTGGTTTTGATGCACGAGATCGGGTTATAGTGATGGGTGATTTAAATGCAAAGGTGAGTAATGTGGCAGTTGAGGGAATAATTGGTATACATGGGGTGTTCAGTGTTGTAAATGGAAGTGGTGAAGAGCTTGTAGATTTATGTGCTGAAAAAGGACTGGTGATTGGGAATACCTGGTTTAAAAAGCGAGATATACATAAGTATACGTATGTAAGTAGGAGAGATGGCCAGAGAGCGTTATTGGATTACGTGTTAATTGACAGGCGCGCGAAAGAGAGACTTTTGGATGTTAATGTGCTGAGAGGTGCAACTGGAGGGATGTCTGATCATTACCTTGTGGAGGCTAAGGTGAAGATTTGTATATATATATATATATATATATATATATATATATATATATATATATATATATATATATATATATATATATATATATACATATATATATATATATATATATATATATATATATATATATATATATATATATATATATATATATATATATATATATATATATATATATATTTTTTTTTTTTTTTTTTTTTTTTTTTTGCCGCTGTCTCCCGCGTTTGCGAGGTAGCGCAAGGAAACAGACGAAAGAAATGGCCCAACCCACCCCCATACACATGTACATACATACGTCCACACATGCAAATATACATACCTACACAGCTTTCCATGATTTACCCCAGACGCTTCACATGCCTTGATTCACTCCACCGACAGCACGTCAACCCCGGTATACCACATCGCTCCAATTCACTCTATTCCTTGCCCTCCTTTCACCCTCCTGCATGCTCAGGCCCCGATCACACAAAATCTTTTTTACTCCATCTTTCCACCTCCAATTTGGTCTCCCTCTTCTCCTCGTTCCCTCCACCTCCGACACATATATCCTCTTGGTCAATCTTTCCTCACTCATTCTCTCCATGTGACCAAACCATTTCAAAACACCCTCCTCTGCTCTCTCAACCACGCTCTTTTTATTTCCACACATCTCTCTTACCCTTACGTTACTCACTCGATCAAACCACCTCACACCACACATTGTCCTCAAACATCTCATTTCCAGCACATCCATCCTCCTGCGCACATCTCTATCCATAGTCCACGCCTCGCAACCATACAACATTGTTGGAATCACTATTCCTTCAAACATACCCATTTTTGCTCTCCGAGATAATGTTCTCGACTTCCACACATTCTTCAAGGCTCCCAGAATTTTCGCCCCCTCCCCCACCCTATGATCCACTTCCGCTTCCATGGTTCCATCCGCTGCCAGATCCACTCCCAGATATCTAAAACACTTCACTTCCTCCAGTTTTTCTCCATTCAAACTCACCTCCCAGTTGACTTGACCCTCAACCCTACGTACTGTACCTAATAACCTTGCTCTTATTCACATTTACTCTTAACTTTCTTCTTTCACACACTTTACCAAACTCAGTCACCAGCTTCTGTAGTTTCTCACATGCTATGTTAGTAGATAAAATTAACATTAAACATGAAAAAATTTACAAATGAGTAAACACAGAACAATATAACACGAAGTAGGAATATAGAAAGTCCATCTCTACATACCCTAAATTTGTCCACGCGACACCGTTATTGTCCGGGTGTGGTGTTGAGTTCAGATGAACCTGGCCTGACTTCAGCTTGGCAAGAATTTGAATCCCTTATAGCTAATATTTGACTTGAATTTCACAAAATTCAGACAAAAGATTCAATAAAGAATATACAAGGAATGAGACAATGTTTGATACAAAACTGTTGCTTGGATTTCAAACTACTGTTAATGATAAAGGATGGGATTGTGGAGAATATGGGTAAACAGTAGTAGTAAGAGATAAGAGATATGAGATATGAGAGGCAAGTGATCAAGCTATAGTTCATAAAACCTGTGAAAAAGCTTTATAGATTCTAAAGATTGAGCAACGAAACAGAAAGAATCAGCAGTGTTAAGAACAGATGAAAGAAAAACAGTTACATGAAACACTAAACGCTCTCAACAGAAGATAATGGTAAAACCAATAAAAAAGTGGGAGAAAAACCAGAGAAATGATGGACTATGAAAAGAACAGAATGAAATGGGTCATTAAGGAAAACTAATGGAAACCTATAAAAGGAAAAGTTGTTAGTATGGCATTAGGAATAAGTTCCACATAAAAAAGGAAGACCAACAAAGAAAAAGTATAATCCAAAGTTATCAGATTATAACATGGATGGAGCAACTTTACAATATAAGATAACAGAAAAACCGATAGCTGCAAAGACGAACATTACCAACACTACAATCTACAGAAGTTGATACAGATATAGTACAATGACGTATAAAGAGATATGGCGTACCACAAGTTTAAAGCTTATCTCCAATGATATATGTATATATCCTCACACTTCTTGCTACAGTCTCGAAGCTACCAGTGGGGAAGACTTATGGAAGATGACTCATTATGTTGAAAATAACTAAGATAAACATAAGGTGAAATTTAGCGAGGACAGAAACAAAGAAGAATGGCTGATGACCACAGACTGAAGGCCAAGCAAGTTATAAGAATATCATTAGAGAAAACAAAGTCCTTCCAGACTTTATTTATGACGAAAAAGTAAATCTTGAAAAAGTTAAAGAAAAAAATATAAAAAAGCTCGAAGGATATTGTTGTCAAGATGTTTACATCGAGCAAACAGAGACAGTGACCATCAGCAAAATAGAGTAAGACAACAGATGATACAAGAATCAACAACAACAACAAGAACAACAACAATAGCAACAACAACAACAACAAGAACAACAACAACAGCAACAGCAACAACAAGAACAACCACAATAGCAACAGCAACAACAAGAACAACACATCACAACTTGCAGACCATTCTTGTGTAAGCCGCCAGGGAGAGTGGGTAGCCTGAACCGCTGCAAGACAAGCAGAGCAAAACTTTAACGCAAAGTCTGTGAGAACACTGACAGGTATCCAACACAAACATCGCTAACAGTAATTTCAGGTTCACTTGTAAGATTAATACAAACAATGAAAGAAGCTGAGGGTATTACAGGAGCGAGTCCATTAACTCCATCGGAAAGAGTCGCTCCTCTGGGACCAACCGTACCAACATCGTCAACAAGAACAGTAGCATCAGGAGCACGGAGTATCTGGCCGCTCCTTGAGAGGCAACCGTGCTATCATCTTCAACGAGAACAGTAGCATCAGGAGCAGGGAGCATGTGGTCGGTCGCGAGTCATGGAAGACATAGCATGATGGAGGGAGACTAATAAGCCAATGGTGGTGGGATGGAAGCTCTAGCAGTCATGGCCCAGCACCACCATCACACTGTGCCTACTTCCATCACCTAAGATCTGCTCCCACAAGCTGATAAGAAGCTTCTGCTCAAGATACCTTCTGAGGGTGAGTTCCTACGTCCATGTGCACACACACACACACACACACACACACACACACACACACACACACACTAGCTTACTACTGTGTGTGCACTTGATTAAAACTCAAAGCTTCACACAAGAAAGATTCATTCACTTGTAAAGCAGAGTGAGTGAGGGAGACCAGAGGAGGCATAGTGGAGTGAGGGGTGCAGGAGGCGAGCAGAGATAGTGATGATGGCAGCCTTCCCTGACATTAATGGCCCCAGACCTTCCTCATACCACCTCCTCTTGGCCAACACATTCGCTTTTTACTGCCACTGTCCTCGAAATTATTTAGTGAAGCGCTCTACAAAAGTGTCATGTGTCGGGATGGGGCTATCTAGAGGAGAAGAGGTGGGTGATGGGAATGTAAACGGGAGGGAGAGTAAATAGGGAGAGTAGATAGGGAGAGTAGATGGGATAGGAAGTGGCAGAGGAGAGAAGTAACTGTTGGTGAACGTTTATGGTCCCCAAGATGGATGGTGCTGAAAATGTGGCTGCGACGGGTCTTCGCCTCAGTATATATGTGTGAATAACTCACGTGTCTTTGTGTGTGTGTGTGTGTGTGTGTGTGTGTGTGAGTGTGTGTGTGTGTGTGTGTGTGTGTGTGTGTGTGTGTGTGTGTGTGTGTGTGTGTGTGTGTGTGTGTCTGTCTGTCTGTCTGTTTGTCTGTAAATATATGAATGTATATATCTTTTTATATTGTTTTGCTTTGTCGCTGTCTCCCGCGTTAGCGAATTAGCGCAAGGAAACAGACGAAAGAATGGCCCAACCCACCCTCATACACATGTATATACATACACGTCCACACACGCAAATATACATACCTATACATCTCAATGTACATATATATATACACACACAGACATATACATATATACACATATACATAATTCATACTGTCTGCCTTTATTTATTCCCATCGCCACCTCGCCACACATGGAATAACAACCCCCTTCCCCTTCATGTGTGCGAGGTAGCGCTAGCAAAAGACAACAAAGGCCTCATTCATTCACACTCAGTCTCTAGCTGTCATGTAATAATACACCGAAACCACAGCTCCCTTTCCACATCCAGGCCCCACACATCTTTCCATGGTTTACCCCAGACGCTTCACATGCCCTGGTACAATCCATTGACAGCACGTTGACCCCGGTATACCACATCGTTCCAATTCGCTCTATTCCTTGCACGCCTTTCACCCTCCTGCATGTTCAGGCCCCGATCACTCAAAATCTCCTTCACTCCATCTTTCCACCTCCAATTTGGTCTCCCTCTTCTCCTCGTTCCCTCCATCTCTGACACATATATCCTCTTTGCCAATCTTTCCTCACTCATTCTCTCCATGTGACCAAACCATTTCAAAACACCCTCTTCTGCTCTCTCAACCACGCTCTTTTTATTTCCACACATCTCTTTTACCCTTACATTACTTACTCGATCAAACCACCTCACACCACATATTGTCCTCAAACATCTCATTTCCAGCACATCCATCCTCCTGCGCACAACTCTATCCATAGCCCACGCCTCGCAACCATACAACATTGTTGGAACCACTATTCCTTCAAACATACCCATTTTTGCTTTCCGAGATAATGTTCTCGACTTCCAAACATTCTTCAAGGCTCCCAGAATTTTCGCCCCCTCCCCCACCATATGATTCACTTCAGTTTCCATGGTTCCATCTGCTGCCAGATCCACTCCCAGATATCTAAAACACTTTACTTCCTCCAGTTTTTCTCCATTCAAACTCACCTCCCAATTGACTTGACCCTCAACCCTACTGTACGTAATAACCTTGCTCTTATTCACATTTACTCTTAACTTTCTTCTTTCACACACTTTACCAAACTCAGTCACCAGCTTCTGCAGTTTCTCACATGAATCAGCCACCAGCGCTGTATCATCAGCGAACAACTGACTCACTTCCCAAGCTCTCTCATCCCCAACAGACTTCATACTTGCCCCTCTTTCCAAAACTCTTGCATTTATCTCCCTAACAACCCCATCCATAAACAAATTAAACAACCATGGAGACATCACACACCCCTGCCGCAAACCTACATTCACTGAGAACCAATCACTTTCCTCTCTTCCTACACGTACACATGCCTTACATCCTCGATAAAAACTTTTCACTGCTTCTAACACCTTGCCTCCCACACCATATATTCTTAATATATCCCTGGGGATAGGGGAGAAAGAATACTTCCCACGTATTCCCTGCGTGTCGTAGAAGGCGACTAAAAGGGGAGGGAGCGGGTGGCTGGAAATCCTCCCCTCTCTTTTTTTTCAATTTCCCAAAGGAAGGAACAGAGAAGGGGGCCAGGTAAGGATATTCCCTCAAAGGCCCAGTCCTCTGTTCTTAACGCTACCTCGCTAATGCGGGAAATGGCGAATAGTACGAAAGAAAGAAAAAGATATATATGTTTATTTATATATATATATATATATATATATATATATATTATATATATATATATATATATATATATATATATATATATATATATATATATATATATATATATATATATATATATATATATATATATATATATATATATATATATATATATATATCGCCAGGATACAGACGAAGAAAAGCTATCCACTCATGCACACATATATATACATACATGCACATACACCTATATATACATTCATATGCATATTAACATGTACAGATATACATGCACATAAATAAACATATTCATATATACACACATACATATTCATACTTGCTTAACATCATCCATTCTTGGCGTCACCCCGCCCCACAGGGAACGGCATCGCTACTCCCCGCCTCAGTGAGGCAGCGCCAGGAAAACAAACAAAAAAGGCCACATTCGTTCACAATGACGTAATATCACCGTGTTTCACTTGTTATTAAGATTCAAAGTCGTTTGATAACTCGTCATAGGGAACAATAATTCATCTCAGGTTCTAATATAAAGAATACGACAATGGTATGAGTGTTGGGAGGGTGAGTACTGTCGAACGTGTATCATGTGTTTTCTGTTATAATAAATGAACCCACGCTGCTCCGGGAGAAGGACCTCCGTCCATATATCTTCTATAATGGTGTATGGTATTGAAGCGGCAGGTAACAAATGGTCCCTTGCCCAAGTAGAAGAACAAGATGTTAGGACTGTCCGTCTGGCCACTCCCTCCTTATATCTATCCCAGCCGGAGAGGTGCATGTGATGTATGTTTTACTGATTTCTCTTTCTCTTATGCTTCTGCTCCTTGACACATGTCTTTTGTTAACACACAAATCCAAAAGCTCATCACCATTTCCATTTACAACACTGAATACTTCATGTATACTAATCATACTTTCAACTACCACATTACTCACTTTCGCATTTAAATCATCCATTACTAATACCCGGTCTCGTGTATTAAAACTGTTGACACACTCACTCAGCTACTCCCATAATGCTTGCCTCTCATGATCTTTCTTCTCATGACCAGGTGCATAAGCACCAACTATCACCCATTTCTCGCCATCCACTTTCGATCTGACCCACATCAATCTAGAATTTATTTCTTTACACTCTATCACACACACACCCACAACTCCTGCTTCAGGAGTAGTACTACCTGTTTAGCTCTTGTCCTCTCACCAGCCATTGATTTTACTCCTAACACTTTTCCAAACCATTCCTCCCCTTCACCCTTGAGCTTCGTATCACTCAGGTTGGAATATCCAGTTTCTCTCCTCAAGCATACTAACTATCTCTCCTCTCTTCTCATCTTCGTTACAACCAGACATAACCAGACCCCCAAATCTAAGCCATCGGGGAGGATGAGCACTCCCCTCTTGACTCCTTCTTCTATTTCCTCATAGAAAGTGATATACTAAAAGAGGAAGGTTTCTCACAGCGCCCCCCACCTCCTAACTTCATCATTCTACGACAAGTAGGGAATACGGAAGTAGAATTGCTTCTCCCCTACCTCAGGTAGGCATATATTTATATATCTGTCTATCTATCTATCTATCTTTATATATATATATATATATATATATATATATACATATATATATATATATATATATATATATATATATTTATATATATATATATATATATATATATATATATATATATATATATATATATATATATATATATATATATATATATATATATATATATATGTATATATATATATATATATATATATATATATATATATATATATATATATATATATATATATATATATATATATATATATATATATATATATATATATATATATATATATATATATATATATATATATATATATCTAACACACTTCACGTCCTTCAGTTTTTCTCCATCCAAACTTACCTCCCAATTGACTTGTCCCTCAACCCTACTGTACCTAATAACCTTGCTCTTATTCACATTTACTCTCAGCTTTCTTCTTTCACAAACTTTACCAAACTCAGTCACCAGCTTCTGCAGTTTCACACTTGAATCAGCCACCAGCGCTGTATCATCAGCGAACAACAATTCACTCACTTCCAAAGCTCTCATCCACAACGGACTGCAAACTTGCCCCTCTTTCCAAAACTCTTGCATTCACCTCCCTAACAACCCCATCAATAAACAAATTAAACAAACATAGAGACATCACACACCCCTGCTGCAAACCTACATTCACTGAGAACCAATCACTTTCCTCTCTTCCTACACGTACACATGCCTTACATCCTCGATAGAAACTTTTCACCGCTTCTAACAACTTACCTCCCACACCATATATTCTTAATACCTTATACAGAGCATCTCTATCAACTCTATCATATGCCTTTTCCAGATCCATAAATGCTACATACAAATCCATTTGCTTTTCTAAGTATTTCTCACACACATTCTTCAAAACAAACACCTGATCCACACATCCTCTACCACTTCTGAAACCATACTGCTCTTCCCCAATCTGACGCTTTGTGCATGCCTTCACTCTCTCAATCAATACCCTGCCATATAATTTCCCAGGAATACTCAACAAACTTATACCTCTGTAATTTGAGCACTCACTTTTATCCCCTTTGCCTTTGTACAATGGCACTATGCAAGCATTCCACCAATCCTCAGGCACCTCATCATGATTCATACATACATTAAATAACCTTAACAAGCAGTCAACAATACAGTCACCCCTTTTTTGAATAAATTCCACTGCAATACCATCCAAACCCGCTGCCTTGCCAGCTTTTATCTTCCGCAAAGCTACCTCTTCTTTGTTTACCAAATCGCTTTCCCTAATCCTCTCACTTTGCACACCACCTCGTGCAAAACACCCTATATCTGCCACCCTATCATCAAACACATTCAACAAACCTTCAGAATAATCACTCCATCTCCTTCTCACATTACCACTACTTGTTATCACCTCCCCATTAGTCCCCTTCACTGAAGTTCTTATTTGTTTCCCGTGTCTTACGCACTTTGTTTACCTCCTACCAAAGCATCTTTTTATTCTCCCTAAATCTTAATGATACTCTCTCACCTCAACCCTCATTTGCCCTCTTTTTCACCTCTTGCACCTTTCTCTTGAGCTCCTGTCTTTTTCTTTCATACATCTCCAAGTCAACTGCATTTTTCCCTGCAAAAATCGTCCAAATGCCTCTATCTTCTCTTTCACTAATAATCTTACTTCTTCATCCAACCACTCACTACCCTTTCTAATCTGCCCACCTCCCACGCTTCTCATGCCACAAGCATCTTTTGCGCACCATCACTGTTTCCCTAAATACATCCCATTCCTCCTCAACTCCCCTTACGTCCTTTGTTCTCACCTTTTTCCATATATATATATATATATATATATATATATATATATATATAATAAAAAAAAAATATATATATATATATATATATATATATATATATATATATATATATATATATATATATATATATATATATATATATATATATATATATATATATATATATATATATATATATATTTTTTTTTTTCTTTTTTTTTTTGCTTTGTCGCTGTCTCCCGCGTTTGCGAGGTAGCGCAAGGAAACAGACGAAAGAAATGGCCCAACCCACCCCAATACACATGTATATACATACGTCCACACACGCAAATATACATACCTACACAGCTTTCCATGGTTTACCCCAGACGCTTCACATGCCCTGATTCAATCCACTGACAGCACGTCAACCACGGTATACCACATCGATCCAATTCACTCTATTCCTTGCCCTCCTTTCACCCTCCTGCATGTTCAGGCCCCGATCACACAAAATCTTTTTCACTCCATCTTTCCACCTCCAATTTGGTCTCCCACTTCTCCTCGTTCCCTCCACCTCCGACACATATATCCTCTTGGTCAATCTTTCCTCACTCATTCTCTCCATGTGCCCAAACCATTTCAAAACACCCTCTTCTGCTCTCTCAACCACGCTCTTTTTATTTCCACACATCTCTCTTACCCTTACGTTACTTACTCGATCAAACCACCTCACACCACACATTGTCCTCAAACATCTCATTTCCAGCACATCCATCCTCCTGCGCACAACTCTATCCATAGCCCACGCCTCGCAACCATACAACATTGTTGGAACCACTATTCCTTCAAACATACCCATTTTTGCTTTCCGAGATAATGTTCTCGACTTCCACACATTCTTCAAGGCTCCCAGGATTTTCGCCCCCTCCCCCACCCTATGACTCACTTCCGCTTCCATGGTTCCATCCGCTGCCAGATCCACTCCCAGATATCTAAAACACTTTACTTCCTCCAGTTTTTCTCCATTCAAACTTACCTCCCAATTGACTTGACCCTCAACCCTACTGTACCGAATACCTAATCACTTTGCTCTTATTCACATTTACTCTTAACTCTCTTCTTTCACACATTTACCAAACTCAATCACCAGCTTCTGCAGTTTCTCACATGAATCAGCCACCAGCGCTGTATCATCAGCGAACAACAACTGACTCACTTCCCAAGCTCTCTCAATCCCAACAGACTTCATACTTGCCCCTCTTTCCAAAACTCTTGCATTTACCTCCCTAACAACCCCATCCATAAACAAATTAAACAACCATGGAGACATCACACACCCCTGCCGCAAACATACATTCACTGAGAACCAATCACTTTCCTCTCTTCCTACACGTACACATGCCTTACATCCTCGATAAAAACTTTTCACTGCTTCTAACAACTTGCCTCCCACACCATATATTCTTAATACCTTCCACAGAGCATCTCTATCAACTCTATCATATGCCTTCTCCAGATCCATAAATGCTACATACAAATCCATTTGCTTTTCTAAGTATTTCTCACATACATTCTTCAAAGCAAACACCTGATCCACACATCCTCTACCACTTCTGAAACCACACTGCTCTTCCCCAATCTGATGCTCTGTACATGCCTTCACCCTCTCAATCAATACCCTCCCATATAATTTACCAGGAATACTCAACAAACTTATACCTCTGTAATTTGAGCACTCACTCTTATCCCCTTTGCCTTTGTACAATGGCACTATGCACGCATTCCGCCAATCCTCAGGCACCTCACCATGAGTCATACATACATTAAATAACCTTACCAACCAGTCAATAATACAGTTACCCCCTTTTTTAATAAATTCCACTGCAATACCATCCAAACCTGCTGCCTTGCCGGCTTTCATCTTCCGCAAAGCTTTTACTACCTCTTCTCTGTTTACCAAATCATTTTCCCTAACCCTCTCACTTTGCACACCACCTCGACCAAAACACCCTAATATCTGCCACTCTATCATCAAACACATTCAACAAACCTTCAAATACTCACTCCATCTCCTTCTCACATCACCACTACTTGTTATCACCTCCCCATTTGCGCCCTTCACTGAAGTTCCCATTTGCTCCCTTGTCTTACGCACTTTATTTACCTCCTTCCAGAAAATCTTTTTATTCTCCCTAAAATTTAATGATACTCTCTCACCCCAACTCTCATTTGCCTTCTTTTTCACCTCTTGCACCTTTCTCTTGACCTCCTGTATCTTTCTTTTATACATCTCCACTCAATTGCATTTTTTCCCTGCAAAAATCGTCCAAATGCCTCTCTCTTCTCTTTCACTAATAATCTTACTTCTTCATCCCACCACTCACTACCCTTTCTAATCAACCCACCTCCCATTCTTCTCATGCCACAAGCATCTTTTGCGCAATCCATATATATATATATATATATATGTATATATATATATATATATATATATATATATATATATATATATATATATATATATATATATATATATATATATATATATACATATATATATATATATATATATATATATATATATATATATATATATATATATATATATATATATATATATATATATATATATATATATATATATATATGTATATATATATATATATATATATATATATATATATATATATATATATATATATATATATATATATATATATATATATATATATATATATATATATACATATATATATATATTTATATCCCTGGGGATAGGGGAGAAAGAATACTTCCCACGTATTCCCTGCGTGTCGTAGAAGGCGACTAAAAGGGAAGGGAGCGGGGGGCTGGAAATCCTCCCCTCTCGTTTTTTTTTTAATTTTCCAAAAGAAGGAACAGAGAAGGAGGCCAGGTGAGGATATTCCCCCAAAGGCCCAGTCCTCTGTTCTTAACGCTACCTCGCTATTGCGGGAAATGGTGAATAGTATGAAAGAAAAAGAAAGATATATATTTATATATATATATATATATATATATATATATATATATATATATATATATATATATATATATATATATATATATATATATATGGCCTAACCCATCCATATACACAAGTATATACATACACGTCCACACACGCAAATATACATACCTATACATCTCAACGTATACATATATATGCACACACAGACATATAACTATATACACATGTAAATACTTCATACTGTATGCCTTTATTCATTCTCATTTCCATCCCGCCACACATGAAATAACAACCCCCTCCCCCCTCATGTGCGCGAGGTAGCTCTATGAAAAGACAACAAATGCCCCATTCGTTCACACTCAGTCTCTAGCTGTCATGTAATAATGCACCGATACCACAGCTCCCTTTCCACATCCAGGCCTCACAGAACTTCCCATGGTTTTCCCCAGAGCTTCACATTCCCTGGTTCAATATTGACAGCACGTCGACCCCAGTATACCACATCGTTCCAATTCACCCTATTCCTTGCACGCTTTTCACCCTCCTTCATTTTCAGGCCCCGATCACTCAAAATCCTTTTCACTCCATCTTTCCACCTCCAATTTGGTCTCCCACTTCTCCTCGTTCCCTCCTCCTCTGACACATATATCCTCTTGGTTATTCTTTCCTCACTCATTCTCTTCATGTAACCAAACCATTTCAAAAATTTCTTCTGCTCTCTCAACCACACTCTTTATATTACCACACATCTCTCTTACCTTATTATTACTTACTCGATCAAACCACCTCACACCACATATTGTAATCAAACATCTCATTTCCAGCACATCCACCCTCCTCTGCACAACCCCATCTATAGCCCATGCCTCGCAACCATATAACATTGTTGGAACCATAATATACATACATACATATATATATATATTTTTTTTTTTTTTTTTTTTTTTTTTACTTTGTCGCTGTCTCCCGCGTTTGCGAGGTAGCGCAAGGAAACAGACGAAAGAAATGGCCCAACCCCCCCCATACACATGTATATACATACGTCCACACACGCAAATATACATACCTACACAGCTTTCCATGGTTTACCCCAGACGCTTCACATGCCTTGATTCAATCCACTGACAGCACG
Source organism: Panulirus ornatus (assembly GCF_036320965.1). Classification (NCBI taxonomy): domain Eukaryota; kingdom Metazoa; phylum Arthropoda; class Malacostraca; order Decapoda; family Palinuridae; genus Panulirus; species Panulirus ornatus. Next base: position 25,152,206 of record NC_092261.1, read on the forward strand.
TCAGCCCCGGTATACCACATCGCTCCAATTCACTCTATTCCTTGCCCTCCTTTCACCCTCCTGCATGTTCAGGCCCCGATCACACAAAATCTTTTTCACTCCATCTTTCCACCTCCAATTTGGTCTCCCTCTTCTCCTCGTTCCCTCCACCTCCGACACATATATCCTCTTAGTCAATCTTTCCTCACTCATCCTCTCCATGTGCCCAAACCACTTCAAAACACCCTCTTCTGCTCTCTCAACCACGCTCTTTTTATTTCCACACATCTCTCTTACCCTTGCGTTACTCACTCGATCAAACCACCTCACACCACACATTGTCCTCAAACATCTCATTTCCAGCACATCCATCCTCCTGCGCACAACTCTATCCATAGCCCACGCCTCGCAACCATACAACATTGTTGGAACCACTATTCCTTCAAACATACCCATTTTTGCTTTCCGAGATAATGTTCTCGACTTCCACACATTCTTCAAGGCCCCCAGAATTTTCGCCCCCTCCCCCACCCTATGATCAACTTCCGCTTCCATGGTTCCATCCGCTGCCAGATCCACTCCCAGGTATCTAAAACACTTCACTTCCTCCAGTTTTTCTCCATTCAAACACACCTCCCAATTGACTTGACCCTCAACCCTACTGTACCTAATAACCTTGGGTAAGACTGAAAGTTGATGGAGAGAGGTGGGTGATTATTGGTGCTTATGCACCTGGGCATGAGAAGAAAGATCAAGAGAGGCAAGTGTTTTGGGAGCAGCTGAATGAGTGTGTTAGTGGTTTTGATGCACGAGACCGGGTTATAGTGATGGGTGATTTGAATGCAAAGGTGAGTAATGTGGCAGTTGAGGGAATAATTGGTATACATGGGGTGTTCAGTGTTGTAAATGGAAATGGTGAAGAGCTTGTAGATTTATGTGCTGAAAAAGGACTGATGATTGGGAATACCTGGTTTAAAAAGCGAGATATACATAAGTATACTTATGTAAGTAGGAGAGATGGCCAGAGAGCGTTATTGGATTACGTGTTAATTGACAGGCGTGCGAAAGAGAGACTTTTGGATGTTAATGTGCTGAGAGGTGCAACTGGAGGGATGTCTGATCATTATCTTGTGGAGGCTAAGGTGAAGATTTGTATGGGTTTTCAGAAAAGAAGAGTGAATGTTGGGGTGAAGAGGGTGGTGAGAGTAAGTGAGCTTGAGAAGGAGACCTGTGTGAGGAAGTACCAGGAGAGACTGAGTACAGAATGGAAAAAGGTGAGAACAATGGAAGTAAGGGGAGTGGGGGAGGAATGGGATGTATTTAGGGAATCAGTGATGGATTGCGCAAAAGATGCTTGTGGCATGAGAAGAGTGGGAGGTGGGTTGATTAGAAAGGGTAGTGAGTGGTGGGATGAAGAAGTAAGAGTATTAGTGAAAGAGAAGAGAGAGGCATTTGGACGATTTTTGCAGGGAAAAAATGCAATTGAGTGGGAGATGTATAAAAGAAAGAGACAGGAGGTCAAGAGAAAGGTGCAAGAGGTGAAAAAAAGGGCAAATGAGAGTTGGGGTGAGAGAGTATCATTAAATTTTAGGGAGAATAAAAAGATGTTCTGGAAGGAGGTAAATAAAGTGCGTAAGACAAGGGAGCAAATGGGAACTTCAGTGAAGGGCGCAAATGGGGAGGTGATAACAAGTAGTGGTGATGTGAGAAGGAGATGGAGTGAGTATTTCGAAGGTTTGTTGAATGAGTTTGATGATAGAGTGGCAGATATAGGGTGTTTTGGTCGAGGTGGTGTGCAAAGTGAGAGGGTTAGGGAAAATGATTTGGTAAACAGAGAAGAGGTAGTGAAAGCTTTGCGGAAGATGAAAGCCGGCAAGGCAGCAGGTTTGGATGGTATTGCAGTGGAATCTATTAAAGAAGGGGGTGACTGTATTGTTGACTGGTTGGTAAGGTTATTTAATGTATGTATGACTCATGGTGAGGTGCCTGAGGATTGGCGGAATGCGTGCATAGTGCATTTGTACAAAGGCAAAGGGGATAAGAGTGAGTGCTCAAATTACAGAGGTATAAGTTTGTTGAGTATTCCTGGTAAATTATATGGGAGGGTATTGATTGAGAGGGTGAAGGCATGTACAGAGCATCAGATTGGGGAAGAGCAGTGTGGTTTCAGAAGTGGTAGAGGATGTGTGGATCAGGTGTTTGCTTTGAAGAATGTATGTGAGAAATACTTAGAAAAGCAAATGGATTTGTATGTAGCATTTATGGATCTGGAGAAGGCATATGATAGAGTTGATAGAGATGCTCTGTGGAAGGTATTAAGAATATATGGTGTGGGAGGAAAGTTGTTAGAAGCAGTGAAAAGTTTTATCGAGGATGTAAGGCATGTGTACGTGTAGGAAGAGAGGAAAGTGATTGGTTGTCAGTGAATGTAGGTTTGCTGCAGGGGTGTGTGATGTCTCCATGGTTGTTTAATTTGTTTATGGATTGGGTTGTTAGGGAGGTAAATGCAAGAGTTTTGGAAAGAGGGGAAAGTATGAAGTCTCTTGGGGATGAGAGAGCTTGGGAAGTGAGTCAGTTGTTGTTCGCTGATGACACAGCGCTGGTGGCTGATTCATGTGTGAAACTACAGAAGCTGGTGACTGAGTTTGGTAAAGTTTGTGGAAGAAGAAAGTTGAGAGTAAATGTGAATAAGAGCAAGGTTATTAGGTATATATATATATATATATATATATATATATATATATATATATATATATATATATATATATATATATATATATATATATATATATATATATATATATATATATATATATATATATATATATATATATATATATATATATATATACATATATATATATGTATATATATATATGTATATATATATATATATATATATATATATATATATATATATATATATATATATATATATATATATATATATATATATATATATATATATATACATATGAATATCTATAGTTATCCGTAAATCGATTTGCGTATCAATTTTCATTATACCATACAAAGAATCCATCTTTCCTATTGAAGAGGCAGAGGCGAGGAACTAATCGTCACTGGGAATCACAGTTCTGACAGGTTCAAGACGCCTGTTTATCAATAGTGGGAATTATATTGGTTTACAACAACCTTTCGGAGAATATTTACGAGCAAACAAAAATCATTCCTCTCTCACAGGAGGAACTTCAGGGATGATATCATGAGTTGTTGCAGGAGTGGCATTAAAGTAACAAAAAATGCAGAGTTGATTTGGGTTGAAATTAATGAAAACAATGAAAGGTTATTATATGGAGTATCATACAGACCCACCAGATTAGATGGTCTGAGAAACACAGTTTATTGATCAGCTAACGAAAAATAAGAGAATGGTAAAATTCGAGATTAGGAAGGTTAAAAGAAATCACGAAATTAAGATTGCTAGCAAAGCTGAAAATAATGCCAAAGGATTTTTCCAAATGAACAGAACGATGGTTAGGGAGAAAATTGGACCAATCAAGTCGAATTTTGGTAGATCAGTTGATAGTAGGACAGAAATGTATGAAGTTTTAGATAATCACTTCATACAAGTATTTATGCAGGAGGAGAATACAAACATTCCGATTCCAGAGCAAATTTACAGGGAGGGACGAAAGCGGGAAGCTATGCAATAAAAGATAAATAAATTTGAAGTTTTGTGTCAAATACAACGATTAAAATTAAACAAGAGTCCTGGGCTAGATGATATTAATCCGAGAGTCTTGAAAGAATGTAAGGAGGAAGAAAATGTTCCGCTTTTAATTGTGTGTATACAGTCCTTGGAATCAGGCGTACTTCCTAAGCAATGGAGGACAGAAAATGTCATTCCCATCTTTAAGAAAGGAGATAGATCCATTGCATCTAATTACCGTTCTATCAGCTTGACATCTATTGTTGTAGTGAAATTTTTTGAATCAATTATAGCGGACAAAATACGGTAACACTTGGAGAATCATGATCTCATTAGGGATTCTCATCATGGGTTCACAAAAGGGGAAGTCATGTTTCAGCAACCTTCTTTCCTTCTCTGATAAAGTATTTGTAACTGTTGATCAAGGTGAGAGTTATGACAACAATGTATACGTAGACTTAAGTAAGGCCTTTGACAGAGTACCTCATGAGCGTCTGCTGAGAAAAATAGCGGCACACGGCACCGGGGGTTGTGTATTTAAAAGGATTTGGGCGTGGCTCACTAGAGAAAACAGAGAGTATGTATCAACGGAGTTACATCGGACTGGGGCAATGTAGCCAGTGGTGTTCCTCAGGGGTCAGTCTTGGGACCGCTCTTTTTTGTTATATATCTCAACGATTTGGATATGGGAATAACCAGCGACTTAAGTAGATTTGCCGATGATACAGAAATAGGGGCCGTAATTTGACTCTGATGAAAATACAGTGAATTTGCAGAGGGACTTAGATAAAAACAGTACAGTAGTGGAAGCTACGTGGGTCTTCATGTAGGTTTAAACGAAGGTTGGATGATGTGTTTATGGGTTCAGGCGGTTGGTTGTAGGGTGGACAGACTCAGGACCTGCCTTGCATGGGTCAATACAGTATCCGCACTTATGGTGTTATGTTCTTAATCACTGCCACTGTGTAGCCCACAGGCTTGGATTTCTGCTCTGTCATCAGTTTTGTAAGTTAGGCGATGCATGAAGTCGGCGACGTTAATCGTTCTGCCCCAGTGAAGGTAGCATCTAAGTGAATCACACACACACACACACACACACACACACACACACACACACGCACGCACACACACACGCACACACGCACACGCTCGCGCGCGCGCACACACGCGCACGCTCGCGCGCGCGCACACACACACACACACACGCACACACGCACACACACGCACACGCACACACACACACACACACACACGCACGCACACGCACACACACACGCGCGCGCACACACACGCACACACACACACACACACACACACACACACACACACACACACACACACACACACATTTTTAACGTTAATTACCGTGAGCCACGCACGAGTCCGCCCCCGGGTCTGGCCCGCAAGAGTTCGAATTCTTGACGCAGCAGTCGGCCCACACCCAACACAGGTGTTCATATTTCCCTCGGGACTGGTTGATGAATGAGTACCTTGCTTGGGCTGGTGTGTGTGTGTGTGTGTGTGTGTGTGCGCGCGCGCGCAAATAAGGGGAGAGACATGGTGAACATACGAGAGGTAAAGAGATGGGAAAGCGCCAGTATACCTGATGCTCTCTTTCCTTGATAACAAACAGTAATGGAACAGTAATCACATAAGGAAGTACAGAGTTGATACAAGTTACATCACTCGTCATGACCTGTGACCAAACCTGAAATATCAGACAGCAGTACAACAGATATAAAGCTGATTGTGATACTAACACCTGATACATTGATGACCAGTACCTTTACAACCCACAGAGGATCAATACATTTCTAACTAATACAGTTGCAAGTTTCCAAAATTACTGACGTCACCAACAAATTATAGAGAAAGAATTAAAAGGTAAAATATTGTGAGCAAGGTTCAGACTAGGTTCAGATGTGCTTAATACCACACAGCACCAGGAAGACAGAGGTAAGATATATCATGCGAAGATAGATAAGAAAATGACTATCTTGGTGGGAGACCGTTAGGTGGGGGGGTGGGGGGAATCGATTACCGGTCCACGTGTAGCCAAAACAGAGGGAATTAAGTTTTGATAACGAGGCCCACAAGTGTTGGGGATGAGGCAGACACGCTCATCATCATTAATTACACCACCACACAATTAAGGCCACGTCGTTAAAGTTGGAGCACTGCGGTGGTGCTGGCGGCTGTGGAGGAGAGGTACGGGGTGGGAGGGGAGGCAGGAATAGTGGGTGGTAGGGAGGGAAGGTGGGAGGGGAGGCAGGAATAGGGGGTAGTGGTGAGGGAGGGTGGGAGGGGAGGCAGAAGTAAGAGGTTCGAAAAGATGGTGGGGGAGGCGGCGGGAGGAGGAGCCGAGGCGGAGGGGGTGGGAAGTTGGTAAGGAGGAGAGTCTGGGGTGGTGAAGGGGGATCGGGAATGTGGGGCAAAGACGTAAAGATGGGGAGAGAAGGGCGGTGGGGACGATGGGTGGGAGAGGAAGGGGAAAGCCTGTAGGATGGGTGGGAGAGGGAAGGGAAAGCCTGTGGCATGGGTGGGAAAGGGAGGGAAGAGCCCGATGGATGGGTGGGAGAGGGAAGGGAGAGCTTGTGGGATGTGTGTGAGAGGGAGGGGAAAGACTGTGGGATGGATGGAATCAAATCTCACCTGTGTTAACTCCCTGTCCTAGTCTACACACACACACACACACACACACACACACACACACACACACACACACACGGGTGTACAAGTAGGTAATCATAAAGAGGTAATTACATACGTTCTTCTTTTCTTCCGTGCTTGTCCTTCGATATCCACGTTATTGGGGTGATTTGAGGAATAAATGAAGACAGACTGCATTCGCTCCCACACATTCTTTAACTGTCATGTACAATGCACCGAAACTACTGTCCCCTATCACATCCAGTCCCCAGACCTTTCCATAGTTTTCCCCAGACGCTTCATATGCCCTGGTTCAGTCCATTGACAGCACGACGACCCCAGTATATCACATAGTTGCAATTCACTCTATCCCGTGCACACCTCTCACCCTCCTGCATGTTCAGGCCCCGATCACTCAAAATCCTTTTCTCTCCATCCTTTCATTCCCAATTTGGTCTCCTCCTTTTACTTGTCCCCTCCACTTCTGACACATATATCTTCTTTGTTAACCTTCTCATTCATTCTCTCAATGTGTCCAAACCATTTCAGAACTATTTCTATATTTCTCACTCACACTCATTACTACACTTTTACCTTTCTAATACTGTATTTACTTACTTGAGGAAAAGCTGGCTGCAGCTACTGAAAAGATAACAGTTCAAACACAAAGGGTAAATGTCCTCCATGACGTCGTCGAATCTAGGTTGCTGAGTGATTCAAGGAGCGAACCATCAGCGTCGGGAGGCAGAGTTAAGGGTGTTGGAATACCCCAAAGTAATCCTATTCTCACCAAGGAGAGCCGACCCTTCCAGGTAGTGCGACGAGGTGCGAAACCTCCAGACCTTTGATGCCAGTGATCACAAAAAATCTGTTTCAGGCTTTGGGTGATGCGGACGACAACGAACATGAAGCAAGGTTTGTCGGCGACTCTATGATCCGAGGAATGCTGGAGGAATTCTGCGCCAGAAACCCTTCACGACGTAAATGTTTTTGTTTTCTAGATGCCAAGGTAGATGAGGTTGCCAACGCTGTAGATGAGGTTTATGGTAGCACTAACAATAATACACTTGTTCTTTGTCATGTAAGTACAAGCGAGGTACTGAAGGAGAGATCGAAGGAGCAGTTGGAGAAATATGATCGTCTTATTCGACGTTTATGAGACAAAACTAATATATCATGATTTCATGAGTTCTTGCCAGGATCAGCGCCGGGAATGCCTCCTTTGGTTTACGTTCAGTCCAAATAGTAGATTAACGAACCTCTGTTTTCAAAATGGACTTGGATTCGTAAACTTGTGTCTGTACTTCTACATACAGTCTGATATGTTTATGAGGGACGAACTACACCTAAATGAAGTGGGAGCGTCTGCTCGTGTGTTTTGGTAAGAAGAAGAAGCGTCCGCGTTTGGTAAGTTACCTTCGAGTATAAACAATAAATCTCATAGAGACAACACCGCTTGAAGGATAGTATATGACAGCCATTTTTCGAGTCTTGGTTAGATATAAACAATGAAGAATTCCTCGCCGATCATCCAGTTCCATGTCACACTCTGATTGGTAGGAGTCTGTGGAACACAGTAGCTGTGGCGTCTTGATCTTTGTTAAAGATCATATAAAAAACAGTAATTAATGTGCTGTAGTTGTTGAGAATGTTGACTTATTTTTGTGGAAATTAAAGATAAACTTCGAAGGAAAATAACAATAGGACTATATTATAAGCACCCAGCACAGACACCAGAGGTTGAGGAAAGATTGTATGATCAGTCAGCAGAAATTGTTATGAACAAGATTTTATCATAGTAGGAGATATTAACATATATATCTTTAAATGGAGAGAAGCCTCTCCCAGTAGCTCCGGACGAGGAATCTACCAAAATTTGCTTGATAGCTCCCTAATTCAGTTAATCAAGAAACCTACTCGCGACGAAAATATATTTAGATCTAACTACAAATGAAGATCGCTTTGAAATTGTTGGAGAAACATTTGGTACAAGAGATCACCGATAAATTAATCTCATGTTCACTTTTAACACTGCAGGTGACGTTGGTCAACATGACAGACATGAAAAAAGCTATTCGATTTAAGCAGAGAAATTCAAATGATCCTCACATTAGTCTTGACAGACTAACTTAGTGTGATATGGTTAATGAAAACGATATGAGCTTGGAGAGCCTTCAGTAAAATCTGCAAAGCAGCAGAGAGAACGTGCCAATACGTTGTACATTGTCTATTTGTAAAACAAAGCCAAAGATGGTGGATTAAAAAAGTGCCTGTTTTTCAAGAAAGTAACTCATACGAAGCTCAAAAAGACCAATAACCAACATGATAAGTTTAAATTTGCGTAGAGAAAGTAACAGAGTTATACTACAAAGTAAACGTTAATATTAAACTTTTTTTGCTGAAAATACCAAAAGAAGCATTAACGAGTCGCACAGTTATTTTAGAAGCAAAAGTCCTTACCCAGTCAAATGGTCCATTAATGACGGAAAGTGGTAACTTGTTTTAAGACAAGGAAGTCATGACAAAAATCATCAATGACTCCTGTGCATCTGTACTTACTAAGACACAACTCAAGTCCCAAATCCAGTTTCACTGATAAGAGAGGAGAACGTTCTTCAACAAACTGACAAAAATTGAAGACAAGACATACATTCAGCAAAAATGGGATAGAAATAAACAAAATGGTAGGGCCTGATAAATTTTATCCAAGGGCAATGAATGAGACAAAAATGGGATAATTAAGTCCTTAACGCTTTTCTAATAAGTCACTAGTTTAAGGAAAATATTTAGATGAAGAGAAGTTTGCCAATGTAACACCGATGTTCATAAAATGTGATAAGTCACTACCCGGAAATTATCGTCAGGTTAGTTCAACGTCTGAAGCTGGAAAACGTATGGACATCATTCAGACGGAACTGTAAACCATTTACAGGACCACCACTTCATAAACGATTCTTAACGTGCTTCTCTATGAAACTGCTCATGTTTGACAAATCTGCTTGATTTCTTTCATTATACAATCAGCAAGTACGATGAAAGTAAAGCATTTGGTGTCATCTATCTAGATCTTAAAAGAGCATCTGACAAGGTTCCGCACCAAAGGTTACAAGAAAAAATTGAGTCACATGACACCGATGGAACTGTACATCGGTGGATGGAAAATTTATTTTCTGGCAGTAAACAAAGAGCTGTGATTCATGGTCAGGCCTCAGAATGGTAAGACGTGACAAGTGGAGTGCCAAAAGGATCATTCTTGAGACCAGTTTTCTTTCACATATATGTCATTGATATCAAAAACACTGTTCAACAAAATTTTAACATTTTTGTCAAAATAAATAAGTGGACCTTACAGTACTTTTTACGCTGAATTCGTATCTGTTTTTGATCTTTTCTATCAGAGCAATTAAATTTCATAATACGTGTATATTACTCATTGATAAAAAAAAAGGCTATAATTGCACTTAAAAAACCTACATTTAGAATGTAGAAGTGTACGATTTTCGGCTATATTTGTCCTCAAGAACATCCCTTCTTAGTGTCCAACAGTAATCTGCCAACACAGAGGGGTTACATTTTCCATGGTATCGCTTTTCCATGTCCAAAATGTCCTGGTGAAATCTTTCGTCGTGCTCATCAATGACTGTCCCAAAATTTTCCAGTAAAAAGTCTAAGTGCGAGTCCAAAAAGTGGATTTTTAGATTCATATTGTACCCCAAAGTATTATATGTAGTCAATAGATCTTTTACAACTTCATAGTATTTTTCTGATCTGTTATTCCCCAAACATCTGTGCAAGCTCTCTTAAATGACAGCCATGCAGTTTTTTCAACTTCAACTAACTCTTCATCGAACTTTTCATCACGAAGCAGTTCCCTGATCTGTGAACCTACAAAAATATCCTTCTTGATTTTTGCATCACTGATTCTGAGGAATTTATTCCTCAAATATGTGAATTCATGATCAGTTTTATCCATATCTTTGACGAAGTTCTTTATCAACCTGAGCTTAATGTGCAAAAGAGGCAGATAGATTTTCTCAGGATCAGCAAGAGGAGGATTGATGACATTCTTCTTCCATGAAATCAGTGATGTTCGTTTTGGCCACATTTTCTTTACATAATGATTTTTCTTGTCCCGGTCGTTCTACTCACAGAGGAAACAACAGAACTTCGTATAACAAAGTTGTATCCATATTCTTAAAGAACATGTTAAATACACAAAGAGGCTCAAGTTTATTGAGTATTCCTAGGAAATTGTATGGGAGGGTATTGACTGAGAGTGTGAAGGCATGTACAGAGCGTCAGACTGGGGAAGAGCAGTGTGGTTTCAAAAATGGTAGAGGATGTGTGGATCAGGTGTTTGTGTTGAAGGATGTATGTGAGAAATACTTTGAAAAACAGATGAATTTCTATGTAGCATTTATGGATCTGGAGAAGGCATATGATACGGTTGATAGAGATGCTTTGTAGAAGGTCTTATGAGTATATGGTGTTGGAGGTAAGCTGCTAGAAGCAATGAAAAGTTTTTATGAAGGATGTAAGGCATGTGTACGAGTAGGAAGAGAAGAGAGTGACTGGTTCCAAGGAAAGATCAGTCTGCGGCAGGGGTGAGTGATTTCTCCATGGTTGTTTAATTCGTTTATGGACGGGGTGGTTAGGGAAGTAAATGCAAGAGTTTTGGAGAGAGTGGCGAGTATGCAGTGTGTTAGGGATGAGAGGGCCTGGGAAATGAGTCAGTAGTTATTTGCTGATAATACAGCACTGGTCTGACTCAAGAGAGAAGCTGCAGAAGTTGGTGACTGAGTTTGGAAAAGTGTATGAAAGGAAAAAGTTGAGATTAAATGTAAATAAAGCAGGGTTGAGGGACAAGTTAATTGGGAGGTAAGTTTGAATGGAAAAAAAAATGGAGGAAGTGGAGTGCTCTAGATATCTGGGAGTGGACTGAGCAGCGAATGGAACCATGAAAGAGGAAGTAAGTCGCAGGGTGGGTGGAGGGGGCGAAGGCTCTCAGAGCGATGAAGAATGTGTGGAAAGAGGGAGTGTTGTCTCACTAAGCAAATGTGGTTGTGTTTGAAGGAAATGTAGTTCCGTGGGGATTAGTGTGGTCAGATGTGAAAATCAAACAAATAACTTAAGGAAGGTCTATACGTAGTGCCAGACAGCTTGGTCGTCGAAGGAACGACAAAGTGATTTCTCTAAAGGACGCCATATTGTGAATACCTTTGAATACCAACATACTCCTGAGTGATTCCGTCCAAGTAGACTTTCACGATATTCCAGACGTAAGATTTGTCTCCTTTTTGTGGATAAAGATATTCATGTTAGTTTGTAGAAGAAATTTATTCATAAGTCTGTCCACAGGTCTGTACACACATACAGATATCCTGAACCTCCATATAGGTTAGTAGATTCACACATCCCTCCCCTCCCCCTTCACACACCCCCAGGGGGTTGGTGTGCCTGTACACACCCTCACCAACACCACAGGTAAGCAGTGACAATTTTGGTACCTCGTGATGACCTTATTGGCTGGTTGGTACTTCTTGTTCCACTATGCAGTGTTGGTACCCCATGATAATTCATGGGTTGCTATTCTGTATGTCCATGATGTACCATTACCCTCCCTGGGTCTCTGAGGAACTATTTTAATGGTAGTGTTGTTGGTACTCCTGGATCAACCTAATGGTCGATAGGTCACTCAGACGAGCGCTGACACCACTGTTGGCACCCCACATCATCCCTAGGGTCGAAATCCCTCGCTCTCCCAACATCAGAACTATTGGTACCCCTGGATCCCATGATGGGTTGGCAGCACTGCGTTCCCCAAACAAGCAGCCACAGCGGCGGGTAAATTAATCCTCTTTCCTGCTGCTGCTGCCAGCCATAAAATATTTCCCTGAGAGAGTGGCGGGCAAGTTGGCTGCCACCGTCTGCACCACAGAGCCTCCACCATGACACCAGTGGTGGCATGATAGGCAACACCAGTGGTGGCATGATGACAGCACCAGTGGTGGCATGATAGTGGCATGCTAGGTAGCACCAGTGGTGGCATGATAACAGCAGTGGTGGCATGATAGGATATACCAACACATCAGACGTTAGCAGTGATCACGACTGTACGACCCTTGACGACCCAGGTACACCATCCTCGAGCAAGATAGCCTCATCCTGGAGCACATCGTTACGACCCTTGAGGTGTTGTCTTGACCTGTGACCATCGTTACGACCCTTGAGTTGGTGTCTTGACCTGTGACTTTAATTTTTGGTTCAGGGGCCAGGTTGTCTTGCTTCAGGGTTGTATTGTCGTGCTCAGGGCTCCCACGGTCGTACCCAGGGGTCATACCTCAAGGCTGGTGAAGTCGTATTCCAGGATCAGATTATCATGTTCAAGTGTAGCATCACTGTGCTCAAGGGTCGTCGTAACATTGCGCTCATGAAGCGAACTATCGTGCTCACTGGTAGTACCATCGTGCTCACTGGTGGTACCATTGTGCTCACTGGTAGTACCATCGTGCTCACTGGTGGTACCATCGTGCTCACTGGTGGTACCATCGTGCTCACTGGTAGTACCATCGTGCTCACTGGTAGTACCATCGTGCTCACTGGTGGTACCATTGTGCTCACTGGTGGTACCATTGTGCTCACTGGTAGTACCATCGTGCTCACTGGTAGTACCATCGTGCTCACTGGTGGTACCATTGTGCTCACTGGTAGTACCATCGTGCTCACTGGTGGTACCATCGTGCTCACTGGTGGTACCATTGTGCTCACTGGTGGTACCATTGTGCTCACTGGTGGTACCATTGTGCTTAACTTGTTCTGGATAAATGGGAACGTTGCCCTTGACCTACGTGTGTGTACCTACCACAGAGGACAAATACCTGCAGAGTTAACAACCAGTTTCTCAACTTTCTTATCCTCGTACCACGTCATGATGTAGGCAGCAGGTAAATATACCATGATACTCAGACTTGATTTACCTCTTAATCTGGCTGGGATAGTTACCTGGCTCGGCAAACCTTATTGACACAGTCCTTGCCTGATGGTTGGCCAGTCACGGAGACCAGAGCGAGGTCAGATGTCATGATACATGACAGTCTCAGGTACATGGCAAGGAGGTGGTAGGTAGTGGCGATGGTGGTAGGTAGTGTCGATGGTGGTAGGTAGGGGTGATGGTGCTAGGTAGGGGTGATGGTGGTAGGTAGGGGTGATGGTGGTAGGTAGATACAGAAGGTATTCATATCAGATCTCAGGCCAGGTCACTGCCACCTGCTTCTGGTCTGGTGTCTGGATGTGGCTCAAGCTAAAGCCAAATATGTTTACATTCGCTTATACAGTAAAATACATTCTGAAAGAGATTTATCTTTTCTTTATTAAAGTGAACCTGATAAATTAACCTTAAAATCTTTTGAATGAAGGGTTACGAAATATAATTATATCTATATGGAATTGATTTGAGGTTAATGAATTATTTTTTTCCATCATGCTTGTATAAACTTATAGTTTCTCTATCTTTTATTAGGTTCTCTATCATTTATAGAAAAGAGCAATATAGATATAATGTATTTGGCTTTAATGAAAAATAAAACATAATAGACATATCAGGATAGATATTGTGTAAACAAATCCGTCCACTGGTGTCCTGGATCTCGATCACTGATCCACATGAGCGCCAGACATTATGATCGCCCGTGATCTTCATCAAGAAGTGAACCTTTACACATTTTGGGCATCTTTACACCTGAGGAAGTTGTATTGTACAAACATAAACACCATTGTTAGGGTTGACCTGAAACAAAGCTGGGCAGGTGTGCTAGCCGTATGATGAAGAAGGCAGACTCCAGCGGCGCGAACAACACGTATGAAAACTTGTGGTAAACAATAGACTCAACATTAGACATACATACAGACAATACATCATGTGTATGTTCGCGGATGAATGCTCTGTGATAGTCAAGTTAACTGCTTGATACTCGCAGGTGGATGATGGCTGTAGGTAATGTTGGTAGCTGGTTAGCAGGTGTTTACGACCTTATGGTTGTTATGGCGATGAAAGTTGTTCTGGTGGTGGTAGTTAAGTGGTGTTAATGGTTAAGTTTTGGATAGTATATAACGCTACCAGTTGTCTGGTGCTGGTAGATACTTGCTTGCGACGTCAGCTGGCGGTGGTGATGATTCTCTCACTCTGACATTTGTTTAGTGTTGGTAATATTGGCTGCTGCCAGTTGTTAGTTGTCTCTGGTTGTATAGTGGTGGAGACCATGAGATGGTTGCGGTCATGTGATCCAGACAGATGTGTTGGTGCAGATCCATTGTTCGTAGCTGTATGTAGGCGGAGGTGATCTTCCCGCGATGGTTGGTTACGAAGCAATGATAGTTACGTAAATGTGGTAGGCATCTGTTGCTGGTATATACCTAATGCTGATAACCTTCTGGTGTTGATCCCCGTAATGTTACTTGCAACCGTGAACTCTAACATGGTTATCACTTACGTTGTATTGCTCACATTATCATAAGATATACAATATCTTGATACCGTAGAACCATACAGAGTTAGTTACCTTAGTGCTGCTGAGAAATGCACTCATGTTCTACCTTTACATTCACCCGTAAGTGTTTTGTGACTGATCGTTGTAGTGACGTCCTAATACAGGATTCTTTGTGAAACAATTTTGCGACTGTAGACAGACAGACAGAGGATGTGATGGATGTATACGATGACATCTACGAGGAATGTATTTAAAAGTTCTGCGTCAACTGTGGACTTCTAATGGCAGAAAATATTTCGACAACGTACAGAAATCTTCGTAGTTTTTCGTGTGAGACGAGAGGATGAAACTGTCTTATCAGAAACTATTATTTCTTAGTTATATTAGAAATGAACATAACAATATAGACTGATAAATTGCAACACCTCCCTTGTGTCATTATGTGTGAGTGATATATATATACATATATATATATATATATATATATATATATATATATATATATATATATATATATATATATATATATATATGACTAGCTGTATACATGTTTTGCTCCCATATATTGCTTTTGAGTAGCACAATGAATTGTGTGTATTGTATAAGTGTCTTTCATCATATATCATGTTAGAAAAATTATAAGTTTATGTTCACTTATCATTTAATTGATGTCTTTTAAAGATACTTCTGCTCGTCATCTTCTGGTAAGTTCTTTTATGTTAATGAATACAAATGAGACAATAAACTGTATATATCTGTAACCTGTTTTCATCCTTTCACGTTTTGTACACGACAGTTCTCAAACAGTTTGTCTAAAACTTTGTTCTTGATATGATTACACAGTACTACTGCGCAATATGATCACACAGTACTACTGCGCAATGATATGATCACACACAGTACTACTGCGCAGTGATATTGCTGTACCTGACGCAGGTTTTGTTTTTTCGCTGATGTTTTTGTAAATTATTTTGTAGGCTCTTGTTTGTGTTTCGTAAGTGTGGAGTTGTATCCTGAGTTATGTATCAAGTATGTAGTATATTCTCCTACGTCTTTTGTAAGTTGTTCTAGCGAGTTCTGCAGAATAATGAAAGTGTGTTACTCGCAAATATGCATTGTTTATTTGTTTTTGTTTTCCATGTCACTTGATACAACGTTAGCAGTAAGGTGGGTACATACAAGGAAAGCGGTCTCCATCTTGTGACAGTGTTGCTGTTGGTCAAGGTGAGACTATTTTTCCCAGGGAACAAATTGGAAGACGAGGAAAATGATGGAAGGGAAGAAGCTAAAAATCAGAAAAGTTGATACATGGGAAGTGGAGAGGAGGTGGGTTGTCCACCTAGAGGAGATCTTGTTAACTCATAATAACTTTATTCTGAGGTAATTATTCTATATTGACAACATCAACCTTTGTTTGAAGATGTCCTCAAGTGAATTTCTGTAGTACGATAAACTGGGGGTATCAAGGAAAGCTAAAACCATCCACGTTGTAGAATTCTGTTTTTTAACGTACTGAAATAGAAAACGTGGTTCACAATGTATATCTCTGTTCTTCTGTTCTTTAATGGCGTAATTATGTACATATGAGGCCACAAGACATATACAAATGTGTCTTTATCTAAATCTCGTTTTAATGTCCAACTTGCTGTTTGCTGACTGTGCCATAACCCATGCCTGACGCTCACTGTGTCATAACCCATGCCTGACGCCCACTGTGTCATAACCCGTGAAGGACAACCACTGTGTCATAACCCATGCCTAACACCTACTGTGCCATAACCCATGCCTGACGCCCACTGTGTCATGACCCATGCCTGACGCCCAATGTGTCATAATCCGTGCAGGACAACCACTGTGTCATAACACGTGCAGGACATCCACTGTGTCATAACCCGTGCCGGACACCCATTGTGTCATAACCCGTGCAGGACACCCACTGTGTCATAACCCGTGCTGAACAACCACTGTGTCATAAGTAGTGCCGGCCGCCTACTGTGTCATAACCTGTGCAGGACACCGACTGTGTCATAAGTAGTGCAGGACACCAACTGTGCCATAGCCCGTGCCTGACGCCCACTGCGTCATAACCCGTGCCGGACACCCACTGTGTCATAAGTAGTGCAGGACACCCACTGTGTCATAAGTAGTGCCGGACACTCACTGTGTCATAACCCGTGCCGGACACCCACTGTGCCGGCCGATTAAGATATCTAAATGGTTTATTTACGATGCTGCTTTGTTCCTCGCTCACTGAATTATTCCTTCATGTGGATCGTCCAGTGTCATGCCAAGCCGTCATTATAGTTTCCTCGGTGCACTTAGGGTGAAATATTGCCTGCCAGCTGAATTTACATACTGCGGGCTCCGTCCGCCTTGCCTCTTGCCCACATACTATGTACTCACTCACTCAGGTTGTAAGGAGAAGGCTGAAGGTATTACACGTCACTACATCTGGAATTATACTTTACGTGGGCAACGCACTTCATGGGAGATGATCACTAGCAGGTAGATAGTTCGAGGGCCAGATGACAGAGAGGTAGTGTCACACAACGAGATATAGATGTTTATATAGATACATATACTGTGTGATAGACGAACAGAGGAGTAGAAATATTTTACATAGATTAAGACAAAGATGAGTGATCAGGAGAGGATAGGAAGCTGACAACAGATGAGTTCAATGTTTCTTTATAAACACTTTATAACAAAAATGGGTATGTTTGAAGGAATAGTGGTTCCAACAATGTTGTATGGTTGCGAGGCGTGGGCTATGGATAGAGTTGTGCGCAGGAGGATGGATGTGCTGGAAATGAGATGTTTGAGGACAATGTGTGGTGTGAGGTGGTTTGATCGAGTGAGTAACGTAAGGGTAAGAGAGTTGTGTGGAAATAAAAAGAGCGTGGTTGAGAGAGCAGAAGAGGGTGTTTTGAAGTGGTTTGGGCACATGGAGAGGATGAGTGAGGAAAGATTGACCAAGAGGATATATGTGTCAGAGGTGGAGGGAATAAGGAGAAGAGGCTAGAAACCCTCCCCTCCTTGTATTTTAACTTTCTAAAAGGGGAATAAGAAGAACGAGTCATGCGGGGAGTGCTCATCCTCCTCAAGACCTAAGATTGGGGTGTCTAAATGTGTGTGGATGTAACCAAGATGAGAAAAATGGAGAGATAGGTAGTATGTTTGAGGAAAGGAACCTGGATGCTTTGGCTCTGAGTGAAACGAAGCTTAAGGGTAAAGGGGAAGATTGGTTTGGGGATGTCTTGGGAGTAAAGTCAGGGGTTGGTGAGAGGCCAAAAGCAAAGGAAGGAGTAGCGCTACTCCTAAAGCAGGAGTTGTGGGAGTATGTGATAGAGTGTGCGAAAGTAAACTCAAGATTGATAGGTAAAACTGAAAGTGGATGGAGAGTATGGGTGATTATTGGTGCCTATGCACCTGGTCATGAGAAGAAAGATCATGAGAGGCAAGTGTTTTAGGAGCAGCTGAGTGAGTGTGTTAGCAGCTTAGATGCACGAAACCGAGTTATAGTGATGTTTGATTTGAATTCAAAGGTGAGTAATATCGTAGTTAAGGGTATAATTGGTGTACATGGAGTGTTCAGTGTTGTAAATGGAAATGGTGAGGAGCTTGTAGATTTATGTGCGGAAAAAGGACTGGTGATTGCGAATACCTGGTTTAGAAGAAGAGATATACATAAGCATACGTATGTAAGTAGAAGAGATGGCCAGAGAGCGTTATTGGATTACGTGTTAATTGATAGGCGCGTGAAAGAGAGACTTTTGGATATTAATGTGCTGAGAGGGGCAACTGGAGGGATGTCTGATCATTATCTTGTGGAGGCGAAGGGGAAGATTTGCAGAGGTTTAAAGAAAAGAAGAGAGAATGTTGGGGCAAAGAGAGCAGTGAGAGTAAGTGAGCTTGGAAAGGAGACTTGTGTGAGGAGGAACCAAGAGAGATTGATTGCCGAATGGAAAAAGGTGAGAACAAAGGACGTAAGGGGAGTGGGGAAGGAATGGCATGTATCTAGGGAATCAGCGATGGCTTGCGCAAAAGATGCCTGTGGCATGAAAAGCGTGGGAGGTGGGCAGATTCGAAAGGGTATTGAGTGATGGGATGAAGAAGTAAGATTATTAGTGAAAGACAACAGAGAGGAATTTGGACGATTTTTGCAGGGAAATAGTGCAAATGATTGGGAGATGTATAAAAGAAAGAGGCACGGGGTCAAGAGAAAGATGCAAGAGGTGAAAAAGCGGGCAAATGAGAGTTGGGGTGATAGAGCATCGTAAAATTCTAGGAAGAATAAAAAGATATTTTGAAAGGAGGTAAATAAAGTGCGTAAGACAAGGGAAAAAAATGGGAACATCGGTGAAGGGTGATAATGGGGGGGGGGTAATAACAGGTAGTGGTGAAGTGAGAAGGAGATGGAGTGAGTATTTTGAAGGTTTGTTGAATGTGTTTAATGAAAGAGTGGCAGATATAGGGTGTTTTGGTCGAGGTGGTGTGCGAAGTGAGAGGGTCAGGGATAATGATTTGGTAAACAAAGAAGAGGTAGTGAAAGCTTTGCGGAAGATGAAATCCGGCAAGGCGGCGGGTTTGGATGGTATTGCAATGGAATTTATCAAGAAATGGGGTGACTGTGTCGTTGACTGGTTGGTGAGAATATTCAGTGTATGTATGGTTCATGGTGAAGTGCCTGAGGATCGGCGGGATGCATTCGTAATGCCTTTGTATAAATGCAAAGGGGATAACAGTGAGTGCTCAAACCATAGAGGTATAGGTTTTTGAGTATTCCTGGGATATTATATGGGAGGGTATTGATTGAGAGGGTGAAGGCATGTACAGAACATCAGATTGTGGAAGAGCAGTGTGGTTTCAGAAGCGGTGGAGGATGTGTAGATCAGGTGTTTCCTTTGAAGAATGTATGTGAGAAATACTAAGAAAATCAAATGGATTTGTATGCAGCATTTATGGATCTGGAGAAGACATATGATAGAGTTGATAGAGATGCTCTGTGGAAGGTATTAAGAGTATGTGGTGTGGGAGGTAAGTTGCTAGAAGCACTGAAAGGATTTTATCGAGGATGCAAGGCATGTGTGCGAGTAGGAGGAGAGTAAAGTGATTTGTTCCCAGTGAATGTTGGTTTGCGGCAGGGGTGTGTGATTTGTCCATGGTTGTTTAATTTGTTTATAGATGAGGTTGCTAGGAAGGTGAATGCAAGAGTTTTGGAGAGAGGGGCAAGTATGCAGTCTGTTGTGGATGAGAGGACTTGGGAAATGAGTCAGTTGTTGTTCGTTGATGATACAGCGCTGGTGGCTGATTCGGGTGAGAAACTGCAGAAGCTGGTGACTGAGTTTGGTAAAGTGTGTGAAAGAAGAAAGATGAGAGTAAATGTGAATAAGAGCAATGTTATCAGGTACAGTAAGTTTGAGGGACAAGTCAATTGGGAGGTAAGTTTCAATGGAGAAAAAGTGGAGGAAGTGAAGTGTTTTAGATAACTGGGATTGGAGCTAGCAGCAGATGGAACCAAGGAAGCGTCATGAAGAGTCACAAGGTGGGGGAGGGGGTGAAGGTTCTGGGAGCGTTGAAGAATGTGTGGAAGGCGAGAATGTTATCTCGGAGAGCAAAATAGGTTTGTTTGAAGGAATAGTGGTTCCAATAATGTTATATGGTTGCGAGGCATGGGATATAGATGGGGTTGTGCGGAGGATGTGTTGAAAATGAGATGTTAGAGGACAATATGTGGTGTGAGGAGGTTTGATCGAGTAAGTAATGAAAGGGTAAGAGAGATGTGTGGCAATAAAAAGAGTGTGGTTGATAGAGCAAAAGAGGGTATATTGAAATGGTTTGATCATATGGTAAGAATGCGTGAAGAAAGATTGACAAAGAAGATGTATGTGTCAGAGGTGGAGGAAATGAGAAGGGAGAGACCAAATTGGAGGTGGAAAGATGGAGTGAAAAAGATTTTGAGTGATCGGGGCCTGAACATACAGAAGGTGAAAGGCGTGCAAAGAATAGAGTGAACTGGAACGATGTGGTATACTGGGATCGACGTGCTGTCAATGGATTGAACCAGAGCTCTATCAGCCACACTCTTTTTATTGACACACATCTCTCTTACCCTTTCATTACTTACTCGATCAAACCACCTCGCACCACATATTGTCCTCAAACATCTCATTTCCAACACATCCTCCGCACAACCCCATCTATATCCCATGCCTCGCAACCATATAACATTGTTGGAACCACTATTCCTTCAAACATACCCATATTTGCTCTCCGAGATAACGTTCTCACCTTCCACACATTCTTCAACGCTCCCAGAACTTTCGCCCCCTCCCCCACCCTATGATTCACTTCCGCTTCCATGGTTCCATCCGCTGCCAAATCCACTCCCAGATATCTAAAACACTTCATTTCCTCCAGTTTTTCTCCATTGAAACTTACCTCCTAATTGACTTATCCCTCAACCCTACTGTACCTAATAACCTTGCTCTTATTCACATATACTCTCAGTCAAGTGAGACTTACTTAAAAAGATTCTTTATAGGAATAAAATTTTTCAGTTATTCATCGAAAAATAACTTCCTTCATGAGGACCATTTTCTAATCTCTGCTTTGAGGCTACGGGCCCCTTAAGATTAACCCACAAGTGGCAACCACGTTACCATTAGTTATATAGCAACAAGACACCCAGTACCCCTTACTTTCCGGAGTGTCTACAGGTTCAAGGTTTTGATACAGTATATAGCAAGAAAACAATGGACTCCTCTGGACAGAAAACTTCAAAAAAAACATTTTATTTCTTCACCTCGAGTAATGATCATGCAACCTCGTCAGAGGCTACGATATATTCCTGCCCTAACCTCATGCAAGCAGCCTAGTAACATCCTCATACATATATATATATATATATATATATATATATATATATATGTTGGAGACAATCAGAATATTTACACCTTATCCCTGGAGACTGTAGTCATGTAAACAGTATGTTTACACAGAATATTGTTTATATCTTAAACAGGGAATTCTTGAGGGTCATGTTGTTTACATTGCAGTATACAGAGTGACACACGAGTCATACGTTGTAAGGCAAACGTTCAAAACATTCTAAGTTTTAGAAAACAAAATCATGTTTAAATAACCAGTGAGACACGATAAATTACTGTTTAAATTAGTACCCGATTCATTATGAGGCATGAGATGGCAGTCTTAATGATGGAGACATCATTAACCTCACGGATAATGACCCCACATTTTTTAAATGGCAAGTTTCATTTCTGTTGGCGTTATCTCCAGAAGGTTTTAGCTAATAATTCCAAGAAATTAAGGAAATGTTCCAACTTATGGCGCGGCAGGTTGTGTCATGATCCACGGTGGTCGCGTTCGACGACGTTTACTTCTGGGGTTAAAGTGAGCAACATTGTTGAAGAACCGGACGACAGACTCCAGCTTAAGGTAAGAAGACGACACGCAGGTGCAGTTATAGAGACACTATCGGAGAGGGAGAGAAGAGGAGAGTTGTGGTGGAGGACCGGGTGATAAACGCGAGGTGCAGGATTGTGGACGTACTGGACGGGGTGAAGAAGTAATTAATATAAGAAAACTGGAAGTGATGATAAAGAGAGTGTAGGGAACACTCCGACCCATCAAGCAAGACTGTCATTGAGTTACAAATTTATTTTATACCAGTCAAGAAGAATGACTGAATGACCTGAAAATTCATCCTTGTCAACAAATCACCAATATGAATTCTAATTCACTCGAGTGTTATCACTACATGGGTAATCGTTTCTCATACTCAGAAGTGTAGAGCTACAGTACAAATAGGTGGTTACAAACAGGCAAATAACTAATCTCATAAACAGTACATATACATGAAAAGCAAACACCAACATCATTTACAAAATATTCTTCTACAAACATGGACTGTCTGCTGCTTATATGTTAGTCTTCAGTTTCTATCGGAACCTTTGCATATGATTCCTTGACTATATATCTTTCTGTTAGACTTAAACAACATAAGCATAGTGTAAGAACAGGACAGGTATCAAATGCCTTGTTTAATCATGTTAGAAATTGTGATCATTGTACTGACTGGAGTAATGCCATCTCAGTTATAACTCCTGTACCACGAGAAATATCATTGAATCTTCTGTTATTAAAGACACAAAGAATTGTAGCATTAATATCAGTGAAGGTCTATACAAATTGGATAGCTTTATTGTTGATAAAATTCGTAAACAGTTCCCATTCTTGTCCACATAATAAGTTTATGATATACATGTTGCCAGACTTGGAAGCACACGACCTCCATTCGGTCAGTCACTTGTTTCCCAAATGGCGTCCTAGCTACGTCTTTTCGTTGTATATCAACCTGACTTTGATATTTCTCTCTGGTGTCTCCCCTGATGATGTGATTATTACACGAAAGTGCTCTTGGGAACTTAACGTGTTTCATTTTCCCCGTGGACTCATAGGAATATATATATATATATATATATATATATATATATATATATATATATATATATATATATATATATATATATATATATATATATATATATATATATGTTTGCACAGTGAAGATAATCAAACCATTAGCGTTCATTGTTTACTAGAATGTCATCAGAAGAACAAACCTACAAACAAACTTACAGTATCTTCTAAATTTGGTGTAGTTAAAAAGAATCCAGAACTACTGGTCAGGTCAAGACACAAGAGACTTACGGAAAGTGTGCGTGAACGGTACTAAGATGATGAGTCAACGCGCATCTTCCTGTATGTGTGGAAACCAAACCTCTTGAGCGCGAAGGCGGAACCCTCGCGTGCTACGGTAAGGCCCTTCAGCATGGCAATAGGACCCTTGTGCATGACGATAGGGACCGTGATCACGTGAATAATGCACTCAAGTACAACGGCAAAGCCCTTAAGCACGAAGGTAGAACCCTTGAGCACGACGGTATAGCGTTAATGGGATGACCTTCATTAGTGCCTCAGCTTCCCGTGCGTGTGAGCTAACATAAAGCAAGCAAGCAAGACAGTTAATAATAATCACACAGACTCAATTTGCAAATGTTAAAAGAATCACCACAAATCTGAGTTCATTCCTTACTTATGGAGAAATTTCATCGGCTGCGCCACATCTTGCCATAATGAGCCATTTTCATGATTACTTTTAAATGGTCTCACGATTTATCTTATGATCATTTTTCTTATAATTCATCTTACGATCCATTTTGGCGGTAGTAATGAAGAATCGCTGGCCAGGTCATTTGACCGTATGATAATAATGTACTTATATCATGATTTGTAACTTGTTCGATGACTGATCTTATTTCAGTCGTTCACTAATTACTATCCTTGTTGACAACATCTCCACCTTTATTTTCGAAAGATTTTTCAAATAGAATTTCGTCTGAAATACATCATGAAGACTCAAGAGTTCATTTTCTTGCCCTGATACTGAGACAAACAGCTACGCTATCATCACTCAACTGGTCGACGTATTCACTAGATCACGGCAGAGAGACTCAACCAGGAATCCGTTTAAAGGTTATGTAATTAGCGCGCAGATATCAACCCCCCAGCCCACCCCTCAGGGCTAATTTTGATAATGGAGGTTCTTGAGCCCTTTTGTCGAGTCTTCATTAAAACGTAAGAGGAAATAGACTCCTCAAGTCTTTATCTGCGGCCGGGAATTTTACTCTCATGATGAACTATTTTCCGTGGTTGTGTCTCTTTCTTTCTCATTTCGTATATTTTTTTGTTTTTGTTTCATTCATGTCTGGCAGGCCTGTCTCTGTTTTTGTGTTCCTGTCTCTCACCAGGATTTCCCCCCCCCCCCCCTCTCTCTCTCTCTCTCTCTCTCTCTCTCTCTCTCTCTCTCTCTCTCTCTCTCTCTCTCTCTCTCTCTCACTGTCTGTATGTCTCTCACTTCAGCCGGGTCTCTGGCCTCTTTAAGTTATATGTATTAAGTACAGTTGGCTTCGTTGCTGAGACACATCCTATACATCGCTCCTCAAAGATGGATATGTTTGTTTGGACCTAACAAGAGAGAGTACAGCTGGGAATCACAGGGAAAACGCTGATTTCAGAGAGAGAACGATTCAGTTCAGCCTCTCTTTTCAGCGCCCCTTCCTTCTGCAAGCCATGGGAGGTACCCAGGGAAGGTAGATCATCAGGAACGCTCACTATAAACCAGCATAATATAGGGGTATGCCTCCCACCACCTTAATTAAATCAGCATTTTGATGGAGGGGCATCACCAAGCGTCACACGACGAAGCCGCCCGCGACCCACACACATTATATCCTCACTTTAATCTGATGCCACAAAATTACCGACACCAGAACCTTAGTCTAATTAAACCAAGGCACTGCTTCTGCTGCTACTGCTGCTGCTACTGCTGCTGCTTCTGCTGCTACTGCTGCTGCTTCTGCTGCTGCTTCTGCTGCTACTGCTGCTACTGCTGCTGCTTCTGCTGCTACTGCTGCTACTACTGCTGCTACTGCTGCTGCTACTGCTGCTTCTGCTGCTACTGCTGCTGCTTCTGCTGCTACTGCTGCTGCTTCTGCTGGCTACTGCTGCTGCTTTTGCTGCTACTGCTGCTGCTTCTGCTGCTACTGCTGCTGCTGCTGCTGCTTGCTGCCTACTGCTTGCTCTACTGCTGCTGCTCTGCTGCTTGCTGCGCTACTGCTGCTGCTGCTGCTTGCTGCTGCTATCTGCTGCTGCTGCTACTGCTACTCTGCTGCTGCTGCTCTGTGCTGCTTTCTGCTGCTCTGCTCTGCTGCTGCTGTGCTACTGCTCGCTCTGCTCTGCTACTGCTGCTCTGCTACTTGCTATGCTGCTCTGCTGCTGCTGCTGCTGCTGCTGCTACTGCTGTGCTGCTCTGCTGCTCTCTGTTGCACTGCTGCTACTGCTGCTACTGCTGGCTTGCGCTCTGTGCTGCTTACTGCTGCTACCGCTTGCTGCTACTGCTGCTTGCTGCTCTGCTACTGCTGCTTTGCTTACTGCTGCTGCTGCTGCTGCTTGCTGCTGCTGCTGCTCTCTGTGCCTGCTGCTACTGCTGCTGCTGCTCGCTTCTGCTGCTCTGCTGCTACTGCTGCTGCTTCTTGCTCTGCTGCTCTGCTGCTGCTTGCTGCTACTCTGTGCTGCTGCTCTCTGCTGCTGCTGCTGCTCTGCTGCTACTGCTGCTCTTGCTCTCTGCTACTGCTGCTGCTACTGTTCTGCTGCTGCTTGCTACTGGCTGCTGCACTTCTGCTGCTTCTTTCTCACTGTGTACTGCTGCTCTGCTGCTGCTGCTGCTGCATGCTTCTACTCTGCTGCTGACTGCTCGCTGCTGCTGCTGCATGCTACTGCTGCTACTGCTGCTGCTGCTACTGCTGCTACTGCTGTACTGGCTACTGCTGCTACTGCTGCTCTGCTGCTATGCTGCTCTGCTGCTGCTTGCTGCTGCTACTGTCTGCTGCTGCTACTGCTGCTACTGCTGCTGCTATCTGCTGCTGCTACTGCTGCTACTGCTGCTACTGCTGCTGCTCTGCTGCTACTGCTGCTGCTTCTGCTGCTACTGCTGCTGCTGCTGCTGCTATGCTGCTGTCTGCTGCTTTCTGCTGCTGCTTGCTGCTGCTACTGCTGCTGCTCTGCTGCTGCTGCTGCTGCTTCTGCTGCTGCTGCTACTGCTGCTGCTGCTGCTCTGCTTTCTGTGCTACTGCTGCTATGCTTGCTGCTGCTGCTACTGCTGCTGCTCTGCTTGCTGCTGCTGCTTTCTGCTGCTACTGCTGCTACTGCTGCTGCTGCTGCTCTGCTACTGCTGCTACTGCTGTGCTGCTGCTACTGCTGCTACTGCTGCTGCTGCTGCTGTTGCTGCTACTGCTCTGCTGCTACTCTGCTGCTACTGCTGCTGCTGCTGCTCTGCTGCTTGCTGCTTGCTGCTGCTGTTTGTGCTACTGTGCTGCTACTTGCTCTACTGTCTGCTCTGCTGCTATCTGCTGCTGCTATGCTGCTGCTGTGTACTGCTGACTGCTTGCTGCTTGCTGCTACTGCATGCTCTATGCTTGCTGCTGCTGAACTGTTGCTGCTGCTTCTGCTGCTCTGCTGCTTCTGCTACTTGCTGTGCTTTGCTACTCTGCTTGTGCTTGCTGCTGCTGCTGTGCTGCTGCTGCTGCTGCTCTGCTACTGCTGCTGCTGCTGCTGCCGCTGCTACTGCTCATGTGCTGCTGCTACTCGCTACTGCTGCTTTCCTGCTTTCTACTGCTACTGTCTGCTGCTTGCTGCTGCTGCTGCTACTGTACTGCTCTCTCTGCTGCTGCTGGCTGCTGCTGCTGCTTTGCTGCTGCTACTGCTGCTTACTGCTGCTGCCTGCTCTGCTGCTACTGACTGCTGCTGCTACTGCTGCATGCTGCTGCTGCTCTCTGCTGCTGCTCACTTGCTTGCTGCTGCTGCTGTCTGCTGCTCTGCTTGCTGCTGCTGCTGCTGCTGTACTGCTGCTGCTGCTGCCTGCTATGCTGCTGCTGCTGCTGCTGACTACTGCTGCTGCTACTGCTGCTGCGCTAGCTGCTGCTACTGCTGCTGCTGCTACTGCTGCTGCTGCTGCTGCTGCTACTGCTGCTGCTGCTGCTACTCTGCTCTGCTGCTGCTGCTGCTTGTGCTCTGCTACTGCTGCTATGCTGCTGCTTGCCTGCTTCTGATGCTGCGCTCTGTGTGTGCTACTGCTCTGCTGCTGCTGCTGCGCTGCTGCTCTGTGCTGCTGCTGCTGCTGCTGCTGCTCTGCTGCTATGCTGACTGCTCTGCTACTGCTGCTGCTGCTGCTGCTGCTACTGTGCTCTGCTGCTCTGCTGCTGCTCTGCTCTGCTGCTGCTGCTACTGCTGCTGCTGCGTGCTGCTCTGCTGCTGCTACTGTGCTCTTTCTTTCTGCTGCTGCTGCTGCTGCTTTCTACTGCTGTTGCTTCTGCTGCTGTGCTGTTTCTGCCTTTTCTTACTGCTGCTGCTGTACTGCTGTACTGTTGCTACTGCGCTGCTTGGGTTACTCCTGATCTTGCTGCTGCTTCTGCTCCTGCTGCTGTGCTTGCTGTGGCTAATGCTGCTCTGTCTTGCTCTGCTGCTGCTGCTTGCTGCTGCTGCTACCTGCTGCTGGCTGCGCTGCTGCTGCTTGCTGATCTGTGTGCTGCTGGCCCGCTCTGCTGTCTCTATGCTGCTGCTGCTACTTGCTGCTGCTGCTACTGCTGCTGCTGCTGTTGCTGCTGCTGTTTTTGCTGCTGTGCTGCTGCTTTGCTCGCTGCTGACTGCTGCTGCTTGTCTGTATATGTTTTCTGCTGCTCTTGCTGCTGCTGCTTTGCTGCTGCTGCTGCTGCTACTGCTGCTGTTACTGCTGTGCTGCTTCTGATGTGCTGCTTCTTGCTGCTGCTGCTGCTGTGCTGCTTGCTGCTCTGCTGTCTGGCTGTATTTGCTGCTCTGCTGCTCTCCTGCTGCTGCGGCTGCTGCTCTACTGCATGTCCCCTGCTGTGTGCTCTGCTCTGTGCTAGTGCTGCTCTGCTGCTGCTTGCTACTGCTGCTGCTGCTGACTGCTGCTCTGCTGTACTGCTGCTGCTGCTCTGCTTTGGGTACTGCTGCTGCTTTCTCTGCCCGCTTGTACTCTGCTGCTCTGCTTTGTGCCTTGCTGTGCTCTACTTCTGCTTGTGTGCTGTATGCTGCTGCTGCTATGCTGCTGCTGCTGCTATGCTCTGAAGGTTTTACTGAAGCTTTTCCAAGCCACTTTCACCTCATTATCATTGATCATATCATTCCAGGTTTGCCTGTCAAGAGCAGTGAAAAGATCATTAAATTTGCACGTTTAAAATCGGTTATTTTTACGCGTCTGCAGTTGACCAAGATTAAACGTAGTGTTGAAAGCAACCTTAAAAGTGATTCATCGGTGATCACTTGCACCAAACATTTCCACAACTTCAACATTATTAACGAGATCCTTATTCAGAGTCAGAAGTAAATGTTGATATATTCTCGTCGCAAGTAGCTTACTCGGCACTTTGAAGCTCATCTAGCTACGTAGAGTCCACGGCCGGAGCTACTGGGAAGGGATTTTCCACATTTAGATACCAGTATGTTAATATCTCCTACTATGATAAAATCTTGTTCATACATATTTCTGCTGACTGATCATACAATCTTTCCTCTACTTCTGGTGTCTGTGTGGGGGTCCAGGTTCTACTGTTATATCCTTACGTAGTTCATCTTTAATCACTGCAAAAATGAAGTCGTTCTCAACGGCTACATTATCTAATACGGGGATTTAAATGAACTTCAACAAAGAGCAGGACAGCAACGTGTACTTTGTGTCTCCAGTTCTTAGTAACCAGAGTGTACCCTGGAGTTGAGTGTTAAGCGAGGATATCTCTACTGTTGATATCTAACCAAGATTCGCAAAATGGCAATCATCATATTTTCCTTCTAGCGTTGTTGTCACTAACATTATATTTCGTATACTGCCAGCGTTAACATGGAATAGTTTGAGATGAAACTGAGACTTATTTGCAAAGGCACTTGCAGAGGGGGATGGGTCTGCTCCACACAGGCTGCATATTTTGACCAACATTACCCGCTCTACCGAGTAATTACCAGTCTTGACAGAGATAAGACTTAGTGCGTAATACGCAAGGCTGATAAACCCACCTGCTAACATTTACCCTTGATGAAACCCACCTACTAACATTTATGGCTGATAAAACCCACCTGCTAACATTTATGGCTGATGAAACCCACTTGCTAACATTTGACGTTGACAGTGAGAACAGTATTAGTTTTATAGCCACGGGGCAAAATACGGGGAGTCCATCCCCATATTACTACGCACCAGTTCGCGGGGTTGTTGTGTGTTTGATTCACTTTGGTGAACTGGAATGAAAGGATTCTCTTTTGATCTATTTGCGATACACCATTTTCTCTGATGCGACAGAGGGCGCCAGGCAGAAAATTCTCCTTATCTAAGGGTTTCTCTGCAGTCATCCCTACCAACACCCTTTCACAGGATGAACACGTCGAAATAACCAGAAATTCATTTGGATAACCGGAATATTACGAACTGAAACAAGTGTAGCATATGAAATGC
The DNA here is from genome assembly GCF_036320965.1 of Panulirus ornatus. Taxonomy (NCBI): domain Eukaryota; kingdom Metazoa; phylum Arthropoda; class Malacostraca; order Decapoda; family Palinuridae; genus Panulirus; species Panulirus ornatus. The sequence goes on from NC_092261.1 coordinate 25,182,099, forward strand.
TCATAGTATATTTATACGTTCAGTAAATATTCGCTTTCTCTAGCGGCCAAAAGCAAGCCCCAGACAAAACGTTGTAGCTTGAAAATGTAAAGGGATGATATGTAAGAGAATAGAAATTATATATGGAGGAAGACTTATCTGAATTCCTCTGGTGAGTGTAGACACAACTCCTGAAGATGAGAAGGTCATACTATGAGGAAAAGAGGAAACGAGAGAATTACTTAGCTTCGCTGCGCCAATGACGAATCATAACGGCCAGTCTTCGTGTGGTCGGTACCTACAATGAAAGTAAAGGAAGAAATCCTGCTATCGTTGTCGCGGATCCAGTTCTTAGAGGTTGAGACGCAGGCTAGCGGCTCACCAGAGCAAAGGCCGGAATGATAGACGTGATGAACAGAGAGAAAAGAAACATTCCTGAGGATAGTAAGGTATGACTGAAGAAAAGTGAGTGCAAGAGAGTTCATCAAGTAATAAAAGAATTATTTTGGTTCCATCTTGGGTAAGAATTAGGTGGAATCGAGCCAACCTTGTCGGGTGGATAGTGAACAGCTGCACCAGCATCATACCTACAACATCTGTGTAGCAGGTTCTGTACCGATCATTATGTGGCATTACCGAGATAACGTGAACGACATATTTGTACCGAACATGCTCATGTGGTCACAACCTTGTAACATGCACATGTGGTCACAACCTTGTAACATGTACATGCGGTCACAACCTTGTAACATGCACATGTGGTCACAACGTTGTAACATGCACATGTGGTCACAACCTTGTAACATGCACATGTGGTCACAACCTTGTAACATGCACATGTGGTCACAACCTTGTAACATGCACATGTGGTCACAACCTTGTAACATGCACATGTGGTCACAACCTTGTAACATGCACATGTGGTCACAACCTTGTAACATGCACATGTGGTCACAACCTTGTAACATGCACATGTGGTCACAACCTTGTAACATGCACATGTGGTCACAACCTTGTAACATGCACATGTGGTCACAACCTTGTAACATGCACATGTGGTCACAACCTTGTAACATGCACATGTGGTCACAACCTTGTAACATGCACATGTGGTCACAACCTTGTAACATGTACATGCGGTCACAACCTTGTAACATGCACATGTGGTCACAACCTTGTAACATGCACATGTGGTCACAACCTTGTAACATGCACATGTGGTCACAACCTTGTAACATGTACATGCGGTCACAACCTTGTAACATGCACATGTGGTCACAACCTTGTAACATGCACATGTGGTCACAACCTTGTAACATGTACATGCGGTCACAACCTTGTAACATGCACATGTGGTCACAACCTTGTAACATGCACATGTGGTCACAACCTTGTAACATGCACATGTGGTCACAACCTTGTAACATGCACATGTGGTCACAACCTTGTAACATGCACATGTGGTCACAACCTTGTAACATGCACATGTGGTCACAACCTTGTAACATGCACATGTGGTCACAACCTTGTAACATGCACATGTGGTCACAACCTTGTAACATGCACATGTGGTCACAACCTTGTAACATGCACATGTGGTCACAACCTTGTAACATGCACATGTGGTCACAACCTTGTAACATGCACATGTGGTCACAACCTTGTAACATGCACATGTGGTCACAACCTTGTAACATGCACATGTGGTCACAACCTTGTAACATGCACATGTGGTCACAACCTTGTAACATGTACATGCGGTCACAACCTTGTAACATGCACATGTGGTCACAACCTTGTAACATGCACATGTGGTCACAACCTTGTAACATGCACATGTGGTCACAACCTTGTAACATGCACATGTGGTCACAACCTTGTAACATGCACATGTGGTCACAACCTTGTAACATGCACATGTGGTCACAACCTTGTAACATGCACATGTGGTCACAACCTTGTAACATGCACATGTGGTCACAACCTTGTAACATGCACATGTGGTCACAACCTTGTAACATGTACATGCGGTCACAACCTTGTAACATGTACATGCGGTCACAACCTTGTAACATGCACATGTGGTCACAACCTTGTAACATGCACATGTGGTCACAACCTTGTAACATGCACATGTGGTCACAACCTTGTAACATGCACATGTGGTCACAACCTTGTAACATGCACATGTGGTCACAACCTTGTAACATGCACATGTGGTCACAACCTTGTAACATGCACATGTGGTCACAACCTTGTAACATGCACATGTGGTCACAACCTTGTAACATGCACATGTGGTCACAACCTTGTAACATGCACATGTGGTCACAACCTTGTAACATGCACATGTGGTCACAACCTTGTAACATGCACATGTGGTCACAACCTTGTAACATGCACATGTGGTCACAACCTTGTAACATGCACATGTGGTCACAACCTTGTAACATGCACATGTGGTCACAACCTTGTAACATGCACATGTGGTCACAACCTTGTAACATGTACATGCGGTCACAACCTTGTAACATGCACATGTGGTCACAACCTTGTAACATGCACATGTGGTCACAACCTTGTAACATGCACATGTGGTCACAACCTTGTAACATGCACATGTGGTCACAACCTTGTAACATGCACATGTGGTCACAACCTTGTAACATGTACATGCGGTCACAACCTTGTAACATGCACATGTGGTCACAACCTTGTAACATGCACATGTGGTCACAACCTTGTAACATGCACATGTGGTCACAACCTTGTAACATGCACATGTGGTCACAACCTTGTAACATGCACATGTGGTCACAACCTTGTAACATGCACATGTGGTCACAACCTTGTAACATGCACATGTGGTCACAACCTTGTAACATGCACATGTGGTCACAACCTTGTAACATGCACATGTGGTCACAACCTTGTAACATGCACATGTGGTCACAACCTTGTAACATGCACATGTGGTCACAACCTTGTAACATGCACATGTGGTCACAACCTTGTAACATGCACATGTGGTCACAACCTTGTAACATGCACATGTGGTCACAACCTTGTAACATGCACATGTGGTCACAACCTTGTAACATGCACATGTGGTCACAACCTTGTAACATGTACATGCGGTCACAACCTTGTAACATGTACATGCGGTCACAACCTTGTAACATGCACATGTGGTCACAACCTTGTAACATGCACATGTGGTCACAACCTTGTAACATGCACATGTGGTCACAACCTTGTAACATGCACATGTGGTCACAACCTTGTAACATGCACATGTGGTCACAACCTTGTAACATGCACATGTGGTCACAACCTTGTAACATGCACATGTGGTCACAACCTTGTAACATGCACATGTGGTCACAACCTTGTAACATGCACATGTGGTCACAACCTTGTAACATGCACATGTGGTCACAACCTTGTAACATGTACATGCGGTCACAACCTTGTAACATGCACATGTGGTCACAACCTTGTAACATGTACATGCGGTCACAACCTTGTAACATGCACATGTGGTCACAACCTTGTAACATGTACATGCGGTCACAACCTTGTAACATGCACATGTGGTCACAACCTTGTAACATGCACATGTGGTCACAACCTTGTAACATGCACATGTGGTCACAACCTTGTAACATGCACATGTGGTCACAACCTTGTAACATGCACATGTGGTCACAACCTTGTAACATGCACATGTGGTCACAACCTTGTAACATGTACATGCGGTCACAACCTTGTAACATGTACATGCGGTCACAACCTTGTAACATGTACATGCGGTCACAACCTTGTAACATGCACATGTGGTCACAACCTTGTAACATGCACATGTGGTCACAACCTTGTAACATGTACATGCGGTCACAACCTTGTAACATGCACATGTGGTCACAACCTTGTAACATGCACATGTGGTCACAACCTTGTAACATGCACATGTGGTCACAACCTTGTAACATGCACATGTGGTCACAACCTTGTAACATGCACATGTGGTCACAACCTTGTAACATGCACATGTGGTCACAACCTTGTAACATGTACATGCGGTCACAACCTTGTAACATGCACATGTGGTCACAACCTTGTAACATGCACATGTGGTCACAACCTTGTAACATGCACATGTGGTCACAACCTTGTAACATGTACATGCGGTCACAACCTTGTAACATGCACATGTGGTCACAACCTTGTAACATGCACATGTGGTCACAACCTTGTAACATGCACATGTGGTCACAACCTTGTAACATGTACATTGAGTTTTTAAGTATTTAAAAGAATTGATGAGAGTTTCGAAGACTTTGGAAAGAGGAGAAGTGACAGAGATCGGACAACAGGTAGACTGTTTAGAATAATTCAATTTCCATGGACGGGCCTGATTCAAGATACGCTTGTATAAAGAAATGAAGGATTGAGTTCTGAGGCAGAGGCGAAATAGACCAGCAAGGGTCTGAGCAAGCTTAGAGAAACCAGCTTTAAGACACAAGGAGGTATGCCAACAGATCCATACATTTTACATACATAATGTAAACATAATAGTTATCAGGTTGATCTTATCAGGTTGTAGTTGTTATCAGGTTGTTAGGTTACGTCGTTGCTGCCAGAACCAAGATAACTAACCTGTACCTTTGAGTCTCGTCGGCTCAGAATATATTTCCTTTTTTTTTTAACCAGAGTCGATTAACCTTAACAGAGTCTATTTTTCTCCTTGTTTAAACACACTGAGTCATTTTTCCCTCCACCAATCTTGAATTTACTACCACATGAACTCACTTGATATTCTAAAAAACTACATATACGTGAAACTTGATTTTCCGTCAACACAAGAGACACCAGAACTGACCTATCTTAAAACAAGAACGTAACTTTATGCTTTGAAAAACGAGTTTAAACCAGCAATATCATGAATATTCATTAAGCAGAACATAAGTTTACATTGGGAAGGACTGTGAATTCACAGCCTACAAATCATTCGCTTGCAACATGAAGGGGGAAAAGAACATGAAATCATAGCCAAGAAAATATAATATATGCAGCTGGAGGATCTCAAGTTTGTAGCAAAATGAGTTTAAGTTTAATCAAAAGATCAAAAGTTAACAGAAGAGACATGTCAAGGATCCAGTAACGTGACCCCGAGTTTACATAAACGATTCTCGAGTTAATAAGAACGCTGTTTTACAGGTCCAGGTAAAAAAGATATTAGATTTACAGAGGGAAAGCCTCAAGTTTAGATTAAGAAGCTTTCAAGTTTTCCTAAAAGAGTATTAGATTTACGCCAGGAAGGTTTTGTTTTTATATAGAGAGTATCCTGAATCTACTCACAGATGTTCAGTTTACGTAAGACGTCATGTGATCTGCAGTTACATCAGAAACGTTCATTTTCCTCGAGAAAATGTTGAGGAGAGACTCACAGACCACGGGTCTCTTGAGAGACTTTGTGGCGAGTATCCCACTTTTTTTGCCTTACATTTTATGGCCTTAGATGCCAGGGAGGAAGCAACACTCATTGGTACACACTGGGGGAGCATTGTGACGGCCGGCTTTGTTTTTACTGCTTCAGGAGCCCACAGAAAACCAACTCTCTTTTTTTAAACACTCTGGCGAGGCCCTCAGCTGCAGCGGTTAATGATGCTCACGATTTGTTCTATTCGTCTTCATGCGGCCCAAAGGAACGCTTCCCAGCGGTCAAGGCCACACAGACCCCGGGCTCGCCCTGCACTCTGGCAGCGCCTTCATCAGGTGCAGAGCCATGAGAGAGGTGTTCAGTACCTACCATTCTTGACTGACAAACAAGCTTTTCCTGACAACAGATTTAATCAACAGATTTTGAATGAAATAACTAAAGATGATGATGATGATGATGATCTAATAATAAGTTAGAAAATATATGAAGCTGTCCATATATTAACTGTTATGACTATTATTTTTTGGCGTATTGCTTTTATCTTTATATTTGCGGCAAATATCATCACAAAATTTTTTTAGACGAGGAACAGTATTGACAGATGTGGACAGATGGAGGTACCAAAATGGAGATTAACTTTGCATCCTCGACTGTTGGGTGACCAGAGTTTATCAAAAGTTTGCAGATCAGCGACAATATTTAATGTTACTTATCATTATAAAGTGTAATGATATAGACAAGTAGCTTTCCGTAATACAGAACATCGAACCTGAACTTACTCGGAATACCTCCTCCTTGTGTACCACAATCACTTACAACATATAATACATCGTAAACAAGTTTCATCATCATATATCACAGCAGCAAGTCTGTAAAACCAGTAAACGGTTCTTCCCAGATAATGATATGGATTCTAGAAAACAAAAGCTTAATTTAACGGGTTTCATGATATTTGTTGCTCATGGATACGCATGAAGTTAACGAGAGACAGAGACGAAAAAATGTGTTTTTAGTTATAAATAAAGAAGTGTCGACACAACATACATGCTTTCAACAAGAGGCTAAGTGCAGAGTGAGGAAGCAAAAGTGAGCTTATGAAATATTTGTAGGATTTCTAACGTCATTGACCGTCAGAATACGACTTGTGCCTACTAACAGAAAGTTGAGAACAGATGAAGTACATTTCTAATGTGTACCTGGATGGTGGTCGAGATTAAACGTCACGTGTAAAGCGCTGAAAATAATAAAGATCTTGGAACAACAGGTATCTATGAAGAGAAGGATTTAAATGAAATTGTTTATATCTAGATAGTAAGAGCACACTAGGGATATGGATTGTGGAGAGCAATGGCATTCACCAGCTGAACTATATAGGAAAACATGGCTTGCTGGATGTGCCTGGCAAATGTAAACAAGTCCATTACAAAGACAAACTGTAGGCAGTCAAATGTACGCATACAGAACTGTGAGGTATTGTCCACTACAGTTGTTTATCTTACATTACTTCTCTGATGAACATGAGAATGAGGCGATCAGGTGAATCAAACGTCATCCAGAACACACACAGGTTCTCAGCATTGTGGTAAATGAATCTAGATAAGGAAGTCTGAATAAACTTCCGTCAGAATATATATATATATATATATATATATATATATATATATATATATATATATATATATATATATATATATATATATATATATTTTTTTTTTTTTTTTCTTTCTTTTTTTTGTTCATAATACCTTGTCGTTGTCTCCCGCGTTAGCGAGGTAGCGCAGGAAACAAACGAAAGAATGGCCCAACCCTCCCACATACACATGTATATACATAACCGCCCACACACGCACATATACATACCTATACATTTCAACGTGTGTGTGTGTGTGTGTGTGTGTGTGTGTGTGTGTTTTAGTGTGTAGTGTTACATGTCTATGTTATGTAGGTTGAATAATTAGAGCAGGATTGATGAGCCGAATGTTGCCGCACCAGACCAGAAGACGTCAACCACCACCAGGAAAGCCCCTGGAGGGCCCCGCCGGTCCCAGGTGAGGCTGCCAGGTGCCGCCACTGTGACAAATGCCTGGCGGTTATCTCCTCTGATTAATCGCTCTGGGATCAGCTGGCCTCGGGGGCTGACCTCTTAGACATTATCAATCTAAGAGGAAACGAGGCAAAAAAAAAAAAAACCGAAGGGGGGCTGAAGGGGCAGCAGGAGGGCAGTGTAACTCAAGATGTGTGCGTAATCTGCTGACAATGTCGGTAAAATATCGCAAGGAAGACTGAACGCAAGAGCTTGGAATCTGTTCTTCTTAACTACATGCGACAACGTCCTCTTCAGGAAAAGACGACTCCGTCCAAACTAGTCGAATCGAATCAGTTCCCAGCTGTTGTGTTCAGTCTTGCTTGTGACCTTCTACCCCGATTGTTACTTTGGATAACAATCGCCTCGCACGTTACAGTTCAGTGTGAGACCAGATGTACAGATCAGGTGTTGCCTTTTGTATTGTTTAATGTACTCTGGTCTTTAGCCTTCCCTTCCCTCCCTCTTGTGGTGGCCACGTTTCTCCTACTCTTCGTCTTCTTTATCTTTCTCCTCGTCTTATTGTCGCTGTTGCTCTCAGTTTTCTGCATTCCTTCGTCCTTCTGTTTTTACCGGTCACTTCTATATTTTGCACTGGATTTTTTTTCTCTGTCTTATTTCGTTTTATCTAATTGTCTTATATTGTTTCTCTCTTTTCGTCCGCTTTGCTGCTTCTTTGTTGTCACATCTTTCCTTTTCACCACTCTGATGTTTTCTACTACCAATTCCTTCTCGGAATATTCAAGAATTTGAAGCTGTATTCTGAATCTAGTATTTAGATGGAGCCATCCTAATCTTGATTCCGTATCTTGGAGGTAGACTTTACCATGGCATGATGCAAGGCTGGTGGTAGTATGTCGCAGGATGCCAGGAACGAACCTTAAATTGAGAACCTCTTTAACATACTACTTTGAAAATAATTTCTAAGTTAAAGATTCTTGGTATAAGAGAAGAACCGTTTGACAAAATCTGCAGCGCATTACTGTAAGTGTGGTCTGCCCGGGTGAGGAAGTTGAACATAACACATACTGTACAAGTATATTGAACTGAGTAAGCCAGTGAGCACAGCTGCCACAATGACACATGAACTAATATGACAGTCTTATGTTACTGCCGGCTGCTGTACAGCGTGACAGTGTAAGGGAGACCAAGATGTGGGTATAAATGAAAGTGGTGAGCGAGAGGTGGGTACTTGGTATTAGTGCTCATGCACCTGGAGATGAAAAGACTTACGAAGAGAGGCGGTTGTTTTGGTAGGAGCTGAGTATCAGTTGTTTTGATGTGTTATTGTGTGATTTGAATGCACGAGTGAGTAATGTGACAGTTGTGGGTATAATTAAGGGCATAAGATTCCCAGTATTGTAAATGAGAACGGTGAACAGCTTGTGGAGTTTTGCGCTGGAAAGGAATCGTGAATGGAGATACCTGGTTTAAAAAGAGTGACATATGAACAGATGTATACATAGGTGACTACGAAAGGTGGTAGGACGGCATTACTACATCACATACTAACAGATAGGTGTGCAATGAGAGAATTTCTTGGACAATGATATGATGAGAAGGGCAACTGGTGAGACATATGATCATTATTTTGTGGAGGCGAGGGTAAAGGTTTGTAGGGCTTCCGGAAAAGAGGAAGTGATGTAGGTGAGAAGAAGGTTATAGAAGTGACTGAGCTTGGTACAGAGATTTGTGAGAAGATATTAAAGAGACTGAGTAAAGGATGGCAAAAGGTGAGGGTAAATGAAGTTAGGGGAGTGGGTGAGGATGGGAAGTGTTTCGTGAGGCACCACTTCCATGTGCGAGAAAAGTGTGTGGTATGCGAAAAGCAGGGAGGTGGACAAGTAAGAGAGGCTAGTGAGCGGTGGGATGAGGAAGTTAAATTGAAAGGGAAAGAGAGAATAGAGGTGAACGGGCGTTATATGCAGGGGAGTGCAAAGGACTAGGATGTGTAAGAGAAGGTGATATGAGTTCGAGAGGATGTTACAAGGGTTGAAAGAGACGGAAATTAGAGTTGGGGTGAAAGATTGTCAGCAAACTTCACGTAGAATATGAAAAGGAAGGATGTTGATAACATGAGGAAAACAAGGGAACAAATGGGATCATCGATGAAGGGGGTAAATAAGAAGGGATAACAGGCATGAAGATGTGGACGAGATGAAATGAGTATTTACAGATGTTGTCAAATGAACTCTATGATAGGATGGCAAATGTGGGACATTTTTGAACGTGAACGTGGGATGTTTTTGGACGCGGACGTATACAAAGTGAGAGGGTCATGGAAATTACTGTGATGAAAAGAAAAGAGGTGGTAAAAGCTCTGCGTAAAATGAAGTGCGGAAAAATGACTTGAATGGATGAGATTGCACTTGAATGTCTTAAAAACGGAGTGATTGATGTATGCATTTTCAGTGTATGTATGGCTCATGGCGAGGTGCCTGAGGGTTGGCGGAATACATGAATAGTCCACTGCATAAAGGCAATGGAAACAAAAGTGAATATTCAAAATACAGAGATATAAGTTTGTTGAGTGTACATGGTAAGACGTATGGGAGAATGGTGATTGAGAGGGTAATTGCACGCATAAAGTTTCAGATTGTGTAGGATCAAAATGTCTTCAGGAGCGGTGAGGATGAACAGCTAGGTCGGGTATGGGACGACTGCCATGTTTAGGAATGGAATCCTGGCAGGTCTGATCCCGGGACTGACCAGTGCTGACTCATGGTCAGTAACTCTGACTAGTACGTCATGGAGACCAGTGTGTGTGTGTGTGTGTGTGTGTGTGTGTGTGTGTGTGTGTGTGTGCTTTTGTGCTTGAGACATTCTGAATTAGGATAAGTAACTATGTTCTTCATGAGAATCTAAATATTATCCGGCATTTAAAACCACGGAAGGCAATGATGACCCAGTACAACGAAATATATCGTGAAGAGTTTAGTACGAATTCACAGTGAAATCTTTACGTAGTACATCATGAGAGGAAGACCAGATCATATAGCGAGGAGAATTACGGTGAGGTTACTTATATATTCAGGTGTGGAGTAAGGTGGTCCCAGACGTATCCCCTCGTGCGTCAGCTGTACGAAACATGAAGATGCAATTAGAACTGTATATTGTGCTGGAGGTAATTAATCATTTTATGTGACCTGAAGGGATTAAGTTATCAGGAATTGTTAATCATAGAGGGGAGAGGTAGCATACTGCTAGCCTCGGGGGACCTTTGTTCGTTAAGAGAGAAAGAGGACGAGAGGCAAGGAACAGGTCAGGAAGGGAAGGTATAGAGGAGAAGGACAGGAGTGGAACAGGGAAATATCCACAGTTGAAACAGAGAGATAACAGAGATATGATTGGGAAATGTTAAAGACGAGATGGGAAAGAAGCGAGAACGGTTCATACCGTCGATGGGATCCAAGAAGGAACAAGAGGAAGAAAAGAAATGGAAGAGAGGGAACTAAAGGTTGGGTGAGTGGAGAACAGATATCTTAATGAAGCAAAAATAGGAAAAGGATGGACGAAAATCAGGAATGGGGAAGAAAAGAACAGGAATTGCACAGAAGAATAATAGGTAAAGAATAAAACTGTGCAGAAAAATAGCATGGAAGGATAGAGAAACAGTATGCATACAGCAGAAGAGGAATGGGAAAAAGAAAAGACATGGAATAGGTTTGAAAAGAGTTGGGTTGGTTGAGGAAAATCAGGGACGGAGTAGGGTAAAAACGGAGGTAGAGTAAGGTTAAAGGGAGATGGGATAAAAGAAAATGATAGATGAGACAAGGAAAAATCGGAGGTAAAACAGAACAATATAAGAATGGAACAGTTGAAACGTATTGATGATTAAGAGAAATAACATGCATAGAACAGGGAAGGAACAGACTTGTGGCAGGGGAAGGGTAGGGCTGGAACAGAAAAAAGAGAAAACTGGGACATGCAAGAACAGTACTGAGGAAGAGCAGGTTTAGGGAAAGAAAAATAGCTATGGGAATGATGAAGAAGAAATCAGGTAAGGCAAGGATAAGAATGTGAAAAAAGAACAGATTTTTGGGTTAGATAGGCTTCATGAAAACGCCTGAGGAAGACTTTAAGGTAGTTTAGAGCAAGACCGGGAAATGATATGGGAAGATTTGGGATGTGGTGGAAATATAACGAGAAAGAGATAGGTAAAGATTTTGGGTGGGATGTATAGTGTTGGGAAAGAGAAAGGACGGAGATAACATAAATGGAAAAGAAAAATGAAATAGGAAAAGAATAGTTGGCACTGATTTGTAGTTAAAGGTAGCGGAAAGCGGAGGAAACCAAAGAAAAGGAAAAGAAACTATTCAACAGACGTAAGAGAAGAATGAAATAAGATAGAACAGGAATGGAATAAGAGAACAAAGGTTAAAGAGAGGAAGACTATGCGAGGAACAGACAACGGGCAGAGATGAATTAAAGCGGGAACATGAATGAGTTAGGGAAAGAACAAGGGTGAGATGGGAAGGGAGGAGCATCAGCTGGGGAAGGTCCTGGGGTCAGGCAACGCGTGAACAGGGAACACAAAACACACCAGGAGGGTGAGGAGACACAGTGCACCCACGCAGACGTATACTAATTCAAGTTGCACCAAAAGATATCAGTCAGCCATAGTTTTTCTGTGCACACCTGCTACACTAGGATCAACCGTTATGATAGTTCCTCTTATCCTCGTACGAACTAAGAGTTAAGTCTACAAACCCGTAGTCCCTGTGTGTCGTAAAAGGAAACAAATGGGACGGGAATGGTGGGTTGAAAATTACTCCCTTGTATGTATCGATTATTAAAAGAAGAGATTGCTTATCCTCATTGAAGGCTCACACTTGGTTATTTCAACGTGTGTAGATGTAAACAAGATGAGAAGAGAGGAGAGATAGGTTATATGTTTGTGGAAAGAAACCTACATTTTCTGGCTCTGAATTGACTGTTTGGTTGGTTAGGTCTTAGGTCTACCAAATATCGGGATCATTGAGGTTGTCAGCGAGAAGCTACATCCACCATGAGACATTTCTGTAACAACTTCAGTTGTTAAGGATGATGCTACCATCACGTGACTCCTGACACTGTCTGAGGCTCGGACCAAAGAGGAGGAATAACATTCTTTTACTAGAACTACAACTTGATCAACGTCTCTACTTACACAGTACTGATCCATATCACACAGGTAGTAACCATACTACACAGGTAGTAACCATACCACACAGGCAGTAACCATACCACACAGGCAGTAACCATACTACACAGGTAGTAACCATACCACACAGGCAGTAACCATACCACACAGGTAGTAACCATACCACACAGGTAGTAACCATACCACACAGGCAGTAACCATACCACACAGGTAGTAACCATACCACACAGGCAGTAACCATACCACACAGGCAGTAACCATACCACACAGGCAGTAACCATACCACACAGGTAGTGACCATACCACACAGGTAGTAACCATACCACACAGGTAGTAACCATACCACACAGGCAGTAACCATACCACACAGGCAGTAACCATACCACACAGGTAGTAACCATACCACACAGGTAGTAACCATACCACACAGGCAGTAACCATACCACACAGGCAGTAACCATACTACACAGGTAGTAACCATACCACACAGGTAGTAACCATACCACACAGGTAGTAACCATACCACACAGGCAGTAACCATACCACACAGGCAGTAACCATACCACACAGGCAGTAACCATACCACACAGGTAGTAACCATACCACACAGGTAGTAACCATACCACACAGGTAGTAACCATACCACACAGACCGATCAATGGTATTTTCCACTAAAATACATTTAAGTAAAACTGGTTGACATTCTGTTATTACATCCGGTTTTTTTTTTACGAACCTTCGATAGATAACCCTGAAACTTGATATGGACATTAATATTCCTAACTCATATACAGATTTATGTTGATTTTCAATTTTTGTTCTAGGATAATTCATGAAGAGCAAATTTAACTCCTATTTTACTTCTATGGATTTTTTAATAAGTTCTTGAAATATATTGTTTACAATTTCATAAAAATACATCGTTAATACATTTTTCTAAAAGACCGTCATAATGTATCACTCTGTTTTGATATGTAATTTTACACGCATTTTAACACTCGTTCTAAGAGCATTTTGATTTGAAATTTTAATCCCATTGTAACTTACAGCTTTTATAACACTTTTTATCGATGTGTTCCGCATTTTATATATACAATGATAAGTATTTTTAGAGCCTGAGGACTTGCTTGTTCATCGCTGCCGTAAAATATCTGAGTTATATGTATATATATATTTCTTTCTTTTCTTTCAAACTATTCGCCATTTCCCGCATTAGCGAGGTAGCGTTAAGAACAGAGGACTGGGCCTTTGAGGGAATACCCTCACCTGGCCCAATTCTCTGTTCCTTCTTTTGGAAAAAAAAAAAAAAAAAAAAAAAAAAAAAAAAAAAAACCGAGAGGGGAGGATTTCCAGCCCCCCGCTCCCTCCCCTTTTAGTCGCCTTCTACGACACGCAGGGAATACGTGGGAAGTATTCTTAATCCCCTATCCCCAGGGATATATATATATATATATATATATATATATATATATATATATATATATATATATATATATATATATATATATATATATATATATATATATATATATATATTAATAGATAGATAGATGAATTGATATATACATATATGTACATTTAATGTATATATACTCTCACCTTTTATGATAACTAAACACTTCTGAAGGTAAGTGTCGAGGAAATTCTGCAACGGTAAAGATGTAACAAACGTTCATATAAAAGTGACAAAGAAGCAGGTAAATCAAAGTTTACTATGAGCCCGTAATGTAGTGGTGTTCAGCGTTTGTTCAGTAAGACACAAGATGTTCCATATTTTACAGAGTTTTCCTGTTCATCCTGAGTCTGATGCTTTCTCAACCTCATCTTCATTTCAGGTACAAAGATTCTGAAGTAATGATCACGGGTCAGTATATCTTCCTCAGACGATTAGTGACACACCTTTCCCTAGCGACTGTGGTGGACTCTCGCCTCCTGAGTGCTTTATTGACTTCGCTTTATTGATCCCGGTTTATTAATCTTGGTTTATCAACTATTGGTTCATGGATTCGGTTTATTGATCCCGGTTTATTAATCTTGGTTCATTAAGCATTGGTTCATGGATTCGGTTTATTGATCCCGGTTTATTGATCTTGGTTTATCAAGCATTGGTTCATGGATTCGGTTTAAAATATTTTGCACAAATTACTTGATTTTGTTGTCTTCTGGCTAACTGATTTTTCCCCCTTTACTTCGGTTCTTTCTGTGCAGGTTATTATATACAATATTTACAACCTGTATTATTCATCTTGCTCTCAAGCTCTTGGTTGTTCATGTGGATTGTAAAGTTGTATTTTTACTGGAATATTGAGGAAGATCGGAGAGACAGGTTAAAGGGAAATGCATTAATGTGAGCGATCAGTGTGTGTGCGGAACTGTACTTACGAAAAGTAGGTTTACTGTATTTTGATTACAACTGTAACGTGGGTGTCTAAGCTGCATTTTGACTCCTAAGTTTGGATATATAGGAGTAAACTAATATTGGCCAGTCCCTCTGTGAGCTGTAATATTACCACCCTCACTGTGAGCTGTAATATTACCACCCTCACTGTGAGCTGTAATATTACCACCCTCACTGTGAGCTGTAATATTACCACCCCCACTGTGAGCTGTAATATTACCACCCTCACTGTGAGCTCTCATATTACCACCCTCACTGTGAGCTGTAATATTACCACCCCCACTGTGAGCTGTAATATTACCACCCTCACTGTGAGCTGTAATATTACCACCCTCACTGTGAGCTGTCATATTACCACCCTCACTGTGAGCTGTAATATCACCACCCTCACTGTGAGCTGTAATATTACCACCCTCACTGTGAGCTGTAATATTACCACCCTCACTGTGAGCTGTAATATTACCACCCTCACTATGAACCATAATATTACCCCAAAGTAAGAAATAAAGTAAATGATCGGCTGCGCAAATAACCTGAAAATTTAATATCCCTTTTCAAACCTCTTTTCCAGTTTTCTATATTTGCTCAAGGTATTCAATTTGGTGAAGCGTCGTCATGGTATTATCAAACGTTGTCTCCTGAAACCAACGAAGAGTTTGTCGTGCACGATGGCAGGTCCTTACCTCCATATTGGCTCTCTCCTTTGATGTAAGGTTGTCTGGTGTGTTATACGCCTCACACAGCCTCGACTGAGGACGTGGTGTGGCATGAGAACTGGCAACATCACAAAGCCACTTAAGTAACGAATATATTAACACTTGTGATTGGTTGATTCCACGAAAAAACTCAGTATAGATAGATAGATAGAGTAGAGAGAGAGAGAGAAGATAGAGAGAGAGAGAGAGAGAGAGAGAGAGAGAGAGAGAGAGAGAGAGAGAGAGAGAGAGAGAGAGAGAGAGAGAGAGAGAGAGAGAGAGGGTCTATGTGAGTGTTGTGGTCGTACCTGGAGTGTAAACACAGCAGCAGTTCGCTGGAGTAGCGACAGAGGGACCGTCAGGCGAGCCCTGTAGCCAGACGTGACCCAACACTGTATAGTTTCATAACATGGCAGCCATGATCAAGCTTTCAACAGCTTCGTGTGTATCTTACTACCACTTTGTGACGATCATTTGGTCAAGTAATCGGAACGAGTTTGAAACCTGAGGGACATTAGCTCTTGTACTTTACTGAGAAACAAGTAGTCTTTGTACACATTTGCAGATTCATCAGGTTGTTTACGAAATGTCTCACTCATGCTGTACTGAGAGGGAGTTTGACACACATGGGACACATCTCTTGAACCTTCTCCACCATCACACAAAATTCTAAGCTTGTGTGTGCGGGCCACATACATAGATCCGTCCTTCAGTTTACTTCATTCATCCACTCCTCTGAAACTGTGCTTCTTTGCTTCTTATCTAACAAGTTTCTCACGTAATTTATGTATGGCCTCTGGTTATTCTATCCTTCATCTTTCGAAGAACTGTTCATTGTTGACATCATCAAAGATGTCTGAAAACATAAAGGTTTGCCTTAATAATATATCTAGTGAAATGTAAGAAAGTTATGAATGCAGTAACTGACCTGACTGAGCCGGTCAACCTTTCCATGTTTCTCAGATCAACTGTCCCTTCTTACCTCATGTGTGGCAGAGTCTGGATGTGTATATTTTCTCTTGTTCATGTTGACTCTGTATCCTTAATACTGACTTGAAATACGCTGGAAAGCTTTGAAATTGTTTGTTTATCTTTCTAGCGAGTTTACTCATATCATTGCTCCTCGTGAGTTTGCGAATTTATATATATATATATATATATATATATATATATATATATATATATATATATATATATATATATATATATATATATATATATATATATATTCTAGATTGGTGTAGGTTAAACTGAAAGTGGATGGTTAGATACTGGTGATTACTGGCGCTTATGCACCTGGTCATGAGAAGAAAGATCATGAGAGGCAAGTGTTTTAGGAGCAGTTGAGTGAGTATGTCAACAGCTTTGATGTACACGATCGGGTATCAGTGATGATGAGTGATTTATATACGATGGTGAGTAATGTTGCAGTTGAGGGTATAGTCGGGGTGGATATGGTGCTCAGGGTTATGAATGAAAATGGTGAAGAGCCTATAGAATTGTGTGCTGAAAAGAGACTGGTGATTGGGAATACCTGGTTTTAACAAAGAGAGATATACACAACACAATCATGCGTATGTGAGTAACAGAGATGGTCAATGGGCATGATTAGATTAAGAGTTAATTGATAGCCGTATAAAAGAGAGACTTTTGGATGCAAATGTGCTGAGAGGGGCAGCTGGTGGGATGTCTGATCACTGTCTTGCGGAGGCGAAGGTGAAGATTTGTAGAGGTTTTCGAAAAATTGGAAACATTATCGGGGAAAAGAGAGTGGTGAGAGTAAGAAAGCTTAAAAAGGAGACTTGTGTGAAGAAATACCTAGAAAGAATGAATGCAGAATGGCAAAAGATGAGAACAAATGAAGTGAGGGGAGTGGGTATGGAATGGGATGTATTTAGGGAAGCAGTGATGGCTTCCGCAAAAGATCTATGGTATGATAGGTGGGAGGTGGGCAGATTAGAAAAGGTAGTGAGTGGTGAGATGAAGAAGTAAAGTTGTTAGTGAAAGAGAAACCTGGCTTCAGGTTGCATGATACCTCTCCCACATGATTTAAACTTCATCTTCAGTGATCATCTCAATTCAGTGATGACATGCTTCCCACCAACAGAAATTTCTCTTCATCGAGGCAGTAACGGCCGAAAAGTTTTGGTGTCTGCCCGCTTATGTAAGGAGATGGTTGGGACGGAGGACCACAACAATGATAAATGAGTACTGCTCAGATGGGGGATGAGGCTCGGATGGCAGGTCGTGGT
Source organism: Panulirus ornatus (assembly GCF_036320965.1). Lineage (NCBI taxonomy): Eukaryota > Metazoa > Arthropoda > Malacostraca > Decapoda > Palinuridae > Panulirus > Panulirus ornatus. Next base: position 25,200,092 of record NC_092261.1, read on the forward strand.
CAGCCATGTCAGTAAGAATCAGGTCAAGAGTGCTTTGACCATGCGGAGGAAGCTGAACAATCTGAGATAGATGCAGTTGTTCTTGGTGGATGGTGGAGTCTATCTCACTGAAATCTCCACATATCAGAAGCTGATCCTGAGCGTGTCAGATGTGAAGATAAGGTGCTGGAGGACTACGTGGTAGTGGTCGACTACACAGTACATGATGGTGCCAGTCTGGCGTGGGTGTAATGAGGGCGAAATCTTAACCAGTATCACTTCCAGACCCTCAGGCACGTTATCTGTAGGCGGGGTTGGACGTGAGTCTCTGTGACACAAGAGTGCCACATCTCCTCCATGCTTTGATGTATGGAGGTGTACGATGGAAGAGAATGTAGTCACTCAAGGTACAAAATTCAGGAATAATCCTCCAGGCCTCTGTTGTTGCTATGACCTGGTTGTGGTCGGACCCACTGTGACCCCTCCATTTTGCTGGGCAGTTGGTGACATCTGCATTCATTACTAACGTCAGAAATCTTAGCTAATAACGTAAAGTTTGTGATTCTGTCACCCCTTAGTCTTCTCTCTTCCATGATGGGTAAATCTAGAATCTCTAACCTCTCACTGTAACCTGATAGTCTGTAAAAGAGTTTTGTGGTTCAGGAAGTTGTCAGCCACAGAGAGAGCTTAAGGAAGCGCTGTACAACAAGTACAGATGTCATTACTGCCAGCCAGAATTTGAAATGCATAACAAAGCAAAGATTGAGTGTACCAGGATAAGAAAGGAGGAGCAAGAGAAACATTGATATGGGTAATCCTCGACGTAGCAGAGGTTAATCCAAAACTTTTCTATAACATCATCAGGAGGCTATCATCAGTTTCAGAGCGGCTGATCTGGCTAAGCGTTCATGTTTCTCGCTACAGTTTACTGTCATCAAATACTAGAAGTGTTTTGTATAGCTCATCCAAAGCCAGAGATAATCTTGCACAGGTCATGCTAAACGAGCAACAAGTATATCCCTGACGGAGTCCTTACCTGTGACAAGGAAGTGCCTTTCGGGAGCATAATACCACAAGAGATCATTAGACATTTGCATCTTGTAGGTAGTTAACCGGTTATTCATAATGTACAATGTGTGTTATCCTCTGGGTCACATACCTTCCTCATGGACCAACAGCATCATTGTACCAGCGTGAAGAAACAACCAGCCTAATGAATTTCCTTAACGAGTTGCTTGAGCCAAACTCTAGGGAGGAGGGTACTCAACAGACTACTACACATAGACACACAATACATGTCGCCTTGACATGACTGGTTTCACAAGTGACATACATAAGTGTGCACAACTGCATTACAACTTTCCTAATAGCTCGTGGGTACTGACAGTACAACATGGTTGTGAATGCTGAATATGATATTACTGAACGGTAAATGATACCGTATGAACAAGCATGAATAGATATGGGTGGTCGAGTTTTGCAATGGATACTCAGGTCATCTCTAAAAGAATGAAGTTAAAGATATGTATCTTGATATTCCTCAAGGTATAATACTAAGTTCCACGTTATTTGATGTACTAATCAATGCTTCAGGAAATTCCAACACATTTCGAAATATCTCGAGTTTGTGTCGACTTTTCCTCTCCGCCAAGGTAATATTCTCTCCAGTGAGGATGTCTGTTCGTCATTGCTGCCTTGAGGGTCCAGCCTCACCACGAGAGGCTGCCATTTCTTATTCCGGGACGATGACCTAGGTTTTTCTCCACCTTCCAGTGTGGTAAAGTGACAAATACGTTCTGGTGATCCTGGAACACAGTCACCCATCCTTCTCTTACCTGTACATAACTCACTCTTATATACATGTCTACCATTACTGGACGTAGCTTCCCTTCCCTGAATCCCAGTTAATTTTCTCTTTTTCACTTCTTCTCTGCAGGTGGTCATCCGTGTGCTGTCTTATCACTTTTCTCCCATGATTCACAGCTCACAGTCGTTAGAAAGACAAGTGATAAGTACAACGAAAGTTTTCGGTTTCCCTTTTTTAAGATGAATTCGATATTTTGCCCACTTCCATACCCTCTGCCCTTTCCGATCGATATGAAGAACAAGACTTCAAGTTGCGTGTCAAGTTTATATGCACAATTCTTCAGAAGAGAACTGAAGAAACTCACAAGGTTCATAGCATTTCATAAGTCAAGGCTCCGTAGTAGAGCTTTCTAAGACCTCTTCCCAACCTATCTGGCTGGTACTGGTCCTATTGTGTCATCATGCATTGTTTAGCACTGGGCAATTCTTATTCATATTTCCTATTGAAAGTTTTTTCTTAGCTATTTTTTCTGTCCCTATCAACCATGTAATCAAACTCAAGCTATGCATGATTAATATCTCCAAGAGGTGTATCGTATCTCCTATTTTCAATACACATGATACTATGTGAAGAGGTACGTCTTAATCATGATGTTGCATCAGCCACGTTAAGTCTTGAGTGCTCACCAATGATCTGATGCAGATAATGTTCCCGTATGCATTGTAGGAACTTTCGTCTCCATGACTCACGAGAGTAAATCCTCCTAGTCCTTGTCTTCACAACTCCTCATCATCATAGCCTTACTTCCTCATAGAAGTGTGAGTCTTATTTTGCTTGCTGCATTATTCTGGGTTTTCCCTCATTGTTGCCTTTGAATCCATTTTCTTGTTTATGTTCAATGAATTCTTTTGAAGCATTATGATTTGCCAACAACACAATTTCTATCTACGGTAATTCTTCTCATGAAGCTCTGTCTGAATGGGTCATCTGTAAACATATCCGGAAAACTTTGCTTTTTGTTTATCAATATGGCCAAGATCCTACCTCGTCTATCTTCGTTTTTTTTTCTGTGATGATCATACTTCCTCCTGGACAGATTCAGTGATGCTTTACTACCTCAGGAAGAGTTGTTTCCTCGGCTCCTACAATGTCTGTTTTATCTCAGTCTTTGCATTCCAGCCCTCCACCACTTCTCACTGGTCGACCTACAGTTATGTATGATACTTTCACATTAACACTGGCATCACTGAACACACCTGACCTGATCATCCCAGGTGTGATGCCTTCTATGTCCCTTGCCATCACTAATCTTGCAAAGATTCTTTCAAACTGAACACAGAAATGGTTCATCGTCTGTGTTGACCGACTGTGTGGTTACTCTTCTGTGCTGAAGTGTGAGGACGATTGTTACACAAGAATGTCTTCTCTCCGGCTGGATTCTTGACATGTTTCATGTGATCACTTCTTGTTGCACAACTTCCTTGGTTCTCTCAACATGAAAGTGGCTTTTCCTTTACGCGCAGCAAGATTACCCTCCTGGGCGCGTCTCGTGGCAAATCAAACACTGAAATGGTTTCTTGTGTGCGGAACTTTCATTGTGTGATCATGTTTTGACGAGAAAAGTTCGCGAGACGCTCGTTACATTGAAAAGGTTTCTCTCAGTATGACTCTTTATTATACTTGACTAAATAAGGTTTCTTCGTCTAATGTGTCTTCTTTCTCTTTTCATGTTACGCTTAAATGGCATCTTTCTTGTCCATGATATCTGGGTTTGGTGAGGCTGCTTTAATTTCTGTGTTTTGTTGTTGCTGTTGCTGTTGTTGTTGTTGTTGTTGTCGTTTCTGTTGCTGTTGTTGTAAAGCGATCCCATTCTTTTTCTGTATTTGTCGCAATTTTCTGAAACAACGTAATAAAAACATTTTTATTCGGAGGGACTCACTAATGAGCACAACTCTTAAGAATCTCAGACCTTCAGTGAGGGAATTCCAAAGTAATGTGGGTGACGAAGGGTTGGCATCTGGGTGCTGCACCACAGGCATACTTGTGGCCTGGGGTGAGGGTTGGCTGGTCGCTCATCTGGTGTGCTCTGGCAGTGGGAGGTCTGGCATCACTGGCTGCCTTGATGTCATAAAAACAAAGAAATGAACATTCAGTTGTTTTTTGACACAAAGTAATAGATAACAAACAGATCACTAGGCCCTTAGAAGGCTGTTTGGAATTGTAGACGAGATTAGAATATTGACCTTAGTGTGGACAGAGAGATAGTGGTAGGGCAAAGTGACAGACCTGGAATGACCTGAGAGTGGTACATATTGTGATAAAGAATGCTAGGGTGAGGTAGACACCTGAGTGATGTTTGAGTTTTACCATCCTGAAGCTTGACCATTAATCATAACTGTTTGTTTACAGTCACTGAAGCAATCTCCTATCCATCGAAGTACAACTCCATCATAAACTGGTGACGTAAGTTTTAGCCAGTAGCCTCCTATGATGCAGAAACTTATCGAATGTTTTTTGAAAAATCTAGATAAATGATATGAATTGCTTTACTTTCATCATACATGTTGATTGTATCAGAAATCTATAGAAATCAAGCAGATTTGTTAGGCATGAGTAATATTATTGTAAATCATGGTAATAATCGTTTATCAAGTGGTGGTTCTCTGAATGGTATGTAATTTTGCCTCAAATAATGGTTTCCATTAATTTCTAATTAAAGACGTTCAGCTAAATGAGCATTAATTTTAGGGCAGTGACTTATCAGTTTTCTTAAACATCGGCGTTACATTGGCAAACTTCCATTCGTCTGGAAATGGGTTTGGAGCAAAGTTTGTGTCTTCGATCGTATGTACTGATGCAAAGAAATAGTTTAAGATTTTTTCCATGGCTTCTTTTTCCGTAATTGATGGACATGGTTACTGAATAATGATTTTCTTGCTTTTAACAAAACTGTGAAATTCTTTAAGTATTCATTTGTTACTCTCAGCAATATTCGTTCAATAATGACGTTTGCATATCGTATAACTCTCTTAGTTCCTTTATGCAAATTTAACTTACTTTGTCATGTTGGTTATTGATCAGTAATTTTCTTATGAGCGAATTTTTAGACCAAATGTTCATTTAAATCTCATCGTTCCACCAACTTGACCTGTAGAAATAGACCTTCTACTTCGCACTGGCACATATGTTCCCTCTACTGCCTTAAAGGTTTTACTGAAGCTTTTCCGAGGTACATACATGTTGTTGTGATTGACCATATCATTCTAATTTTGTCTGTCACGAGCAATGAGAAGATCATTAAAATTTGCATGTCTAAAACGGCTATTTTTGTGACCGTCTCGTTGACCAACATTAGTCGCACTGTTCAAGCGACCTCAAAAGTAATTTGTCGGTAGTCACATGTACCAAACTTTTCTCCGTCTTCAATATCATTAAAGGAATCCTCATTTGTAGGTAGAACTAAAGCATTGCGAGTGTGTTTCTTGTCCAACTGGAATAAGGCATTGTCGAGCACATTTAGGTGGAGTCCGCGTGGTTCAGAGCTCCTATGACGGAATCTTGTTCAATATACAAATTGGCAAATTAGTCATAAAATCTTTCGTTTGCCTCACGTTTCTGTAATGGAGTGCGGGTGGGAGTGGGGGTGGGGTGCTATAAATCAGTCTTTTCTTTCAAGATATAACTTTGATTTCTAGCTTTTCCTTTTGCCTCAGTTTTTTCAAATGTTACTTTCTCTCACTGATGATGGTCCAGACGAGATGCAGACCTCTTTCGTACTCATTTCTTCAGTTTGTATCATTGTATAATTTACTTGGATTTCCTCATAGTACAGTCGCGTCACCTGCCTGTGCAGTCGTGTCACCTGCCTGTGCAGTCGCGTCACCTGCCTGTGCAGTCGCGTCACCTGCCTGTGCAGTCGCGTCACCTGCCTGTGCAGTCGCGTTACCTGCCTGTGCAGTCGCGTCACCTGCCTGTACAGTCGCGTTACCTGCCTGTGCAGTCGCGTTACCTGCCTGTGCAGTCGCGTTACCTGCCTGTGCAGTCGCGTTACCTGCCTGTGCAGTCGCGTCACCTGTCTGTGCAGTCGCGTCACCTGCCTGTGCAGTCGCGTCACCTGCCTGTGCAGTCGTGGTGCCTCCTACTCTCCCTCCTGAACCTAACGTTATCGTGTTTCAGCTGGACATCCGCCACAACATACTGGGAGTCCGTCGTGGTCGACTGTGTTAGTCTTCTAGAGTGCGAGTCCAGCCACCGTCACCCCCGTTATACTTCACCCACCGTTACCCACGCTAAGTTCCAGCCACCTGTTACCCCCGGTTAAGTTCCAGCCACCGTTACCCCCGTTAAGTTCCAGCCACCGTTGCTCCCGGTAAGGTCACATAACAGCCCGAAGTTTAATGGTGGTCGGGTAGAATGACTTGAGTGTCCTGACTCTCTCTGTCTCTCTCTCTCTCTCTCTCTCTCTCTCTCTCTCTCTCTCTCTCTCTCTCTCTCTCTCTCTCTCTCTCGTCAGTCCTGGTTCTGTGTCACTAACAAGCCGCTGCCAGTCAGTCAACTGATGCACGGTATAATGTCTGGCTTCATTTCATTAGTTAACAGAATTTTTTAGCGACTTGTCTCCGTCGATCTGTCTTAATTGTATTTCTTGTTCTGATGGGCCACATTCTGCGAGGTTTCACCCAGGATTATAATGTTCAGAACATTGCATCACCAGTATTCATCATTCCTCATCATCACCAGTATTCATCATTCCTCATCATCACCAGTATTCATCATTCCTCATCATCACCAGTATTCATCATTCCTCATCATCACCAGTATTCATCATTCCTCATCATCACCAGTATTCATCATTCCTCATCACCAGTATTCATCATTCCTCATCATTACCAGTATTCATCATTCCTCATCATCACCAGTATTCATCATTCCTCATCATCACCAGTATTCATCATTCCTCATCATCACCAGTATTCATCATTCCTCATCATTACCAGTATTCATCATTCCTCATCATTACCAGTATTCATCATTCCTCATCATCACCAGTATTCATCATTCCTCATCATCACCAGTATTCATCATTCCTCATGATCACCAGTATTCATCATTCCTCATCATCACCAGTATTCATCATTCCTCATCATCACCAGTATTCATCATTCCTCATCATCACCAGTATTCATCATTCCTCATCATCACCAGTATTCATCATTCCTCATCATCACCAGTATTCATTCTATCATTCCTCATCATCATTATGTATTTCTAGGAAAAATAGTTGGTTCGAATATACTACTTCGACTGTTGCTGCTGCTACAACTACTACTACTACTACTACTGCTATACTACTACTACTACTACTATCATTACTACCACTACTACAACTACTATTACTACTACTACTACTACTACTACTACTACTACTACTACTACTACTTCTACTACTACTCCCACTATATCTACTACTTTTACTACTACTATGATAATGATAGTGATAATGATAATAACAATGATAATAATGATAATGATAATAATAATTTTTTTTTTTTTTTTTTTTTATACTTTGTCGCTGTCTCCCGCGTTTGCGAGGTAGCGCAAGGAAACAGACGAAAGAAATGGCCCAACCCCCCCCCATACACATGTATATACATACGTCCACACACGCACATATACATACCTACACAGCTTTCCATGGTTTACCCCAGACGCTTCACATGTCTTGATTCAATCCACTGACAGCACGTCAACCCCGGTATACCACATTGCTCCAATTCACTCTATTCCTTGCCCTCCTTTCACCCTCCTGCAAGTTCAGGCCCCGATCACACAAAATCTTTTTCACACCATCTTTCCACCTCCAATTTGGTCTCCCTCTTCTCCTCGTTCCCTCCACCTCCGACACATATATCTTCTTGGTCAACCTTTCCTCACTCATTCTCTCCATGTGCCCAAACCATTTCAAAACACCCTCTTCTGCTCTCTCAACCACGCTCTTTTTATTTCCACACATCTCTCTCACCCTTACGTTACTTACTCGATCAAACCACCTCACACCACACATTGTCCTCAGACATCTCATTTCCAGCACATCCATCCTCCTGCGCACAACTCTATCCATAGCCCACGCCTCGCAACCATACAACATTGTTGGAACCACTATTCCTTCAAACATACCCATTTTTGCTTTCCGAGATAATGTTCTCGACTTCCACACATTCTTCAAGGCTCCCAGAATTTTCGCCCCCTCCCCCACCCTATGGTCCAATTCTGCTTCCATGGTTCCATCCGCTGCCAGATCCACTCCCAGATATCTAAAACACTTCACTTCCTCCAGTTTTTCTCCATTCAAACTCACCTCCCAATTTACTTGACCCTCAACCCTACTGTACCTAATGACCTTGCTCTTATTCACATTTACTCTTAACTTTCTTCTTCCACACACTTTACCAAACTCCGTCACCAGCTTCTGCAGTTTCTCACATGAATCAGCCACCAGCGCTGTATCATCAGCGAACAACAACTGACTCACTTCCCAAGCTCTCTCATCCCCAACAGACTTCATACTTGCCCCTCTTTCCAAAACTCTTGCCTTTACCTCCCTAACAACCCCATCCATAAACAAATTAAACAACCATGGAGACATCACACACCCCTGCCGCAAACCTACATTCACTGAGAACCAATCACTTTCCTCTCTTCCTACACGTACACATGCCTTACATCCTCGATAAAAACTTTTCACTGCTTCTAACAACTTGCCTCCCACACCATATATTCTTAATACCTTCCACAGAGCATCTCTATCAACTCTATCATATGCCTTCTCCAGATCCATAAATGCTACATACAAATCCATTTGCTTTTCTAAGTATTTCTCACATACATTCTTCAAAGCAAACACCTGATCCACACATCCTCTACCACTTCTGAAACCACACTGCTCTTCCCCAATCTGATGCTCTGTACATGCCTTCACCCTCTCAATCAATACCCTCCCATACAATTTACCAGGAATACTCAACAAACTTATACCTCTGTAATTTGAGCACTCACTCTTATCCCCTTTTCCTTTGTACAATGGCACTATGCATGCATTCCTCCAATCCTCAGGCACCTCACCATGAGTCATACATACATTAAATAACCTTACCAACCAGTCAACAATACAGTCACCCCCTTTTTTAATAAATTCCACTGCAATACCATCCAAGCCTGCTGCCTTGCCGGCTTTCATCTTCCGCAAAGCTTTCACTACCTCTTCTCTGTTTACCAAATCGTTTTCCCTAACCCTCTCACTTTGCACACCACCTCGACCAAAACACCCTATATCTGCGACTCTATCATCAGACACATTCAACAAACCTTCAAAATACTCACTCCATCTCCTTCCCACATCACCACTACTTGTTATCACCTCCCCATTTGCGCCCTTCACTAAAGTTCCCATTTGCTCCCTTGTCTTACGCACTTTATTTACCTCCTTCCAGAACATCTTTTTATTCTCCCTAAAATTTAATGATACTCTCTCACCCCAACTCTCATTTGCCCTTTTTTTCACCTCTTGCACCTTTCTCTTGACCTCCTGTCTCTTTCTTTTATACATCTCCCACTCAATTGCATTTTTTCCCTGCAAAAATCGTCCAAATGCCTCTCTCTTCTCTTTCACTAATACTCTTACTTCTTCATCCCACCACTCACTACCCTTTCTAATCAACCCACCTCCCACTCTTCTCATGCCACAAGCATCTTTTGCGCAATCCATCACTGACTCCCTAAATACATCCCATTCCTCCCCCACTCCCCTTACTTCCATTGTTCTCACCTTTTTCCATTCTGTACACAGTCTCTCCTGGTACTTCCTCACACAGGTCTCCTTCCCAAGCTCACTTACTCTCACCACCTTCTTCACCCCAACATTCACTCTTCTTTTCTGAAAACCCATACAAATCTTCACCTTAGCCTCCACAAGATAATGATCAGACATCCCTCCAGTTGCACCTCTCAGCACATTAACATCCAAAAGTCTCTCTTTCGCACGCCTGTCAATTAACACGTAATCCAATAACGCTCTCTGGCCATCTCTCCTACTTACATAAGTGTACTTATGTATATCTCGCTTTTTAAACCAGGTATTCCCAATCATCAGTCCTTTTTCAGCACATAAATCTACAAGCTCTTCACCATTTCCATTTACAACACTGAACACCCCATGTATACCAATTATTCCCTCAACTGCCACATTACTCACCTTTGCATTCAAATCACCCATCACTATAACCCGGTCTCGTGCATCAAAACCACTAACACACTCATTCAGCTGCTCCCAAAACACTTGCCTCTCATGATCTTTCTTCTCATGCCCAGGTGCATATGCACAAATAATCACCCACCTCTCTCCATCAACTTTCAGTTTTACCCATATTAGTCGAGAATTTACTTTCTTACATTCTATCGCATACTCCCACAACTCCTGTTTCAGGAGTATTGCCACTCCTTCCCTTGCTCTTGTCCTCTCACTAACCCCTGACTTTACTCCCCAGACATTCCCAAACCACTCTTCTCCTTTACCCTTGAGCTTCGTTTCACTCAGAGCCAAAACATCCAGGTTCCTTTCCTCAAACATACTACCTATCTCTCCTTTTTTCACATCTTGGTTACATCCACACACATTTAGGCACCCCACTCTGAGCCTTCGAGGAGGATGAGCACTCCCCGCGTGACTCCTTCTTCTGTTTCCCATTTTAGAAAGTTAATACAAGGAGGGGAGGATTTCTGGCCCCCCGCTCCCGTCCCCTCTAGTCGCTTTCTACGACACGCGAGGAATGCGTGGGAAGTATTCTTTCACCCCTATCCCCAGGGATAATATACATATATATATACACATACACATACACACACATACACATACATACGCACATACACACACACACACACACACATACATATATATACATATGAAAAAAGTAAGAAACAGTTTAGAAAACAAACTTTTAGCTTGAAATGAATGAACTATATCTATCACATTGTTCAGCAGTCACTATATGTAACACCATATCCACCATCTTGTTCAACAGTCACTATCTTTTCCCACTATAATAAATTGTCATACTGTCAGTCGTCAAAATATTTTCACCATATTGTTTAGTACTCACTGTCCACCAATAATAATGATAATGATAATAATAATAATGATAATAATGATAATACTGCTACTACTACTAATAACAATAATAATAATAATTGTTATTATTATTATTATTATTATTATTATTATTATTATTATTATTATTATTATTATCATTATTATGATTATCATTATCATTATTATCATTATCATTATTTTCATTTCTGTTGTAGGTGATATCAAGAAGAGTGTGGTTGAGAGAGCTGAAGAGAGTATGGTGAAATGATTTGGACTTACGGAGAGAACGAGTGAGGAAAGGTTGACTAAGAGGACATAGTTGTTAGAAGTGGAGGGAACCAGGAGAACAGGAAGACCAAACTGGAGATGGGACGATGGATGAAAAAAGATTTTGAGCCATCGCGACCTTAGCATGCAGGAGGGTGTAAGACGCACACAGGATAGAGTGAACAGGAACGATGTATTATACAGGGGTCGACGTGATGTCAGTGGACTGAACCAGGGTATGTGAAGCGTCCTGGGTAAACCATGGAAGGGTCTTTGGGTCATGGGTGTGGATATGGAGCTGTGGTTTCAGTACATCACACATGAGAGCGAGAGAATGGATGTGCGTGGAGGAGATCTTCCTTCATCCATTCTTAGCGCTACTTTGCCAACACGAGAAACGGCAGTCAAGTATGAAAATATATCATTAACAATAATCATATGAACAATGATGATAATTGAATACATATCATTATGATGATGAATATGGTATCAAAATTAATATCAATTATGGAATTATCAATAATGAGAATGATAATCATCATGATAGGAGAAAGATTAATATGCAAATAGAAATAATAGCTATAGTCATGGAAGTAATTGTAATGATATCACTTATGAAAATGATAATGACGACTGTTCTGGTAATTACGCTAATGACAACGATTGTAATTGTTATGAGTGTACCAATAAGAAACAAAATGAATCTGAAAGGGAAATTTTAGTTCACTCATAAAAAGTGAAAACCTGTGTATATGGCAACACTGGCCCACTGGCAATACCATAGTAATCACATGTTCGTTATTAGCACTTTTATGTGAATCTAATTTATCCAGATGGCTCTCTCTCTCTCTCTCTCTCTCTCTCTCTCTCTCTCTCTCTCTCTCTCTCTCTCTCTCTCTCTCTCTCTCTCAGCCAACAAGGGAAGTCTATAACCGAAAGGTTAATAGCAGCTTCACAGTGAGCCAGCACTTCAGTGGCTGTCAGGTGTCACTCCTTCGGCCTAGATTGGTGTCTTTTCTCTCTGCCTTAACCTCATGTGAGGTAATGGCCTGCGCTCCACACACACACATGTAATCTCCCGCCTCTTGTGCCACACAACACCTGGAGGCACGTAACTCCCGCCTCTGGTATCTTGGCTGTACCACAAGTCCTCCCTCCCTCTCTCCCTCCCTCTCTCCCTCCCTCCCTCTGGTTACTGTTGTCACAGTGAGATGCTTTATGTACTGGTCCGTAGTTGCTTACTATTCATTTCATGTATATATATCATTATTTATCACTATAATACTTTGTCGCTGTCTCGTTACTACTCGTTACTTGACAGTTGATGATGATCGAGCAAGATTACCATTGGGCCCATAAGCCATGGTAAACCCCCTTGATAAGAACATTAATGACTCAACTAGACTAATAGACTGCCAAACATACTTTGACCACTCACTTCCTCTGGGCTAAAGAAAGGCTGCAACTATTCTTACATTTGATATTTACTGTTAATAATAACATGTGTATAAACAGTATGACACGCATGCTAACATACCTGTTAATAATAAGTAAACATTGTAATTCACAACTGTGATGGAAATTGAGGAAATGCACTTAAACACTTCAAAGCAAACAATACATTGTATAATTCCTGCCGCTCAGCATAATACTGACCAGCGGCTCTGCTTACACTCTGGTGGCCAAAGTTCACTTCAGTCAGCATCAACTGGTTATACATGTCCTACCGGTCAGGTCGGCCTCGTACGTGTACTCTTCACCAAGCGACGGCCCATGTTCCCCAGGTCAGGTCGGCCTTGTACGTGTACTCCTCACCAAGCGACGGCCCATGTTCCCCAGGTCAGGTCGGCCTCGTACGTGCACTACTCACATGCAGCACGACGCACCCAGCGTACGTCCTTGGTGCAGCTCACTGTTTCCGTCCACACACTGCTAAGATTCTCCGTAGTCTCACACCGGCGCTCGCCACGCCTTCACTGTTGTACGACCTTAATGGCGCACGGCACGACCCCACTGTTGTACGACCTTAATGGCGCATGGCACGACCCCACTGTTGTACGACCTAAACTGGTGCACGACACGACTCTAGAGTGCCCTGACTGGTGCTCTACCCACACTGGTGCCCAGACTGGTGCTCTGTTGGATTTAGTTATCAGTGTCTCTTGTAGACATATTCATTGACTCGTTACCCTCACAGCAGCACAAGCCTTGCACACTTCATCAAGACATCCTCGCGTGTGACAGAGCGAGGTATGGCTTACCGGGATACCTGGTAGATGTTAACACTATAACCCCCCTCCCCCTCCCCCCGCACTAGGCAGACTGTCTTGTCTATGTGCTCACGTGATGGTCACTGACCCTCGTCTCGGTTTTCTGTGTAATGTGGGTTGCCAATCTTTTGTAATACCAAGGCAATTATATCAGGCTCCTTGGTTAATTGCTCCACTAATTCACTTTTTCACTTTGCCATCCTCGATACATTTTCGTTGTCACATTAATTAATACTTTATTGTTTCTTAGAATCTAAAGATTTATTCACTACCAACTTAACACTTTTACAAGAATATCCTTAATCAGTAATCACTCGATGCGTGTACATACATGGTCAGGACTAAGTACAGCTAAAGAGAACCAGAATATGTTACACCAGCCGCCACTAGGCGAGGCCCCAAGTTAATAAATAAGAAACAGATGAAGGGATTAAGGCACAGGTCACCCTCGACAACCTCACCTCCCTCATCTTACAAACTCAGGTTATCCTATGTTCTGGAGAACATGTCTACATTTTTTTTTCAATGATAAAGTTATCTAATTCATATAAACCAACATTTTGATTCACGCTGAGATATATTTACCTTGTTTGATAGATGATTCAGTAAGATTGCATGTGATAACCATAAATAACACTACTTCAGTTAACATGATGACCAAGGTCTTTGAGGTGGACAAATAGTGCACTATAATCTTGACTACACCTAAGACTATGTAGTTTAACCCTGATTTTAAACTACCATTTGACTGGTCACACTTAGCTGGTATATTGCCCAACTACAGATGACACGTCAACACGTTACTGAACAGTGTCTTTCGCCTTTCATAACTGTTCTATAACTCGAAAATTTGAGTCGAGCAAGCTACGTGCTCACACAAAGAGATATCGATGAATATTTTGCAAAATTAAGAAACATAAAGATTACGAAGGTAGAGCCCGCCATTACATGTAACATACTCGGGAATCGTCATGTTACATTTTATGGAACTATCGACAAAATCGTCAAATATTGTGTTGCTTTTCAGAAATAATCTCGCTAATGTGTAACGTGCACTGATCAGTCTAGACTTCATTATATTTTTCTGGTACTCCGCCGGAAACAAATTTGGTGATAGTTTAGATACAGAATGATAACACGTGAATGAATACATTTACATGATTAGCGCTGAGAGAGGTGTATGATCCTGCAGCTGTCCTCCACTAACATCAGACATGAGACTATGATCATGAATGAAGGAGAGGATCATGAAGATTGTGGACCTCCTCATGACAACTCATGCCACCAAACAGTAGGGAAAGACAGTTTTGTTCCTCTAAAACTGTGACATTATATTTTTCCTCCTCTCTCTTTATTTTCATTTAAATTCTGGTCTCGGTCATGAAATTTTATCCGTGACTAGAGCCTGCAACATGCACAATAAATAAGCAGATAAATTAGTTATTTTGTAGAGTATATAGAACTGTCTGCAGCACATTACTGAGAACTGTCTTAATGTGTCTTGAACAAATTAAATTCACAAAGCCATTACAGGGCTTTTGAATATTCGAATCCTATAATCATCTCACATTACGTTAACTGTATTGATCTAGCTTACGATGGTCTTGATGTATACTCTGAACATTCTGAGAATCTTGGGTTGTTATGTTACATATTGTATCAGGTAATGGAAGAGTAACACACACACACACACACACACCGATCACTCTGGACTAAATGTTTACATCTTCTATATTGACAAGCAACTTCAATCACTCGTCTTTCCTCATTATTTTCATGGTTTGAGAGAGGAAAAAAAACGATGAGTCAGAAATTCTCAAGATCTACATGTTGGCGTCGTCATCAACTGGTGTGGTATCGCTGTTATCATCTGGAAAAAGGGAAAAGAAGAGGAAGCGTT
Organism: Panulirus ornatus; assembly: GCF_036320965.1. Lineage (NCBI taxonomy): Eukaryota > Metazoa > Arthropoda > Malacostraca > Decapoda > Palinuridae > Panulirus > Panulirus ornatus. The sequence goes on from NC_092261.1 coordinate 25,215,460, forward strand.
GACTGCCAGTCTGGGCAGCAGACACATAAAACATCAACGTATCGTACCGCACCAGCAGCCGCCTCCTCCACCTATCTATCGACCCGAGAGAATCAAAACAAATGGCACTATTGTCCCCGTGGCACTGAGGCAGCGGCGATAAAGTGCCATCCTCCGTTTTCAACACAGCTCTAACGAGGAGACGTCCGCCGCCAAAGAAATTCACCCGCAACCGACGACGGAAATTAACCAGGCTGCAAATTAGCAGTTTACCTGGACCCCTCATGTTCTGCTGATTTGTGGCTGACGTACGATTCATCGTCGGAAAATGAAATAGATTTAGTGGGGGCGATTCTGAAGCCTGAATGCCAGCCAATGACAGGATCCCTCGAGCTGAAATATCCTGGTAACATTTTGGCCGCTTGCGTTTTGATTAATTGCACACAATTGTATTTGGAGAATCCGTCCACTTTAATTAGGTAATACGTAACTTTGTTCTGATTGTTTTCAAAATAATTAACGGCAATGATTAATTATATCGTAGGATTAATCCCAAGTTATGATATGGATTATTGCTTTTATTATGTCTGGTTGCATTTAAAATTTCAGGGTCATATGGTGTTGAACCTGGCTATTTTGAGTTAATCTATTTTCAACCTTAGAACCCCCCCTTCCCCTCCCTGGGAGGTGGAATTAATGAAGGTGAATGATCATACTGAGAAAAATGCTGAACATAAATTTCCTGTGGAATGTGAGTCATGAGAGGATTCATAAAAAGAATGATGAAAGAATCTAGATTAGACATACTGTGGACACAAGCTGAAGAAAGAATCATTCTGTTTCCTTGACAGATTCGATGTAAGACTTTGAAGGAACAACACCATTATGTTGTGGAGGTAACAGAAATTCGAGGAAAAATCTCATGACTGGCAGAATATATAACTAAAATGAAATATGAAACAAATCATCTAACACCTTACGTGAGAAGCAAAGGGGAGTTTAAAGAAATATGCGTAAGAGAGGAAAGAACTGAAGGTGTATCTAGATAATGTGAGGCACAGATAGAAGGAGTTAAAGACAACAGCGAGAATAAGTGAACTGTTATATTTGAGGACCAGGAAGATAACTTGCAAGCGACGGGTAGTTGAAACACATTCAAGGTGAGTTAGAGCGAATCAAAAGACAATGTTAGATCATAGCATTGCGGTAGCGCTCCCGCCTCTTGCACAGGGGTCCCGGGTTCGATCCTGGCTGTTGGAGGTTTGTATGTTCTATGAAGGTGCGCGTTCATATGCACTTTGTTCGTATATATGAATAAATATTTGTATATATTCCTATGAGTCCACGGGGAAAATGAAACACGAAAAGTTCCCAAGTGCACTTTCGTGTAATAATCACATCATCAGGGGAGACACAAGAGAGAAATATAACAGTCAGTTGATATACATCAAAGAGACGAAGCTAGGACGCCATTTGGTAAACATGTGATTGTCCAAAACATACAACGAGCGTTCATAAACTTATCATTTTACAAATCTTATCAACAATAAGTTATCTAATTTGTATAGACCATCACTAATATTAAGATTATAATTCTTTGTGTATTTAACAATAGAATATTCAATGATAATTCTCTTAGTAATAGAGTTAGAGTTGATAACTGAGATGGCGTTACTCCAGTGAATACAATGATCATAGTTTTTAACATGATTAAACAAGGCATTCGATTCTTGTCCCGTTCTTATACTATATTTATGTTGCTTAAGTCTAACAGAAAGATCCTTACCAGTCTGACCAACATAAAATTTATCACAGTTTCCACAAGGAACTTTATAGATGCAACCAAGAGAATTTTCAGGTGAATTCCTGATTAAGATATTCTTTATAGTATAATTGTTGCCAAAGGGAACATTTAAATTAAAGGATTTAAGCAACATGGGAAGCAAAGTAAAATTATTATTAAAAGGGAGAACTAAAAGATTCCTGGTGTCAATGGGAGGTTTGGGCAAACTCTATAAAATGATTTCTTTGCTAACTTAAGGGATTTATCAATCAAAGATCTAGGGTACTTTAACTTAGATCCAATAGAAAATATATCTTTTCAAACTCATCATCATTAAACTCTGGACTGCAAATACGTAATGCTTTAAATTTAGCATATAAAGAAAACCCACCAGTGTATGCTCATTTATCCATTATTACTCATCTCATCATGACAGAGTTAAATTATCATCATTTCAATCTATGTTCCTTAGAGCATTACGCCATTTTACCAAATGGCGTCCTAGCTTCGTCTCTTCAATGTATATCAACTGACTGTTATATTTCTCTCTTGTGTCTCCCCTGATGATGTGATTATTACACGAAAGTGCACTTGGGAACTTTTCGTGTTTCATTTTCCCCGTGGACTCATAGGAATATCTTGATCACGCGCAAAATTGTGATCCTTTCCAAAATATATATATATATATATATATATATATATATATATATATATTTAGAATCATAATGAAAATGCTAAAAATACATTTCATTACCATACTACTACAGCTGAAAAGAAATATGAATATCCTTGTCATTTACAAATAAAAGTACTCACTAAAATCATATTACTCCGGCGAAATGATGTCTGATAGCCAATAGAGAGAGAGAGAGAGAGAGAGAGAGAGAGAGAGAGAGAGAGAGAGAGAGAGAGAGAGCGTACCACTTCTCATGTCAATAGCAGAACACGCCCGCGGAATATTATTCTTGATGGTTATTGCATAAAAGTCCAAGATTAGAGAGATGGAAAAGCCTGGCCATGTTGTCTGGATAATGCTAACCTTAGTCTACCTTTTATGATCGCTAGTTTGCATCCTACACTAGAGTGGGACTTATGACTGCTAGTGTAGATGCTGCAGTAGAGTAGAGTTTCTTACGTATAATGATCAACGTTGTTAGAATCAGTAGAAGCTCTTGAAGTTGTCAATCTGCTTTTTTTTGTATAACGTTAGGAAGATGTATTTGTGAGCTTCGTCTAACAACAACAAAACATGTACGAAAAACCAAAAGGAAAAAAAAAATACTGGTTATGAAACGAAATGCATTACCGGATCGAGAACAAAAGCTAATTCATATGCTTCTCCTACCCTAACCAATCTAAAACTGACCACCATCAGCCAGGTGGAAATATAAAGTTTAATCTAGTTTCACACTAAAGAGCCTCACACCTAACCGCTAACAAACAGAACAGTGACAATACATATATACACTGATCTAGCCCGGCAAGCACTGAACAACCGATCTCTTACCTCTGCAACCACATTACTCTTCCCCAATCTGATGCTCTGTACATGCCTTCACCCTCTCAATCAATACCCTCCCATATAATTTACCAGGAATACTCAACAAACTTATACCTCTGTAATTTGAGCACTCACTCTTATCCCCTTTGCCTTTGTACAATGGCACTATGCACGCATTCCGCCAATCCTCAGGCACCTCACCATGAGTCATACATAGATCATAGTGGACTCATAGGAATATATATATATATACATATATATATATATATATATATATATATATATATATATATATATATATATATATATATATATATATATATATATATATATATATATATATATACATATACATATAAGGAATAGAGTGAATTGGAGCGATGTGGTATACCGGGGTTGACGTGCTGTCAGTGGATTGAATCAGGGCATGTGAAGCATCTGGGGTAAACCATGGAAAGCTGTGTAGGTGTGTATATTTGCGTGTGTGGACGTATGTATATACATGTGTATGGGGGTGGGTTGGGCCATTTCTTTCGTCTGTTTCCTTGCGCTACCTCGCAAACGCGGGAGACACCGACAAAGCAAAAAAAAAAAAAAAAAAAAAATATATATATATATATATATATATATATATATATATATATATATATATATATATATATATATATATATATGTTGGTAAGGATCACAATTTTGCTCGTGATCAAGATATTCCTTTGAGTCCACGGGGAAAATGAAACACGAAAAGTTCAAAAGTGCACCTTCGAGTGATAATCACATCATCAGGGGAGACACAAGAGAGAAATATAACAGTTAGTTGATATACATCGAAGAGACTGTTATATTTCTCTTTTGTGTCTCCCCTGATGATGAGATTATTACACGAAAGTGCACTTGGGAACTTATCGTGTTACATTTTCCCCGTGGACTCATAGGAATATATATATATATATATATATATATATATATATATATATATATATATATATATATATATATATATATATATATATATATATATATTATTTATCTACTTATTTATCATATTTTGCTTTGTCGTTGTATCCCGCGTTAGCAAGGTAGCGCAAGGAAACAGACGAAAGAATGAACTAATCCACCCACATGAACATGTATATACATACACGTCCACACACACCAATATACATACCTATACATCTCAATGTACACATATATATACACACACAGACATATACATATATACATATGTACATAATTCATACAGTCTGTCTTTATTTATTCTCATCGCCATCCCGTCACACATGGAATAAGAACCCCCTCCCCCCTCATGTCTGCGAGGTAGCTCTAGGAAAAGACAACAAAGGCCCCATTCGTTCACACTCAGTCTCTAGCTGTCATGTAATAATGCACTGAAACCACAGCTCCCTTTCCACATCCAGGCCCCACAGAACTTCCCATGGTTTACCCCAGACGCTTCACATGCCCTGGTACAATTCATTGACAGCACGTCGACCCCGGTATACGACATCGTTCCAATTCACTCTATTCCTTGCACGCCTTTCACCCTCCTGCATGTTCAGGCCCCGATCACTCAAAATCTTTTTCGTTCCATCTTTCCACCTCCAATTTGGTCTCCCACTTCTCGTTCCCTCCACCTCTGACGCATGTATCCTCTTGGTCAATCTTTCCTCACTCATTCTCTCCATGTGACCAAACCATTTCAAAACACCCTCTTCTGCTCTCTCAACCACACTCATTTAATTTCCACACATCTCTCTTACCCTTACATTACTTACTCGATCAAACCACCTCACACCACATATTGTCCTCAAACATCTCATTTCCAATACATCACCCTCCTGCGCACAACTCTATGCATAGCCCACGCCTCGCAACCATACAACATTGTTGGAACCACTATTCCTTCAAACATACCAATTTTTGCTTTCCTAGATAATGACATTTTCTCGACTTTCAAACATTCTTCAAGGCTCCCAGGATTTTCGCTCCCTCCCCCACCCTATGATTCACTTGCGCTTCTATGGTTCCATCCGCTGCCAGATCCACTCCCAGATATCTAAACCACATTACTTCCTCCAGTTTTTCTCCATTCAAACTTATATATATATATATATATATATATATATATATATATATATATATATATATATATATATATATATATATATATATATATATATATATATATATATACTTCCCACGCATTCTTCACGTGTCGTAGAAGGCGACTAAAGGGGACGGGAGCGGGCGGCTAGAAACCCTCCCCTCCTTGTAATTTACTTTCTAAAAGGGGAAATAGAAGAAGGAGTCACGCGGGCAGTGCTCATCCTCCTCAAAGGCTCAGATTAGGGTGTCTAAATGTGTGTGGATATAACCAAGATGAGACAAAAGGAGAGATATGTGGTATGTTTGAGGAAAAGAACCTGGAAGTTTTGGCTCTGAGTGAAACGAAGCTCAAGGGTAAAGGGGAAGAGTGGTTTGGGAATGTCTTGGGAGTAAAGTCAGGGGTTAGTGAGAGGACAAGAGCAAGGGAAGGAGTAGCACTACTCCCAAAACAGGAGTTGTGGGAGTATGTGATAGAGTGTAAGAAAGTAAATTCTAGATTGATATGGGTAAAACTGAAAGTTGATGGAGAGAGATAGGTGATTATTGGTGCGTATGCATCTGGACATGAGAAGGAAGATCATGAGAGGCAAGTGTTTTGGGAGCAGCTGAATGAGTGTGTCAGTGGTTTTGATGCACAAGACCGGGTTATAGTGATTGGTGATTTGAATGCAAAGGTGAGTAATGGGGCAGTTGAGGAAATAATTGGTATACATGGGGTGTTCAGTGCTGTAAATGGAAATGGTGAAGAGCTTGTAGATTTATGTGCTGAAAAATGAATGGTGATTGGGAATACATGGTTTAAAAAGCGAGATATAAATAAGTATACGTACGTAAGTAGAAGAGATGGACAGAGAGGGTTATTGGATTACGTGTTAATTGATAGACGCACGAAAGAGAGACTTTTGGATGTTAATGTGCTGATAGGTGCAACTGGAGGGATGTCTGATCATTATCTTGTGGAGGCAAAGGTGAATATTTGTAGGGGTTTTTCAGAAAAGAAGAGAGGATGTTGAGGTGAATAGAGTGGTGAGAGTGAGTGAGCTTGGGAAGGAGACTTGTGTGAGGAAGTACCAGGAGAGACTGAGTACAGAATCGAAAAAGGTGAGAACAAAGAAGGTAAGGGGAGCGGGGGAGGAATAGGATTTATTTAGTGAAGCAGTGATGGATTGCGCAAAAGATGCTTGTGGCATGAGAAGCGTGGGAGGTGGGTTGATCAGAAAAGGCAGTGAGTGGTAGGATGAAGAAGTAAGATTATTAGTGAAAGAAAAGAGAGAGGCATTTGGACGATTTTTGCAGGGAAATAATGCAAATGAGTGGGAGATTTATAAAAGAAAGAGACAGGAGGTCAAGAGAAAGGTGCAAGAGGTGAAAAAGAGGGCAAATGAGAGTTGGGGTGAGAGAGTATCATTAGATTTTAGGGAGAATAAAAAGATGTTTTGGAAGGAGGTAAATAAAGTGCGTAAGAGAAGGGAGCGAATGGGAACTTCAGTGAAGGGGGCTAATGGGGAGGTGATAACAAGTAGTGGTGATGTGAGAAGGGGATGGAGTGAGTATTTTGAAGGTTTGAAGAATGTGTTTGATGATAGAGTGGCAGATATACGGTGTTTTGGTATGAGGTGGTGTGCGAAGTGAGAGGGTTAGGGAAAATGATTTGGTGAACAGAGAAGAGGTAGTAAAAGCTTTGCGGAAGATAAAGCCGGCAAGGCAGCAGGTTTGGATGGTATTGCACTGGAATTTATTAAAAAAGGGGGTGACTGTATTGTTGACTGGTTGGTAAGGTTATTTAATGTATGTATGATTCATGGTGAGGTGCCTGACGATTGGCGGAATGCGTGCATAGTGCCATTGTACAAAGGCAAAGGGGATAAGAGTGAGTGCTCAAATTACAGAGGTATAAGTTTGGTGAGTGTTCCTGGTAAATTATATGGGAGGGAATTGATTGAGAGGGTGAAGGCATGTACAGAGCATCAGACTGGGGAAGTGCAGTGTGGTTTCAGAAGTGGTAGAGTATGTGTGGATCAGGTGTTTTCTTTGAAGAATGTATGTGAGAAATACTTAGAAAAGCAAATGGATTTGTATGTAGCATTTATGGATCTGGAGAAGGCATATGATAGAGTTGATAGAGATGCTCTGTGGAAGGTATTAAAAATATATGGTGTGGGAGGCAAGTTGTTAGAAGCAGTGAAAAGTTTTTTATCGAGGATGTAAGGTATGTGTACGTGTAGGAAGAGAGGAAAGTGATCGGTTCTCAGTGAATGTAGGTTTGCGGCAGGGGTGTGTGATGTATCCATGGTTGTTTAATTTGTTTATGGATGGGGGGGAAAGATTGTTTATGGAAAGAGGGGCAAGTATGAAGTCTGTTGTGGATGAGAGAGCTTGGGAAGTGAGTCAGTTGTTGTTCGCTGATGATACAGCGTTAGTGGCTGATTCATGTGAGAAACTGCAGAAGCTGGTGACTGAGTTTGGTAAAGTGTGTGACAGAAGAAAGTTAAGAGTAAATGTGAATAAGAGCAAGGTTATTAGGTACGGTAGGGTTAAGGGTCAAGTCAATTGGGAGGTTAGTTTGAATGGAGAAAAACTGGAGGAAGTAAAGTGTTTTAGATATCTGAGAGTGGATCTGGCAGCGGATGGGACCATGGAAGCAGAAGTGAATCATTGGGTGGGGGAGGGGGCGAAAATTCTGGGAGCCTTGAAGAATGTGTGGAAGTCGAGAACATTATCTCGGAAAGCAAAAATGGATATATTTGAAGGAATAGTGGTTCCAACAATGTTGTATGGTTGCGAGGCATGGGCTATGGATATAGTTGTGCGCAGGAGGGTGGATGCGCTGGAAATGAGATGTTTGAGGACAATATTTGGTGTGAGGTGGTTTGATCGAGTAATTAATGTAAGGGTAAGAGAGATGTGTGGAAAAAAAGAGTGTGATTGAGAGAACAGAAGAGGGTGTTTCGAAATGGTTTGGTCATATGGAGAGAATGAGTGAGGAAAGACTGACCAAGAGGATATATATGTCAGTGGTGGAGGAAACGAGGAGAAGTGTGAGACCAAATTGGAGGTGGAAAGATGGAGTGAAAAAGATTTTGAGTGATCGGGGCCTGAACATGCAGGAGGGTGAATGCAGGAGGGTCAATGGATGGAACCAGGGCATGTGAAGCGTCTGGGGTAAACCATGGAAAGTTCTGTGGGGCCTGGATGTGGAAAGGGAGCTGTGGTTTCGGTGCATGTTCCATGACAGCTAGAGACTGAGTGTGAACGAATGGAGCCTTTGTTGTCTTTTCCTAGCGCTACCTCGCGCACATGAGGGGGGAGGGGGTTGTTATTCCTTGTCTGGCGAGGTGGCGATGGGAATGAATAAGGAGAGACAGTATGAATTATATACATATGTATATATGTATATGTCTGCGTTTGTATACATATGTGTACATTGAAATGTATAGGTATGTATATTTGCGTGTGTGGACGTGTATGCATATACATGTGTATGTGGGTGGATTGGGCCATTCTTTAGTCTGTTTCCTTGCGCTACCTCGCTAACGCGAGAGACAGTGACAAAGCAAAATAAATAAATGATATATATATATATATATATATATATATATATATATATATATATATATATATATATATATATGATTTAAAACTTCTTTGTCTTGCTACATTATTTTGCGAATAAACATTTTTCTTACTTTCTGCCCACGTCTTATATAATAAGTTTCCCTTTGTATCAAGATTAGACGAATACTTCCGACACTAGATGATCGCTAATCGCTCGTTATATGACGTAAATTGAAGTAGTTATCTTATCTACTGTAATTTACTGGATGTGAGTCGATCGTTTAGTGGTTGGTGATTATTTTAATTGCTGTGTTTCTCTATGCCTTTCTTACCTTGTGATCATTATAACCTTCTTTGTTGCTATATTGGTAACTCAAGGTACCTCAGGTGTACCAGTGTGTGTGTTCGTGTATGTGTGTGTGTGTGTGTGTGTGTGTGTGTGTGTGTGTGTGTGTGTGTGAGCGTTGTATGTTTTGGAAAATCACATGTTTACCAAATGGCGACCTAGCTTCGTCTCTTCGTTGTATATCAACTGACTGTTATATTCCTCTCTTGTGTCTCCCCTGATGATGTGATTATTACACGAAAGTGCACTTGGGAACTTTTCTTGTTTCATTTTCCGCGTGGAAGAAGAAAGTTAAGAGTAAATGTGAATAAGAGCAAGGTTATTAGGTACAGTAGGGGTGAGGGTCAAGTCAATTGGGAGGTGAGTTTGAATGGAGAAAAACTGGAGGAAGTGAAGTGTTTTAGATATCTGGGAGTGGATCTGTCAGCGGATGGAACCATGGAAGCGGAAGTGGATCATAGGGTGGGGGAGGGGGCGAAAATTTTGGGAGCCTTGAAAAATGTGTGGAAGTCGAGAACATTATCTCGGAAAGCAAAAATGGGTATGTTTGAAGGAATAGTGGTTCCAACAATGTTGTATGGTTGCGAGGCGTAGGCTATGGATAGAGATGTGCGCAGGAGGATGGATGTGCTGGAAATGAGATGTTTGAGGAAAATGTGTGGTGTGAGGTGGTTTGATCGAGTAAGTAACGTAAGGGTAAGAGAGATGTGTGGAAATAAAAAGAGCGTGGTTGAGAGAGCAGAAGAGGGTGTTTTGAAATGGTTTGGGCACATGGAGAGAATGAGTGAGGAAAGATTGACCAAGAGGATATATGTGTCGGAGGTGGAGGGAACGAGGAGAAGAGGGAGACCAAATTGGAGGTGGAAAGATGGAGTGAAAAAGATTTTGTGTGATCGGGGCCTGAACATGCAGGAGGGTGAAAGGAGGGCAAGGAATAGAGTGAATTGGAGCGATGTGGTATACAGGGGTTGACGTGCTGTCAGTGGATTGAATCAAGGCATGTGAAGCGTCTGGGGTAAACCATGGAAAGCTGTGTAGGTATGTATATTTGCGTGTGTGGACGTGTGTATGTACATGTGTATGGGGGGGGGGGCCATTTCTTTCGTCTGTTTCCTTGCGCTACCTCGCAAACGCGGGAGACAGCGACAAAGTATAAAAAAAAAAAAAAAAAAAAAAATATATATATATATATATATATATATATATATATATATATATATATATATATATATATATATATATATATATATATATATATATATATATATAAATATATATATATATATATATATATATATATATATATATATATATATATATATATATATACATATATATATAAATTATTTATATTGCTTTGTCGCTGTCTCCCGCATCAGCGACGTAGCGCAAGGAAACAGACGAAAGAGTGGCCTAACCCACCTATATACACATGTATATACATACACGTCCACACACGCAAATATACATACCTATACGTCTCAACGTATACATATATATATACACACACAGACATATACACGATATACATATGTACATAATTCATACTGTCTGCCTTTATCTATTCCCATCGCCACCCCACCACACATGAAATAACAACCCCCTATCCACGGATGTTCGCGAGGTAGCGCTAGGAAAAGACAACAAAGGCCACATTCGTTCACACTCAGTCTCTAGCTGTCATGCAATAATGCACCGAAACCACAGCGCCCTTTCCACATCCAGGCCCCATAGAACTTTCCATGCTTTACCCCAGACGCTTCACATGCCCTGGTTCAATCTATTGACAGCACGTCGACCCCGGTATACCACATCGTTCCAGTTCACTCTATTCCTTGCACGCCTTTCACCCTCCTGCATGTTCAGGACCCGATCACTCAAAATTTTTTTTCACTCCATCTTTCCACCTCCAGTTTGGTCTCCAACTTCTTCTCGTTCCCTCCACCTCAGACACATATATCCTCTTGGTCAATCTTTCCTCACTCATTCTCTCCATGTGACCAAACCATTTCAAAACACCCTCTTCTGATCTCTCAACCACACTCATTTTACTACCACACATCTCTCTTACCCTATCATTACTTACTCGATCAAACCACCTCACACCACATATTTTCCTCAAGCATCTCATTTCCAGCACATCCACCCTCCTCCGCACAACTCTATCCATAGCCCATGCCTTGCAACCATATAACATTGTTGGAACCACTATTCCTTCAAACATACCCATTTTTGCTTTCCAAGATAATGTTCTCGACTTCCACACATTCTTCAACGCTCCCAGAACTTTCGCCCTCTCCCCCACCCTATGATTCACTTCCGCTTCCATGGTTCCAGCAGCTGCCAAATCCACTCCCAGATATATAAAACACTTCACTTCCTCCAGTTTTTCTCCATTCAAACTCACCTCTCAATTTCTTGTCCCTCAACCCATATATATATATATATATATATATATATATATATATATATATATATATATATATATATATATATATATATATATATATATATATATTCTTTCAAGCCATTCGCCATTTCCCGCGTTAGCGAGGTAGCGCCAAGAACAGAGGACTGGGCCTTTTTTGGAATATCCTCACCTGGCCCCCTCTGTTATTTCCCTTGGAAAATCAAAAAAGAAAAAAAAAAAAAGAACGAGAGGGGAGGATTTCCAGCCCCCCGCTCCCTCCCCTTTTAGTCGCCTTCTACGACACGCAGGGAATACGTGGGAAGTATTCTTATTCCCCTATCCCCAGGGATAGGGGATATATATATGTATATATATATATATATATATATATATATATATATATATATATATATATATATATATATATATATATATATATATATATATATATATATAATCTTTCTTAACTGTGATTCAGGCATCACTGTAAAGTAATTACCATAATATTGAGTGATGAACTTGATCATTACTGTGTTGTGTTATTTTTTGTTCTGGTTGTATGTTGCTGTTTCTTGTTGTTTGTTGTTGTATTTGGTTGTATGTTGCTGTTTCTGTTGTTGTTAGCGAAGGAGACCCTAAGTTTATGAGAATTTTGGATGACTAGTTCGTTGATGTATGGTTGGGATGCTACGTGCACAAGAAATATCTCTTGTGCTCATAATTAAGTTTCCTAATGAACATCATTATCTTATCAAAGTACAGCACGCAATGAAGTAGGATACAAAATGCCTCAATAAATCTTTTATATTAAGAAAATGAATTGGTAGTATGACAGTAAGCCCGAAGTTATAACTGTGACGTAAGCTTACATGATTTTGCTACATCTTGCGACGATGTTATAGGAGCAGTTTGCTACGTCTTGGGTTCTCACAACTGGAAGACTTAATGTCTCTGGAAAAGTTGGTGTCTTGCTTGAGTCTTTCAGAACAGAGGAGGAGTTTATATGTTACACCAGCGAAGCAGCTCCTGACGTGGGCAGACACCTCTGGAGGAACATAGGTATCGTATGGTCACATTATGAACCAGGTTGTGTTCAGTAATTGCACATCACTGGTGCAGAGGTTGGTGTCATGCGAACAGCTCGAGGAATTAGCTATGTGGTAACCTGGAGAAGTTAGTGTCTAAAACTACTGGAGAGGTTCACTGTGTATCATGATACCAGCACTAGAGGTTTTTACAGTGTCACATGTCAATGCCACTAGAGGTGTTCACAGTGTCGCATTTTAACACCACTAGAGGTGTTCACTGTGCCGCATTTTAACACCACTAGTGATGTTCACTGTGTCGCATGTTAACACCACTAGTGGTGTTCACTGTGTCGCATGTTAACACCACTAGTGGTGTTCACTGTGTCGCATGTTAACACCACTAGTGGTGTTCACTGTGTCGCATGTTAACACCACTAGTGGTGTTCACTGTGTCGCATGTTAACACCACTAGAGGTGTTCACTGTGTCGCATGTTAACACCACTAGTGGTGTTCACTGTGTCGCATGTTAACACCACTAGAGGTGTTCACTGTGTCGCATGTTAACACCACTAGTGGTGTTCACTGTGTCGCATGTTAACACCACTAGAGGTGTTCACTGTGTCGCATGTTAACACCACTAGTGGTGTTCACTGTGTCGCATGTTAACACCACTAGAGGTGTTCACTGTGTCGCATGTTAACACCACTAGAGGTGTTCACTGTGTCGCATGTTAACACCACTAGTGGTGTTCACTGTGTCGCATGTTAACACCACTAGAGGTGTTCACTGTGTCGCATGTTAACACCACTAGAGGTGTTCACTGTGTCGCATGTTAACATCACTAGAGATGTTCACTGTGTCTCATGTTAACACTGTCTGTTGCCTCGTTCTCTCGCAGATATAGAAAACTCAGAAAGAATTGCCAAAGAAGAAATCCAGATTGTTGTAAACTCTTACCGACCGTGAAGGTGGCATTTCGGAAGCCCAGGAAACTACAAGCATCCCTATGTGTCGTAATCTGCCGTAGGAAAACTTCATGTAAGCTCGCAGTACTTCAAAGTACTGTGAGTTGATACGGTACGAGAGAGCTTGTAATATGCCTCAGAAAGATCTGATGGTGTAGCCACCAATATAAGTTCAACTGTTCATGTTTTCTTCCTGGTCAGCAGCACAAAGATCAAATGTTTTTTTTTTCCTATAACTAAAAACAATTAAGCCAGGTAACGTCATATATCCGCTGGAACGGCCTCAGTATATCATGGAAATCTTTACTTTGAAATTTTGATGCATTACATATCACTATACATTTATAAAGAACTGAGGTCCTGCTGCCACAAACGCCATACATATATTCATCATGCTATTCCATCACTGGAATTATTCATACAAACTCAGCATAAAACCTGATTAATAAAACACTGGTTGTGTACGATCTCCATATTGGACACATCTCTGACTCACAGAGTCCACAATTCTTTTGACTTTTTGTTAGGATTATTTGATTATATCATGAACATTATTTTGCCTATGGTTTTCTTTCGACAAAATGGCCAATGTTAAGCTCTTAGATTATTGATGCTTCGCACTTTTCTTAGCGTAATCAACTGTGGAAATTCTATCCCAGTTAAAGAGGTCAATAGTTTGCTCTGGCTGCTAAGTAATG
>NC_092261.1:25234831-25264831 GCF_036320965.1 Panulirus ornatus
ATTCACTGAGAACCAATCACTTTCCTCTCTTCCTACACGTACACATGCCTTACATCCTCGATAAAAACTTTTCACTGCTTCTAACAACTTGCCTCCCACACCATATATTCTTAATACCTTCCACAGAGCATCTCTATCAACTCTATCATATGCCTTCTCCAGATCCATAAATGCTACATACAAATCCATTTGCTTTTCTAAGTATTTCTCACATACATTCTTCAAAGCAAACACCTGATCCACACATCCTCTACCACTTCTGAAACCACACTGCTCTTCCCCAATCTGATGCTCTGTACATGCCTTCACCCTCTCAATCAATACCCTCCCATATAATTTACCAGGAATACTCAACAAACTTATACCTCTGTAATTTGAGCACTCACTCTTACCCCCTTTGCCTTTGTACAATGGCACTATGCACGCATTCCGCCAATCCTCAAGCACCTCACCATGAGTCATACATACATTAAATAACCTTACCAACCAATCAACAATACAGTCACCCCCTTTTTTAATAAATTCCATATATATGTATATATATATATATATCTTTCTTTCTTTCATACTATTCGCCATTTCCCGCATTAGCGAGGTAGCGTTGAGAACAGAGGACTGGGCCCTTGAGGGAATATCCTCACCTTGGCCCCTTCTCTGTTCCCTCTTTTGGAAAATTAAAAAAAAAAGTGAGAGGGGAGGATTTCCAGCCCCCCGCTCCCTCCCCTTTTAGTCGCCTTCTACGACACGCAGGGAATACGTGGGAAGTATTCTTTCTCCCCTATCCCCAGGGATAAAATATATATATGTATATATATATATATATATATATATATATATATATATATATATATATATATATATATATATATATATATATATATATATATATATATATATATACATATATATATATGTTCCTCCTCATCATCATGTGTGACCCTGGAAGTTCCTCGTCGTCATCATGTGTGACCCTGGAAGTTCCTCGTCATCATCATGTGTGACCCTGGAAGTTCCTCGTCGTCATCATGTGTGACCCTGGAAGTTCCTCGTCGTCATCATGTGTGACCCTGGAAGTTCCTCGTCATCATCATGTGTGACCCTGGAAGTTCCTCGTCATCATCATGTGTGACCCTGGAAGTTCCTCGTCGTCATCATGTGTGACCCTGGAAGTTCCTCGTCGTCATCATCATGTGTGACCCTGGAAGTTCCTCGTCGTCATCATGTGTGACCCTGGAAGTTCCTCGTCATCATCATGTGTGACCCTGGAAGTTCCTCGTCGTCATCATGTGTGACCCTGGAAGTTCCTCGTCGTCATCATCATGTGTGACCCTGGAAGTTCCTCGTCATCATCATGTGTGACCCTGGAAGTTCCTAGTCGTCGTCATCATGTGTGACCCTGGAAGTTCCTAGTCGTCGTCATCATGTGTGACCCTGGAAGTTCCTCGTCGTCATCATGTGTGACCCTGGAAGTTCCTCGTCATCATCATGTGTGACCCTGGAAGTTCCTCGTCGTCATCATGTGTGACCCTGGAAGTTCCTCGTCGTCATCATGTGTGACCCTGGAAGTTCCTAGTCGTCATCATCATGTGTGACCCTGGAAGTTCCTCGTCATCATCATGTGTGACCCTGGAAGTTCCTCGTCATCATCATGTGTGACCCTGGAAGTTCCTCGTCATCATCATGTGTGACCCTGGAAGTTCCTAGTCGTCATCATGTGTGACCCTGGAAGTTCCTAGTCGTCATCATCATGTGTGACCCTGGAAGTTCCTAGTCGTCGTCATCATGTGTGACCCTGGAAGTTCCTAGTCGTCGTCATGTGTGACCCTGGAAGTTCCTAGTCGTCGTCATCATGTGTGACCCTGGAAGTTCCTAGTCGTCGTCATCATGTGTGACCCTGGAAGTTCCTAGTCGTCGTCATCATGTGTGACCCTGGAAGTTCCTCGTCATCATCATGTGTGACCCTGGAAGTTCCTAGTCGTCGTCATCATGTGTGACCCTGGAAGTTCCTCGTCGTCATCATCATGTGTGACCCTGGAAGTTCCTCGTCATCATCATGTGTGACCCTGGAAGTTCCTCGTCATCATCATGTGTGACCCTGGAAGTTCCTAGTCGTCGTCATCATGTGTGACCCTGGAAGTTCCTCGTTGTCATCATGTGTGACCCTGGAAGTTCCTCGTCGTCGTCATCATGTGTGACCCTGGAAGTTCCTCGTCATCATCATGTGTGACCCTGGAAGTTCCTAGTCGTCGTCATCATGTGTGACCCTGGAAGTTCCTCGTCGTCATCATGTGTGACCCTGGAAGTTCCTCGTCGTCGTCGTCATCATGCCCTACTTACGTTCTACCTCGAGTTGAAATTCCTTTTCTTTTTCCCCCAATGTTTCTAATTTCACATTTCTGTACATTGTATTCTATACTTGCTGAACTTTAACTTAGCTGGCCATCTCTGGTATGCAATTGCGGAATGTGTTTCTGTGCTCAGTACAGCTCTTGGGTAATTAATTCTAGCGTTGGTGTGGGCAAGGGAGGTGAGGTGGGTGGAGGGGGTGTGTTCACGTGGGTGGGTGGGTGGGTGGGTGGGTTGGCGTTCCCCTGCTCTCCGTAACGTTCGTGTAATTAATTGTGACGCCAGGGTAGCGCCAGGCCAGGAAGCATTTCTCTGCAGCGTTCGCATAATTAATGGCCGGAGTGTGTCAATCTACCGGGTTGTATTACCGCTGGGCGTCTACACGATTATGCTCTCGTGTTCTCACACTTTTATCTTTACCGTGGCCGTGTGAGCAGCGACGTTCGTTCTCGGTCTAAATTTTCACATTCTTTTTCGCAGCAGCGTAAAGTTTCCCTCGCCGTACGGACATATATCCATTATGAAACAGCAACAGCCAGCCATTTTCCACGGTGAAATAACCCACACACACACACACACACACACACACACACATACACACACACACACACACACACACACACACACACACACACACACACACACACCCCAGCTTCCTCAGCCCAGCGTCTTGCCCACGTCGCCCGGGGGAGATGGGGGAAGGGGGAGGGTGTGATCCCGCTTAACACCGTGACGTCACAAGTATCTGATTGAGCGAGCAAGCGGAGAAATTAATTAATTGACCCTAAAGGCAATATAACAATGGCAGCTGGAACTTAACCCCTGGACGAAATGTTGAAATGATTTCGGGCGAGCGAGCCTGGCCTGGCCTGGCCTGTTGCACCGAATTCTGATATCCTTGTCAGCGGGGGAGGCCGCCCGAGTTATGGTGACTTTAATAGAACTGGCCGCGTCCGGCAGTGGGTGTTGTACCATGCTGCTCCTGCCCGAGTTGCGACGAATTAAATGGAGTAGTGTTAAATGTGTGTTGGTGGTGGTGCAGTGTGGTGCTCCAACCTACAACGAGAATTATTTTGCAGAATGTCTTTCTCTTTTTTTCCCCTCTCTCTTCTCTTCACTCTTCCATGTTAAGTGCGTAAATAATTTAGGTTCATCTTGGAGTTTTTCCGGATGGCCCTGAGAGTGTTGTAAAGACGCCATAGAAGGCAGAAGGAAAGAAATTTTGCACTGGTGAGTATCGTGGTGTTGTGGTGGTTGTATGTTGTGGTGGTGGTAGGCCGGGAACCATGGAAGGTTATGATAATTGTACACTGGTTTATGATAGTTATAATCAGACCAGGTGATATCACGCACTGTTGTGGGAATTTGAATAATATATCAGGATGAATTAAGTCCAGTTCACAAAAACAATTGTGTTGTCATCATACTAAAGGGTAGAATGAAAGTACTCAATGTTGTGCCACTGTACTCAAGGGTTGTACCACTGTACTCAAGGGTCCTACCACTGTACTCAAGGGTCCTACCACAGTACTCAAGGGTCCTACCACTGTACTCAAGGGTCCTACTACTGTACTCAAGGGTTGTACCACTGTACTCAAGGGTCCTACCACTGTACTCAAGGGTCCTACTACTGTACTCAAGGGTCCTACCACAGTACTCAAGGGTCCTACCACTGTACTCAAGGGTTGTACCAATCTTCTCAAGGGTCCTACCACTGTACTCAAGGGTTGTACCAATCTACTCAAGGGTCCTACCACTGTACTCAAGGGTCCTACCACTGTACTCAAGGGTTGTACCACTGTACTCAAGGATGTGCCACTGTACTCAAGGGTCGTACCACTGTACTCCAAGGTTGTACCACTGTATCCAATGGCCTTCCACTGTACTCAAGGGTTCTGCCACTGTACTCAATGGTCGTACAACTGTACTCAAAGGTGTTGGTAGTAGTGACGCTGGTTCAATAATGTTCAGTAACATTACTTTCTGTTCATGCTGCTGCAAAGGACTAGTTTGCTTCTTGAGAAGATCAGTATTGTGTGGTAACTCTAATGACCTGAAACGAAACTCCAGAGAGATGAAACGTCACTTTAGTGACCTGAAACGAAATAGCCAGGACGGCCTTCAACCACGTGATCATAGTATGATTGATCTTGTGGCAGTGTGGTGGTTCGTGTGGTAGTGTGGTGGTCCGTGTGGCAGTGTAGTGATCCGTGTGGCAGTATAGTGGTTCCTGGGGCAGTGTGGTGGCTCTCGTGGTAGTGTGGTGCGCTTGTGGGAATGGTGTGGCTCTTTTGGTAGAGTGGTGGATTTGTCACTGTGTGGTGGCCCTTGTGGTATTGTGGTGTATTGCTGAGGAAGAATGAAATGCACTGGAGTTTCACCAAGTTATCAGTCATGGTTCTATGGTGAATATATCGTGGTGATCTGAATGACAAGAACTGATGGCGGGCCATCATTACGACGTGAGGTTGTCGTGCCAGGGAGACACCAGGCTGGGAGCAGTAGTGGTGGTGAGGGGATGACACTGGTGCTGAGCAGAGTGTACACGAAGAGGACCTTGGCTGTGATGATGATAATGCTCATTGCTGGTAATATGTGAGGTTGAATTTTTTTATCTCAATATCATTTCTACAAACGTTTTCATTACTTTTAATTATTCTTCTATTGGTGTTATTATCATTCTTATCGTTTCTTTCTTATCATGAACTTTTCTTATGATACAAAAAGTGTATTTCAGTAAATTATAAAACGGAAGCCTGACTACAAAAAGAGAAATCATACATATTGTTAATGCATATAAGCATTTATCATGGCCAAAATCTAACCTAACTTAACCTGAAATTATGTATCAGATCGTATTTAGCCTCGTAAGACTAAGGAAGACAAATAGTGAGGCCAAAATGGTTGGAACTCCTGTATAGATGGCTGTAGTGATAGGTGATTGGCGTTAGCGCTCCGTGTGCGTTTTGGCAATCACATGTGAACTCTGGGAAGTTCGACAGACGCTACATGAATTAAGTGGTCTTGAGACACTAGTGGGTCTGAGGAGAGCTGGAGGGACCATTTGCCGAGTCTGTCGTTGTTGAGAGGTCAAGTGTTGCAGATGTCTTGTTGTTGGGAGTCTGACGGTGAAGTAGTGAGTTTAACGTAATGCTAATGAGTTAGTGAGATGCAGAGTGTGAGCAAGCTGTGGCAGGTCTGGAGGGAGTTCATGGCAGTTGGTAGAGTTACAACTTCTGCTCTTGATGGACTCCTGCCGGAGGAGAGCATTTTGGTGGAGTTCTGATCTCAAGGGAATTTCCAAGTAGCGTGGCTGAGTTTGGTGCCATCTTGTGTAAGTTCTGCTGATCTGGGGAATATAGATGACTAAATGTTGAGGGGGACGAAGTTACCGGCACCCAGCACGAGCAGCGACGGTGCTCGTCCATCGCTGCTACACGCTGCCGCTCGTACATCCCTCGATGCTGGCAAGTTGTATCTTCTTACGTATGTTGAATGTCACCGAGAGAAACCGCTGGAGCTGGCGGTGTGAGCCACAGAGGCCAGTATAGAAGTTTGCTGTCACTAGTGCTTCAGCTAATAACTAGCGTGACGTCAGGTGCATTCAAGAAAATCCCTTACCTCGTGTAAACAAACCTTGCTCTGTCTAATTTGTGTCAGGCTACTTCTTATCTGCTGGTACTGGTATCATCCTGACCCACCACTGCTGGTACTGGTATCATCCTGACCCACCACTGCTGGTACTGGTATCATCCTGACCCACCACTGCTGGTACTGGTATCATCCTGACCCACCACTGCTGGTACTGGTATCATCCTGACCCACCACTGCTGGTACTGGTATCATCCTGACCCACCACCGCTGGTACTGGTATCATCCTGACCCATCACCGCTGGTACTGGTATCATCCTGACCCATCACCGCTGGTACTGGTATCATCCTGACCCATCACCGCTGGTACTGGTATCATCCTGACCCACCACTGCTGGTACTGGTATCATCCTGACCCACCACCGCTGGTACTGGTATCATCCTGACCCACCACTGCTGGTACTGACATCATCCTGACCCACCACTGCTAGTACTGGTATCATCCTGACGCACCACTGCTGGTACTGACATCATCCTGACCCACCACCGCTGGTACTGGTATCTCAGAATGGAAGAAACATAATACCAATCATCTGTAGACAAGTCTATATGTAATCATAACTCGGGGATATAGTGCTTATCATGTGAACATACATGTCACCTGACTCTTACGTCGGACATATAGAATATGTAACTAGTTATGTAACCCCAAGTTCCCTTATATGTGGCTTCTGCAGCTTCTGGGGTGTGGTCCAGTTAAGAGTGAGGAAATGATTGACTCTAGTGAATCTCAAGGTTCTCCTGCCAGCTTTTACTCCTTCGCTTCGACTGAAGATGATGCATCCTGGTTGAAGGTGTAGGTTGATGTGTGGTATAACCACGTGCAGCCCGGTAGCTGCAGTAGAGAACCAATGAAGTAAAAAAAAACAGTTGTGGTTCGCACTTGACGATCTGCCATGAGCTTATCCAACGTCCTTTGGTGTTGTGTGAGGATGGACCAAGACAAGTGTTGGCGGGAGACGTGAGGCCACCCTCCCTCACTCCTCCTCACCCCTCCCCCCCCTCACACTTCATGTGGAAGACAAAAACAAGAACACATATGAAAGTTGAATTCAGAATTTATGCACTGCCGCTGCTGTAGCTCCCAGAGCTGACGTCCTCTCTCACATATTGACGACAATCTCACTCAGTACCCTTACTTCATATACACTGTAATAACACTGTTACACTAGACACAACGTAACAATATAAATGGAGCGCAGCAGTAGTGGCGGGTAATAAAACCTGTATTAGTAAGAGGTTTTCATATACGTTACTAAAGAAGTGCTTCGTTGTAAACACAATATTAGATTTAGTTTGTCTTGTACATTGTAGCAGGATAAGTGTTTCAGTGTAGGATTAATGATACATTATAAACTGTATAGCAGCCTTATTAAGCTATGTAATTTGTAACAACATAATTGTATGATGAATAAAGTAACAACATTAATGATTCGCATACATTGTAGTAATTATTGTGCAGTGGAGCAGCATTACTGTCTCATCAGTATGACATCATACATAGTGGAGCAGCATTACTGTCTCATCAGTATGACATCATACATAGTGGACCAGCATTGCTGTCTCATCAGTGGGACATCATACATAGTGGACCAGCATTGCTGTCTCATCAGTGGGACATCATACATAGTGGACCAGCATTACTGTCTCATCAGTATGACATCATACACCTGAGATACGTCATACTTAGGGCGTCATACACACCAGGTGCAGCGTCATTAGTGGTATGTTCTATACAATGAGTCAGTATCATGGTGTTGGGAGTTGATGGTTCCCACCTAGTGGCATCAGTGCACTACGTACAGAACAATAGTTCGGTAATGGTACAGCATTTTTACGTTGTAACTGGGAAAGCGTAGCAGTGTATACATTAGACTAGCGCTAGTAGTAAGTCCACAACGTAGCAACATCATGCACGTGATAAGCAATGTGATGTACTTGATATGCAAAGTAGCAATGTTAATGTACATGGTATATAACGTAATAGTACTAGTGTACGTGGTATGCAGAGCGGCAGTAGTGATGTACATGGTATACACCATATCAATACCGATGTACATGGTATAAAACTTATCATTAATGATGTACATGGTATACCATATATCATTATTGATGTACATGGCATACCATACATCATTATTGATGTACATGGCATACCATATATCATTATTAATGTACACAAGTATAAAGCGCGGCTGTATTGATGTGTGGTGTGCACCTGGCTGCAGCCAACAGTATTGATCAACAACACCACAGGTGTGGGTGGAGGGCGTTACGTTGGGTCTTTGTCCAGCTGGTGATGTTCCCTTGTATCGCACATTGAGGGTCCTGCATGTGTGTCAACGTCATATCCTGTCATTATACAATTCTCTAATTACAAAGAAAAAGCGCAACTTAGAGAAAACAAACTTGAAATTATAATTACAACAGAAATAATTTTTCTTCTAAACATTTATTATCTTTTTACCGATTATCACTGTTCTGTTACATATTCAGTTACTACCTATTACTTTACAATAAATATTTATTGCTTTACGAAACTTTTTTTAAGACAGGGTTGTTTCCTGAATCTTATCCAGTGATGATAATGATGATAATAACAAAAAGAAAAGAAACACTGAATTTCACATTTTCTTTAAGAGAAATTTGTTCATAACTGAGACAATGTTACTCCTAGGAGATGACAGTGTAAACTCGCAGTCTGTAACGCTATGTAACAGGTATAAGTTAATTAAAACAGGTTTTCAACAAAATGATAAAGAAATATGGAAAGACTGGTCACTGGCAAGCAACATAACATGGGCCCATTAACAGCATCCTGGCGAAACATACCCTGAGTGTTGCATGTGTTGAGGTGACGGTGGCTCTGGTCTTGTTGTGTGTGTTACTACAAATAGTTTTGTTTCTGGTGGTGAAGGACGTGCAAGAACACACAGGAAGCAACAAGAAGAACCACCTCCACACAAGTTGCCTTAGTTAGGCTGGGAGATGCACGTAGCAAACCAGAGCTTAAGACTATTCTCACATAATTCTAGATTTCTAGTGAGAAAAAATGATAAGAAAAGTTTAGAAATGATCCAGTGTGACCGAAGAGCGCACCAGACAGATAATTTGATGCACTGCATCTGTTTGCTCTGCAAATGAGGTCTTGAGTTTGCTCATTTCATAATAAACCTGGACAGTTATAGACAATGTACAGTCATTTACATATACTGTGTGTGTTCAGTTTGTTTTCTCAGTTGATACATCGCAAAGTTATAGTTCCAGATGTAAGGAAACAATGACTTAATTATACAGTTGGTTTATACTACATCCCTAGAATATGCAGCTCCAGTACGGCACCCTGACCTGACTCACACAACACTCACACCTGAAACACATACAGAAACGATGCTTCAATCTTAGGTGGTCAGTACACAAATTATGAAACTGCTTTAGCAAGCTGGAACTTCCCGTCATGATATGGAATGAAGGTCGTACTAACAATACAATTGGGAAAAAGTCTCCTAAGATCTGGGACTCTCTTACCTGCTACACAAACATTGTATAACTTACATGGCAGAGACACTGGGAGAAGTAGGCAATTAAAGCAGTGTATAATGTGGAGAACCAAACGTTATCAACATTCAAGTATACCACTATAGTTAGAAAACGGGATGCCAGGATATGTTATTCTTTTTTATATATATTTGTCTTTGTTGTTTTTAACTTTTAACTTTTATTTACTTTTATTCTTTTTAATACTGTATAATATTCATGAATACTTTTTGATTATTCATCATTTGTGTTAGAGGTAGGAACATTGTGAACCAAGACACTATGTTCTGCAGTAGACCATATTGTACGTTACCTTCTTGGTAAACAATTTGTGTATTATGAATCATAATGGACAACAAATATTTGTCTCATGGAAAAAATATGTTTATGTATTTTTGCTGCACGCTGAATCCAAACAGGTTTTGAGAATTTCTTTACCATCCATCGTTTTTTTCGTCTCAACATTCTCGCATATCATTACGTACAATATGTATGTACCAGTGCTCTACGGAGAATTTGAAGCAAAAAGTTTAAGAAACACAGCTATTTTCATTGTTTGTGAAGTGCGATGATTTCTTTTTTGAAAGCACCAGCCTTGATACATGAGTCATCACCAAGGGCCTGCAGAAACATGACTGGGTGATGGCACACTCAGCAGTGGTCATGTGGTCCTGAGCAACAGTACGCTGTCAGGTGAAGGCCAGAACTCAATGTGTAAACAGTGTGTGTTCCACTCTGTTGACAGATTGTGCTTTTATGTATTCAAGTGTTGTGCTGATGCCCCATCCACCATTATGATACCCAGAAACTGTGTGAACAGTCGGAGTTCTTTCTGCTACACATGATGAAGAACTTCGTCAAAGATATGGATAAAACTGTTCATGGATTCACATACTTGAGGAATAAATTTCCCAGAATCAGTGATGCAAAAATCAAGGAGGGTGTTTTTGTAGGACGACAGATCAGGGAACTGCTTCGTGATGGAACGTTCGATGAAGAGTTAGTTTAAGTTGAAAAAACTGCATGGCTGTCATTTAAGAGAGTTTGCAAAGATTTGTGGGGGAATCACAGATCAGAAAAATACTATGAAGTTATAAAAGATCTATTGACTTCATATAATACTTTGGGGTACAATATGAATCTGAAATTCCACTTTTTGGACTCGCACTTAGACTTTTTACTGGAAAATTATGGGACAGTCATTGATGAGCACGACGAAAGATTTCACCAGGACATTTTGGACATGGAAAAGCGATACCATGGAAAATGTAACCCCTCTGTGTTGGCAGATTACTGCTGGACACTAAGGAAGGGATGTTCTTGAGGACAAATATAGCCGAAAATCGTACACTTCTACATTCTGAAGGTAAATTTTTTAAGTGCAATACCAGCCTTATTTATCAATGAGTAATATACACTAATTGTAAAATTCAATTGCTCTATCGCTTAAAAACCATGCCTGATAGAAAACATTCTAAAACCAGACTCGAATTCAGCGTAAAGAGTACTAATAGGTTCACCTATTTCAATTTGTGGGACACAAAAAAGTAAAAATTTCGTTGATCGGAATTATTCTTATTATCATTAAGGTCTGGCTCTACCTGAGGTATGTGACGTAACAACAGTGAGAGAACAGGTTGAGTTAAAGACCAGCAGGTCTTCTGCTCTGGTCTTATTGTCTTGTCCAACCAGTGTTGAGCATATTGTATCTATATAATTATAAATGGTAGTTAAATGAATTTCTTTTGAATTTCTTTTGAAGGTAGGTTTCTTCTCTTTGACCTGCTACTCAGGGAAAACATCGGCACTGTCGTTACAAGTAATTATTCAGCACAACTCGTTTACTATTGGTAATTTTTTCCACCAATTACTTAACCATCCTTAACGTTTTACTGAATACAAGATCCAAAACAAGAACAACAGCTAACATGCTATATCTAAGTTCTCCTCTGCCACTTGGTAAGTAGTTTCTCGTCCAGCGTGAGACACAGGGGTATGCTCTAGTGTTGACCAGGAATGGTGTTGGCTTCAAGAACGAACACACTGTAGCCGATCACTGTCCAGTGCATTGCCAAACGAGCTGACTTCACTTGACAAGCGAAGGCCACAAAGCTCATTCTTGTTTCATGTTTTCTCTCACTCCTAAAGGTAATGAGCAGTTGAGTGACTCAGGAAGCTGTAATCAATAATCATGGAGTCTTTAAATCATTGGTCGACTCCTAACGTAAGCTGTAGTCACCTTGCGAAGTGTACAGAAAACATCTGTCAGTTTCTCTCACACTAGCGATGCTGCTCCACGGAATACTTTCCACAGTATTTGTCAAACAGTTAACATCACAGATAAATAAAATCTCTGGTGAATATTGCAAAGTAAAAGAAAGCCACTGGACAATATTGCAACAGCAAACGACATTGTAGGAGAACGTTATACTGTTCAAGGAAAATGCTGGAAAATGCTGGACGGGTAAGCAGATTTACTGGATAATGGTGAACAATGATGTTAAAGAGAACCACAGATGAATGAAGTTTAGTAAACAGAATAACCATGAAATGTTGACCAGGTAAACTGGACTATCTAAAAACTTCATCTAAACAAACACAACCACGGAGGAATGTTGTTAAGGTGAAGAAAAACACAAGAAAGACTTGTTGAAGAAAACGGAGTTAGTCAACAATATTGTTTAGTTAAGAAAAACCACTGAAGGACAGTCTTCGAAAATGATCGTAAAGCTAAATGGAGCAACATCAGATTGTTGTGATAAACTACAACTAATGAAGAAAATCATATTGGTAGACGTAGCAAGTGCCAAGTGATGTGTAGCTAAACAGAAAGACCGAATGATGCACAGCTAAGCATAACCAATTGAGAATGTTATACAGCTAAACAAAATTGTCAGGAAATACTGTACAGCTAAGCACAGCTACTTATGGATAAGTTAAGAGGATCACTGGAAGATATTGTTCACCTTAGCAAAGGCACATGAGGAAGTTGTAGAACTGAAGAGATCCACTGAATGTTACCGTAAATCTTAAAAAAAAACGAGAAAACATTACGTACATGAAAATAACCACGACGAACTACTGCTCAGCTAAACGGAATTCCTCGAGAGTATTGCTCAACTGAGCAAAAACCGCGGATGCACATTGTACAGAACCGGTGGGAAAATATTGCATGAGTAAACACATCCCTTGTGAACTGCAAAATAGATAAAAAGAACAGATGTAAAGTGTTCTATAGCTGAGTGAACTGTGAGGGAACAGTGTACGTTTATAGAAACTCGCGAAGCATTACAGATATAAGAAAAGCCACAGGAGAAGCTGCACAGGTGGTCAGAGCCGATGGGTGAGTTTGATCAGCTTCACAGAACAGCTGGAGAACGCTGCTGCAAAGCTCAAGACACCGCTGAAGTGACCACTGCTGCAAATGTGAAATGAGGCTAAAAACATCGATTGGAAAATACAAAGATAAACGCTGGAAAACGTTGCTGAAGAGCTCGGGAGAACCACTGGAGAATGCTGCTGGAAACGTGTTAAACATAATAATCCTTCATCCCCAGATGGCGGCCAGGCCATTAAACGTCTCTGTACAGCAGAAACTCACCTGTTATTAAACCTTGAAGGTCGTTTATGTAAATGATCTTGATGCGGTCTGCCGCACATTAAACCAGTTTATATGGCTGCGTGGCTTGCCTGGTGATCATATGCAAGCGTTATGACGCTTGCCACTTCACTACAAATTTCCATACGCAGACATTCAGCTCTCGAAGAGGCAGCTCGGATAGCGACCATCCCAAGATATTAAAGCGTCGTTCACGGCTGTATTAACAGCCTGGACTGTCATAGTTTCCTAGTCTCGGAGTGAATGGGGCTCTTCACATCGCCTTTATGCCTGAGCAAAGATTGTCACTCTCTAAGCTGGACAGTTAGCAGGAGGTTGAATGTAGCGAAAACCAGAGGATTTCCACCACTGAACAGTTGCTGCTCACTTTAAGGCGATCTGTTCACTCGAGGACGAAGGATAAAAGAAGAGGAAAGAAAAATATTGTGAGTACCAGGAAGAGAGCGACGAATGGTGATCGTGTTGCGTCTGACAGCCACATTTCCAGTGTCGAGAATAAACAGATAAGATCAGTAAGATATAGAACTCAAACTTATGAGGAAACTGGACATCATATCTTAACATACGGCATAAAAACTGAGAACATTTTCCATAACACAGTAACCATAACACATTCCATAACACAGTAACCATAACACATTCCATAACACAGTTTAAGTATGAAACGTCTGTTTTTGCCTGAGAAATTCATGATTCAGATGAGACGGGACAAGGCTGCATCATGTACCAGGAAGTCATAAAGTCTCAGCATATCTTTCTTTCTCAACCGACGCCATGTGAGCGTAATGCCTCACCACATCTCTCCATGCTGCGTAGTGATGGATTCTGTCAGCTTCCGTCTGTTGCCTGGTTGAACAACTTCTCATGATGGTGTTGCTTTGTTTCCATCTTATTCTTGGTCCATCCGTCGGCCGTTTCTCTCATGGTACACAATCATATACTTATTTTCTATTTTTTACTTATATATATATATATATATATATATATATATATATATATATATATATATATATATATATATATATATATATATATATATATATATATATATATATATATATATATATATATATATATATATAAATATATATATATATATATATATATATATATATATATATATATATATATATATATAAATATATATATATATATATATATATATATATATATATATATATATATATTTTTTTTTTTTTTTTTTCTTTTTTTTGCTTTGTCGCTGTCTCCCGCGTTTGCGAGGTAGCGCAAGGAAACAGACGAAAGAAATGGCCCAACCCACCCCCATACACATGTATATACATACACGTCCACACACGCAAATACACATACCTACACAGCTTTCCATGGTTTACCCCATACGCTTCACATGCCCTGATTCAATCCACTGACAGCACGTCAACCCCGGTATACCACATCGATCCAATTCACTCTATTCCTTGCCCTCCTTTCACCCTCCTGCATGTTCACGCCCCGATCATACAAAATCTTTTTCACTCGATCTTTCCACCTCCAATTTGGTCTCCCACCTCTCCTCGTTCCCTCCACCTCCGACACATATATCCTCTTGGTCAATCTTTCCTCACTCATTCTCTCCATGTGCCCAAACCATTTCAAAACACCCTCTTCTGCTCTCTCAACCACGCTCTTTTTATTTCCACACATCTCTCTTACCCTTACGTTACTTACTCGATCAACCCACCTCACACCACACATTGTCCTCAAACATCTCATTTCCAGCACATCCACCCTCCTGCGCACAACTCTATCCATAGCCCACGCCTCGCAACCATACAACATTGTTGGAACTACTATTCCTTCAAACATACCCATTTTTGCTTTCCGAGATAATGTTCTCGACTTCCTCACATTCTTCAAGGCTCCCAGGATTTTCGCCCCCTCCCCCACCCTATGATCCACTTCCGCTTCCATGGTTCCATCCGCTGCCAGATCCACTCCCAGATATCTAAAACACTTACTTCCTCCAGTTTTTCTCCATTCAAACTTACCTCCCAATTGACTTGACCCTCAACCCTACTGTACCTAATAACCTTGCTCTTATTCACATTTACTCTTAACTTTCTTCTTTCACACACTTTACCAAACTCAGTCACCAGCTTCTGTAGTTTCTCACATGAATCAGCCACCAGCGCTGTATCATCAGCGAACAACAACTGACTCACTTCCCAAGCTCTCTCATCCACAACAGACTGCATACTTGCCCCTCTTTCCAAAACTCTTGCATTCACCTCCCTAACAACCTCATCCATAAACAAATTAAACAACCAAGGAGACATCACACACCCTTGCCGCAAACATACATTCACTGAGAACCAATCACTTTCCTCTCTTCCTACACGTACTCATGCCTTACATCCTCGATAAAAACTTTTCACTGCTTCTAACAACTTGCCTCCTACACCATATATTCTTAATACCTTCCACAAAGCATCTCTATCAACTCTATCATTGAGAGGGTGAAAGCATGTACAGAGCATCAGATTGGTGGAAGAGCAGTGTGGTTTCAGAAGTGGTAGAGGATGTGTGGATGAGGTGTTTGCTTTGAAGAATATATGTGAGAAATACTTAGAAAAGCAAATGGATTTGTATGTAGCATTTATGGATCTGGAGAAGGCATATGATAGAGTTGATAGAGATGCTCTGTGGAAGGTATTAAGAATATATGGTGTGGGAGGCAAGTTGTTAGAAGCAGTGAAAATATATATATATATATATATATATATATATATATATATATATATATATATATATATATATATATATATATATATATATATATATATATATATATATATATATATATATATATATATATATATAGATATAGATATAGATATATATGATTGTCTCCCTCCTTCTCTTGTGACCATACCTCCCCAATGGTCTTCTTTCAAGAAATAAAAGTACTGGAACAATCTGTTGTTCATTCAGTCTTCCTTCATTCTATAGTTCTTGTGAAATATTGCGCCCTTTATCGATCTGAAAATCGACGAAGTGATGTTTTCGTCTTGGGATCTCGGACCCGTGATGGATGCCAATTTGTCAAGTTGAATCTTAAAATCTAATCTAGTCTTATGGTCATTACGTACTGATGGATGTTCCTGCAGTTCATAATTGATTATAACATA
Source organism: Panulirus ornatus (assembly GCF_036320965.1). NCBI lineage: Eukaryota > Metazoa > Arthropoda > Malacostraca > Decapoda > Palinuridae > Panulirus > Panulirus ornatus. The sequence continues at coordinate 25,251,134 of NC_092261.1, forward strand.
AAAGATTTTTGCTACATTTGCCACTAACTCGACGTCTTAAGCTGAGTTGCATTCTCTTCTGTTAATCTGTAACTGTCAGGTACTTAAAGCTTCTGGAATATTACAGTTCGTGATCGGTAAGAACAAGGATACACTGGGCAAACTCTCTCATCAGGATCATGACCCTGATATATCCTCCACTTACCTTCATTTCATAACATTACAACATCTCATTGTATCAGGTAACTGCTCCGTGGACGCTTTCTGCTGAGCCTATCACAATATCTACATCGGCTGCACAAGTAAGTGATATCTATCTGTTTCAATTCTGGCAAATATCCTTCATACATCAAGCCATTATAAAGATAAAACCAGAAAGGCAGCGGTGGAAGCACACTACCCTGCCTGGCTCACAGCTGAACAGTTATTAATCCATAATTCTTCTCTTCTGTGCGTCTTTATTTTCTTTTCTTTTTCCCTGTCTTCGTGTTAGTACATCGTTGTTAGTACATCGTTGTTTCTGTCTTCAAGTCTTCTCGTTTCCATCCATTTTCTATATACTCTCATATTCCTTCCCAGTGCCACATTCTCTTCTTTCGTCCATGTATTCTCCTCACTGTTTTCCATGAGACTACGTTGTTATGCATGTGTTTCAGTATTTGTTACTGAAGGTTTAAGCAGGTTCCACTCTTCTATTGTATCATTTGTGGGATCAACCGAGGCCCATTTGTATCTGATAAAAGTCTCATTCCAGACAGTTTCTTTCTCACTTGTGATTGTAGCACGGTAAGGACTCATCTATAGTCTGAAGCAAGCACCCCACCTGACATACTTCTTCCAATTTTACATAATCATTCCTTATCATTAAGAATAAACTTGTTTATATCCATACTCTTGCCAGGTTGAGATCCATCTGTACTATGTTCACCGTATGAACTTCAAAATGTTTGTGTCACTTTTTTATGAATCATAGTTGGTTTCCCAGACAGATGCAGTTGACACCTTCCTCCACACCTTCGGTTTCTCTCTATTACACTAGAGTTCCCACCACACGCTCAGTCCTCTAGTCTTGACCGATCAGTATAGTCAGATTACCTAGTAGTAAGTATGGTTTCTCTGTGTGGTACAATATGTCCTAATTCTTGAAAACCTGCAAAATTTCTTTCTTGTGGTCGACACGTTGTGGTGCGTATGACCAAGTGACGCATTCTATGTTCTCTTAACATATAAAGTTGATGATATTCTCAGATTTCTCGGATTTAAGTGACCACTCTCTCTCTCTCTCTCTCTCTCTCTCTCTCTCTCTCTCTCTCTCTCTCTCTCTCTCTCTCTCTCTCTCTCTCTCTCTCTCTCATCCGTTTCCTTAGTAACCATGAAACAACTTGGGTGTATCTTCTCTTCCTTTGGAAAGCAACTGATTATCGCGTCATATGATCTTCATTCCGTCTCCAGATCATCTTGTGTCATACACTCCAACCATATCCAGTTCTACATCATCTTTCATCAGTTACATGACCTTCAGTTCTTCGCCCCGTCATTGTGACACGTTCCAGTGTTCAGTAGTTTGCGACTCATGGCTTCCTGAAGGCGGTGGGAATGATCGTTCAGCGTTGTGTATCCAGTCATAACTGTGAGGCAAGATGCACTTCTTCAGTAATTTGTCGTCCAGTTCCTGGGCGTGTCATAATTCCACCGTCACCAACACCCAGGAGGTACCACAAGGGTGACCTGGTTCGTAGGGTCAGGTTAAAGGCCACACCGTTATATCCAACCGTCGTTTCGTCCTGCTGCAGAGGTCAAATGTTGCAGAAATTCATCACCAAAGATGATCATCCTTCACTTGTGATAACAAGATTTATGTCTCATTATTTCGTGGTGTTTGCGGACGTAAGATGGCTGTACAGTGCGCGTTGCTCTGGTGATGGTGGGGAAACCAGACACATGCAGCATGGAAGATATTTTCACCAACCTCCCGTTGACCAACTAATGTAGCTATAAATTATACATCTGCATTAATTTGTTACTCAGATGAGCACACAAAAAATGCCTGAAGCCTAATGATAATTCTATTTAATTAATTAGTTGGAAATGTGGTAGAATTATTAAACTGTCCAGAGTTATGTCCGTTATGCTGTAATTTTGATGTCATACATAGTTAAACGGATCACTCGATATTGACTGCAACTGTGTGAGGGATTCTTTGTCTCCGGATCTACCTGGATGAACCTTTGATAGACGATGTTTGACGTTACAGTTTGACATAAATTCATAAAGTAGATATACTTTATGAGGTGAGTTTTTTAGTTTTGTGGTGTCAAGGTGAAAGAATGCTATCACATACACACACACACACACACACACACACACACACACACACACACACACACACACACACACACATACAAACACACACACACACACACACACACACACACACACACACACACACACACACACACACACACACACACACACACACATACACACACACACACACACACATACACTCACACACATAACATAGAATGATTGAGGACTTGGTTGATGAAGAGAGAAGTTGTATGATAGTAGAGAAACTAAGACCCCATGAGTGTACAACTTGCCCCTCGTACTGTACATATATGTAATCACGCTATCCTCGTAATTATTATTCATAGGTCAGTACAGTGCTGAGCAGCTCTCCCTCCACCTTGTATCTCCCGTCCAACATAAAATCATGAGCATATCAAGCCTTGAGTTCGTTGATTATAATCGACGATTTATCAACATTATCAACAGGTTCCTCGTACATTGATCGTGAATTAGATCAATTATCGATTAATAGGTTGATCGCATATTGTTTCAATAATCTAATATAGGAAGTTAACTGAAATATTGACAATTATCTCATACGTCTATGTGTCAGTAGACGAGTATTACCGCAGTAAAGGTAAGTTGTGTAGTACAGTAAGATGTAGAAATACAACCCACGAAGTCATACGTATGTTAATATTTCCAGTTATGCTTTGTTAAAACTTGCGATGCGGCAGTTCAAACTGCCTGGTTAGCAGTTTCACAGATGCCCCTCGTCACCACAAGTGCTTGGTATGTAACTGTACAGGAAGTCGAGGACAACGAAATGATTGGTTTATGAACACAGGTTAGAGAGGACCTTATGTGGTGCAGAATGACGGTAGGTGAGATGGCAGTGATCAGAGATGGACAGCCAAAGCTCAGTACAGCCGATGATTCTGAGGCTACACAGGCGTCAGGGTGTTAACGATCCTTCGTATGCTGTCGTTGTTATGAACTTATGCAGGCATCAAGTTGTCGTGGGCAGGTGTGGTTAGCTGCAGGACCAACCTGTGGTCTTGTGAGAGCGTTACCTGATGGACAAGCTTATCTCCAGCAACTGTGAAAGTCTCATGTTCGTAATATAGTTCTACCAACGTTTTGCATCGGAGATGAACAATTGAAATAAATGATTTATTAAGTAAAAGCGACAAGTACAGGTGTGGGTTGTAAGTAATTCGTCATGTGTGTTAATTTGTAAGTATCAGTATGAATTTTAAGAAATTTGTCAGTTGTGGTACATCTAAACTGCTTTGTGTTAGGGTCATTTTGTTCGGCCACTCAGATAATCCTTAACTGTAAATAAAGTCTAATGGAATCTAAACAAAGACACAGAGTAAGAAAAACTGTTGTTCACCAGAGAATGTTTTTGGGATCATCGTTGTTTCAGCAGCTGAGATGAAATCCTTCAGTCAGTGTAGTGATCGACCAAGGACGTTTCTCAGTGAGGGAACCAAATGTGGTCTTCCACGGATGGTAAAAACGACCGTGAGAAAATAGGGTGAAGTCTCCAGTGACTGGCTGGGGCTTTGTGCGACGACGGTCGGCATAGTGTTTGAAGTCCTTATGGCGCAGAGAAGCTATGTGTATATGGGACGCTGTATACATGAGTTGGCCCAAGTTGATGACAACCTCTGAAACCTGTGAACTATTGGGCGTACCATTTGTCGGGTAATTATCTGAGGTTCAAGGTTTGACACGAGGTTTTGTCTTATTAGTTTAATCTAGTTTTGCTGAATATGTATTTTGTGTGAAAGAAACAGCTTGTTATTGTGCTGTGTTTGGGTTAACTGCTCGTGTGTATTTCCCTTTCATTTTAAGCAAATTGACGCTAAATCTACTGTCACTGTCCCTTCCTTGTCCACTACCCCCTACCACTAACTCTACTGCCACTGCACTTCCCCGGATAACACCACCACTAACAACTGTCCCTGTACCTCCCTGTCCACTACCCCGCCACTAACTCCACTGCTTCTGTACCTTACAGTCCCCTCCACCCCTCACCCTGCCACTAACTCTACTGCTTCTGTAATGAAACTTCAAAAAGGAATTATCGAAAATTCACCTGCATAATTAACGCCTGCCACTGTGAGAGTTTCCTTTTTCACCATTACGGCCAAACCGGATCTAAAATTCCATTATGTGAGAGGAAGCAGCCAGCCCGGCGGAACATATCCGGCGTTGTGTAGCGGCAATTAACATGCATATATTATAGCAGTCGGCCTTATTAGCTGCTTCCTCGGTGTCTTGAGTTAATAAGCGGAGGTGCATGATATATACCTGGTGGTGGGCAGACTGCAGGCACAGCCAGACCCTGACTGACGATGTAATTACATTTAATGATTAGGTCGCGCTACCTTTGCTTGTTCTTTGATAAGATATCAACCGTGGAACAAACTATACGATATAATAGTGTTTGGGTTCTTTATATATATATATATATATATATATATATATATATATATATATATATATATATATATATATATATATATATATATATATCTGGGAGTGGATCTGGCAGCGGATGGAACCATGGAAGCGGAAGTGAATCATAGGGTGGGGGAGGGGGCGAAAATCCTGGGAGCCTTGAAGAATGTGTGGAAGTCGAGAACATTATCTCGGAAAGCAAAAATGGGTATGTTTGAAGGAATAGTGGTTCCAACAATGTTATATGGTTGCGAGGTGTGGGCTATGGATAGAGTTGTGCGCAGGAGGGTGGATGTGCTGGAAATGAGATGTTTGAGGACAATGTGTGGTGGGAGGTGGTTTGATCGAGTAAGTAATGTAAGGGTAAGAGAGATGTGTGGAAATAAAAAGAGCGTGGTTGAGAGAGCAGAAGAGGGTATTTTGAAATGGTTTGGGCACATGGAGAGAATGAGTGAGGAAAGATTGACCAAGAGGATATATGTGTCGGAGGTGGAGGGAACGAGGAGAAGTGGGAGACCAAGTTGGAGGTGGGAAGATGGAGTGAAAAAGATTTTGAGTGATCGGGGCCTGAACATGCAGGAGGGTGAAAGGCGGGCAAGGAATAGAGTGAATAGGATCGATGTGGTATACCGGGGTTGACGTGCTGTCAGTGGATTGAATCAGGGCATGTGAAGCGTCTGGGGAAACCATGGAAAGTTGTGTGGGGCCTGGATGTGGAAAGGGAGCTGTGGTTTCGGGCATTATTGCATGACAGCTAGAGACTGAGTGTGAACGAATGAGGCCTTTGTTGTCTTTTTCCTAGCGCTACCTCGCACACATGATGGGGGAGGGGGATGGTATTCCATGTGTGGCGAGGTGGCGATGGGAATGAATAAAGGCAGACAGTGTGAATTGTGTGCATGGGTATATATGTATGTGTCTGTGTGTGTATATATATGTGTGCAATGAGATGTATAGTATGTATATTTGCGTGTGTGGACGTGTATGTATATATATGTGTATGGGGGCGGGTTGGGCCATTTCTTTCGTCTGTTTCCTTGCGATACCTCGCAAACGCGGGAGACAGCGACAAAGCAAAATAAATGAATAAATAAATAGATATAATATATATATATATATATATATATATATATATATATATATATATATATATATATATATATATATATATATATATATATATATATATATAGACAAAGAGGATATAGGTGTCAGAGGCGGAGGGAACAAGGAGAAGCGGAAGACCAAATGGGAGGTGGAAGGATGGAGTGAAAAAGATTTTGAGTGATCGGAGCCTGAACATACAGGAGGGTGAAGGGCTGCAAGGAATAGAGTAAATTGGAACGATGTGGTATACCTGGGTCGACGTGCTGTCAATGGATTGAACCAGGGCATGTGAAGCGTCTGGGGTAGACTGTGGAAAGTTTTGTGGGGCCTGGATGTGGAAAGGTAGCTGTGGTTTGGATGCATTACACATGACAGCTAGAGACTGAGTGTGAACTAATGTGGCCTGTCTGTTCCTAGCGCTGCCTCGGTATTTCGTGTGTGGCGGAGTGGCGACGTGAATGGATAAGGCAGCAAGTATGGATATATACATGTGTATATATGGATATGTCTGTCTATGTATATGTATGTATACGTTGAAATGTGTATGTATAAGTACGTGTGTGGACGTGTATGTATATACATGTGTATGTGGGTGGGTTGGGCCATTCCTCGTCTGTTTCCATGCGCTACCTCGCTATATATTCACATGGATGTAAGTTACTTAGTGACTATTTGCTCGGTGATGCAAGTTCTAAGGTAGTTTCAGAAGGGTCGTATAAAGCTGGTCTGATGCAGTTATGAAGACAGTGAGAGGAAATGTGTGGGTTCGGAGGCAGGTTATGGGTGAACTGGGTTGACCCTTACGGCTGAGACGAACCAAATAAGACCCAACATTTCCATAGACTTTTAGCTGATTTGAAAATGGTGAGTGAGTGAATTTGTTAAGCTTTAAGATGCATGTAGATGGGCAGGAAAGTCGTCACTATGAACTGTATTCTGGGGGCAATGAGGACTCTTCCTTTTGCTTGACAGCTTTAGTAGACACCTACACTACAATTTCAGTAAGTTTTTGGCAAGGCTAAACAGCTGGTTTTTGGTCAACGTTAAGCTATTGGCTCATAATCCTGATAAAAAAGATGGCCCTTTAGCTAAACAGTTAAAATCTAAGTATCATTTTCTCATTATCGTTTGGACCCAATCGTCTGTTTACATCGGCTTGTTTATCAGTTTTGATGAGATATGCAACAATCATTGTATTGTAAGTAGTTTATCTTTTATATAATTAGCACTTAATTGCTCATAATCAAGAGGTATGTGTGACAGACGAAGCAAACATGGTGGTAAGCAGACCATGTTTCTTGGAGTATTATACGGCCTTAATTAGATCTGTGAATTACATGACTTTTTACGTTCATTAACCAGTTTAAATGTAAGATTTAATATGCGTTTTAACTGTCTGGTAAACCAAGAACTACATACCCACGTTAGCCAGATCTCGCAAGCCATAAACAAGAAAAATGTGGTTTAATTAAATAGAACCTTGCTCAACAGATTTGTGTAATTCTACATATTCTGTATATCTAAGGCTTACAACATTAAATGTGAGACTTATATGAAATCATGATGAGCAAATGTTTACACGTTTACAGATGTAAACATTTATGGTAATGATATAATTCATCAAGGTATGTTGTGTGTAAACGGATGGTGTCCATCCTTAACTCAGGTTCCAACTGACCAAATGCTTGGAAATATTAGGACAATGGTACAGTCACTACCCTTCCTCCATCACCATCCCCTCCATCACCACCCTCCCTCCATCACCATCCCCTCCATCACCATCCCCTCCATCACCACCCTCCCTCCATCACCACTCTCCCTCCATCACCATCCCCTCCATCACCACCCTCCCTCCATCACCACTCTCCCTCCATCACCATCCCCTCCATCACCACCCTCCCTCCATCACCAACCTCCCTTCATCACCACCCTCCCTCCATCACCACCCTCCCTCCATCACCATCTCCTCCATCATCACTCTCCCTCCATCACCATCTCCTCCATCACCATCTCCTCCATCACCACCCTCCCTCCATCACCACCCTCCTTCCATCACCATCTCCTCCATCACCATCTCCTCCACCATCACCCTCCCTCCATCACCACTCTCCCTCCATCACCATCCCCTCCATCACCACCCTCCCTCCATCACCACCCTCCCTTCATCACCACCCTCCCTCCATCACCACCCTCCCTCCATCACCATCTCCTCCATCATCACTCTCCCTCCATCACCATCTCCTCCATCACCATCTCCTCCATCACCACCCTCCCTCCATCACCACCCTCCTTCCATCACCATCTCCTCCATCACCATCTCCTCCACCATCACCCTCCCTCCATGACCACCCTCCCTTCATCACCATCTTCCCTTCATCACCACCCTCCCTCCATCACCACCCTCCCTCCATCACCATCTCCTCCATCATCACTCTCCCTCCATCACCATCTCCTCCACCACCATCACCTCCATCACCACCCTCCCCCCATCACCACCCTCCTTCCATCACCATCTCCTCCATCACCATCTCCTCCACCATCACCCTCCCTCCATCACCACCCTCCCTCCATCACCTTCTCCTCCATCACTACCCTCCCTCCATCACCACCCTCACCACATCACCACGGTAACCTATCACCATCATCGCTCTATCACCACTCGAATCCGTCATCACGCTCCCTCCATCACTACCCTCATACCATTACCATTTTCAATGTATCACCATCCTCACTCCAACACCATCCTCACTCCAACACCATCCTCACTCCAACACCATCCTCACTCCAACACCATCCTCGCTCCATCACGATCATGACTCCATCAACATTACTTCATCTCTAACTAGACCAAGACCACACTCACTCCACCGCCACTCTTACTCCATTCAGTTCTTCCTTCCATTTCCTACCGTCCTACATCACCTTTTGCTTCACCACAATCAACACTCCATCACCACCCACACTCCAACACCACCCACACTTCATCACAACCCACACTTCATTTCAACCCACATCCATCACTACCCACATCCATCACCACCCACACACCATCTCCACCCACACTTCATCATTACCCACATCCATCACCACCCACACACCATCACCACCCACACTTCATCATTACCCACATCCATCACCACCAACACTTCATCATTACCCACATCCATCACTACCCACATGCGTCACCACCCTCAGTCCATCACATCCCACACTCACACAACAACCCACGGTCGTATCATGCTCGCTGGGACAGAGTTTTATATTCACATGGCAGAGTTATAATTCGTGATCATATGAACATACATCAAACTTCACTATATAAAGAACAAAACAAAAAATTTTCTATAGTCTTTTATATCTCTTGGTATATTACGTCATCAAATGATGATAAACTTGGAAAGTACAATATTCTCCTGTATTATGCAACTTTCATCAAAAACAGAAGAGTAATCCTGGTAGTATGTATAAAACGTATGACGTAATATTACTAGATTCCTTTTGTACAATTATTCTATTAATCTACTTATCTATCTATCTGTCTATCTATCTATCTATCTATCTATCTATCTATATCTCCCAGATATATATATATATATATATATATATATATATATATATATATATGTATATATATATATATATATATATATATATATATATATATATATATATATATATATATATATATATATATATATTTTCTTTTTTTTTTTGTCGCTGTCTCCCGCGTTTGCGAGGTAGCGCAAGGAAACAGACGAAAGAGATGGCCCAACCCACCCCCATACACATGTATATACATACGTCCACACACGCAAATATACATACCTACACAGCTTTCCATGGTTTACCCCAGACGCTTCACATGCCTTGATTCAATCCACTGACAGCACGTCAACCCCGGTATACCACATCGCTCCAATTCACTCTATTCCTTGCCCTCCTTTCACCCTCCTGCATGTTCAGGCCCCGATCACACAAAATCTTTTTCACTCCATCTTTCCACCTCCAATTTGGTCTCCCTCTTCTCCTCGTTCCCTTCACCTCCGACACATATATCCTCTTGGTCAATCTTTCCTCACTCATTCTCTCCATGTGCCCAAACCACTTCAAAACACCCTCTTCTGCTCTCTCAACCACGCTCTTTTTATTTCCACACATCTCTCTTACCCTTACGTTACTCACTCGATCAAACCACCTCACACCACACATTGTCCTCAAACATCTCATTTCCAGCACATCCATCCTCCTGCGCACAACTCTATCCATAGCCCACGCCTCGCAACCATACAACATTGTTGGAACCACTATTCCTTCAAACATACCCATTTTTGCTTTCCGAGATAATGTTCTCGACTTCCACACATTCTTCAAGGCTCCCAGAATTTTCGCCCCCTCCCCCACCCTATGATCCACTTCCGCTTCCATGGTTCCATCCGCTGCTAGATCCACTCCCAGATATCTAAAACACTTCACTTCCTCCAGTTTTTCTCCATTCAAACTCACCTCCCAATTGACTTGACCCTCAACCCTACTGTACCTAATAACCTTGCTCTTATTCACATTTACTCTTAACTTTCTTCTTCCACACACTTTACCAAACTCAGTCACCAGCTTCTGCAGTTTCTCACTTGAATCAGCCACCAGCGCTGTATCATCAGCGAACAACAACTGACTCACTTCCCAAGCTCTCTCATCCCCAACAGACTTATATATATATATATATATATATATATATATATATATATATATATATATATATATATATATATATATATATATATATATATATATATATATATATATATATATATATATATACATTCACGGTGATAACATGATATTATGATCCCGCTGGTCAGTGATATTCATGAAGGTGAAACTGCATTACTGTGGGAAGTTAGATAATTCTGTGTAACAAGTATGTTTCAATACACACAGCACTACATGTTTCACGGAGACAACCCGCATCATCAGGTGAAAGCAGTTCATAAAGTTTAGCGTTCCAACACCAGTTTTGTACATCGTGTTACCACTATGCCAAGGTATACACAGACCTGTCCGTCAAAGAGACAGTGAAGGGATCCTTGTGCTTAATAGAGATTTGTAGGGGAGGTTGGCCTGGGTAGCAAGGTGCGTATTCACTGCTCTTCTTATGTTATCTTGTCTTAATAATTCTTTCATAATGATTTGGTTGATAACAGGATGTGCTTTAAAGTTTTACATATCTGGATAACGTATACATATTTACATACTTTACATTTAACGGCGGAAACATTCCAAATTTTCTGATAATTTGGCCTAATTTTGATAAAGGTCTTGCTGATACTATCATTCTATTGGATGGCGATAGTAAAAGCACTGTTTTTAGCACCTTTCTGACATTAGTTAAGTTAGGAGAATAGGACAACACCAAACATTTAAATCTCTCATACTTTTCTACATTTTTGTTACCATATTTTCGAAATGTCTTCCTGGTTTTCCAGTAGGCCTTGTTCACAAACCACCTAAGACAATATAATTGCCTAAAGGTGCGTCTTACATAACTACATTCATCTATCAGACTTGTTGGATCATATATACGTAGTGCTCTTAAAAACATAGGCATAGCCACAGATATTTTCACAAAAGGATCATGTACTGAAAAACAATGAATATATCTCTCAGCGTTGGTAGACTTTCTGTAGATATTCATGTCACGAAATCAGATAAAACTAGACAATGTGAATACAGTGAACTAGAGATGTAAACATCAGGTCACTAAATCACTTCGCTTCCTTCAAATTTTCTTCATTCAAACTCACACCCCAGCTAGCCTTTCCTTCTGCCTTGCTAAACCTAATAACCTTGCCTTTATTCACATTCACTCTCAACTTCCTCCTTTCATACACTCTCATAAACTCAGTCAGTAACTTCAGAAGTTTCCCACTCGACTCTGCCACCAGTGCTATGTCGTCAGTAAACAATAACTGACTCACATCCCAGACTGCATAATCGCCCATCTCTCCAAGACTCTTGTATTTGCATTCTCCACCAACCCATCCTTAAACAAATTAAACAAAGTGATATCACACACCCTTGCCGGAGACCAACTTTCACTTGAAACCATTCACGTTTCTCCTTTCCTACTCGTACACATGCTTATACCGTTGATGGGAATTTCTTACTGCTTCTAGCAGCTCTCATCCCATACCATATGTTATTCAGACCTTCCACAAGGCATCTCTATAAACCCTGTCATATGCCCTCTCCGGATCCAAAAAAGCCAAATGCAAATCCATCTATTTCTGTAAGTATTTCCAGAACACATTCATCAAAGCAAACACCAGATCCACACATACTCTACCACTTCTGAAACCACACTGCTCCTTCCCAATCTGGTGCTCTGTACATGCCTTCACCCCCTCAATCAATACCCTCCCATACAACTTTCCAGGTACACTCAACAAACTTATACCTCTTCAGCTTGAACACTCACCTCTGCCCCCCTTGCCTTTATACGCTGGCACCCTACATGCATTCCGCCAATCCTCAGACAACTCAGCATGATCCATACATACCTTAAAAATCCCAACTCCACCCCGACCCAAACATCCTACATCTGCCACACTATCAGACACATTCAACAGACCTTTGAAATGCTCTCTCTCTCTCTCTCTCTCTCTCTCTCTCTCTCTCTCTCTCTCTCTCTCTCTCTCTCTCTCTCTCTCTCTCTCTCTCTCTCTCTCTCTCTCTATCCTGGCCGCTATCTGGGTCATTTCCTGCTGGCGGCGCTGCAGTGCTGACCGGCTTCGCCCGTCTCCTCACGCCATCACTACCGGTTACCATTTCCTCATTTCTTCCTTCAGTGATGTTCCCAATTCTTCTCTTGTTTCTCGCACACTATCAACCTCCATCCGAAACATCTTAGTCTACCTGATACGTGCTCATCCCAACTTTCATTTACCCTCTTTTTCAAACCCTGCACCTTCCTCCCTCCGCTGAGAAACCATGTCCATTCCATCCCAGTAAGTATCGCTCATATACTTTTTTTTCTTTCACTTGTAACTTTACTATTCTATCGGACCACTCACTACCCTTATTAACCATCCCAAATTCCACCATACGCATGCCAGACATATCTCTCGCACATGCTTGAACTGTTTCTCTAAGTATCTCTCATTCTTTAACCAGTTCATTTGCTTCGTTTACTCTCATTTTTTCCCATTGTGCACTCAATCTTTTCTGAAACATTTTCACACAAGTCTCTTTTCCAAGCTCACATACTCTTACTACTCCCTTCTCACCCATGACGTTTCCCCTTTTCCGAAAACCTGTACAAATCCTCACCCTAGCCTCCAACCAGGTGTCCCTCTCAGCAAATTCACATCTAAAAGTCTCTCTTTTTCACGTCTATCAATTAGTACGGAATCCAATAATGTACGCTGGTCATAATTCTCTCTCACATACATATACTTGTGCACAGACCTCTTTTTAAACCAGTTATTCCCAATCAACAGGCTATGCTCAATCAACAGGCCTTTTTCAGCACACACCTCCACAAGCTGGTCACCATTTCAGTTCACATCACTGAATACCCCATGACCCTGCACTTATACTCTCGACTGCCACATTACCCACTTTTGCATTTAAATCACTCATCATTGATACCCGGTCTTTTGCATCAAAGTGCTGACGCTCTCACTCATTTGTTCCCAAACATTTGCTTCTCATGATTCCTTGCCATTGGCAGGTGCTGAAGCACTTATAACCACTCATCTTTAGCAATCTACTTTCATTTTTACTGAAATCAGTCTGAAGCTCACATACTTGAACTCTTTCACACGCTCCCACAACTCCTGAATCAACAGTAGC
>NC_092261.1:25269831-25329831 GCF_036320965.1 Panulirus ornatus
CCCACCCTATGATCCACTTCCGCTTCCATGGTTCCATCCGCTGCCAGATCCACTCCCAGATATCTAAAACACTTCACTTCCTCCAGTTTTTCTCCATTCAAACTCACCTCCCAATTGACTTGACCCTCAACCCTACTGTACCTAATAACCTTGCTCTTATTCACATTTACTCTTAACTTTCTTCTTTCACACACACTTTACCAAACTCAGTCACCAGCTTCTGCAGTTTCTCACTTGAATCAGCCACCAGCGCTGTATCATCAGCGAACAACAACTGACTCACTTCCCAAGCTCTCTCATCCCCAACAGACTTCATACTTGCCCCTCTTTCCAAAACTCTTGCATTTACCTCCCTAACAACCCCATCCATAAACAAATTAAACAACCATGGAGACATCACACACCCCTGCCGCAAACCTACATTCACTGAGAACCAATCACTTTCCTCTCTTCCTACACCTACACATGCCTTACATCCTCGATAAAAACTTATATATATATATATATATATATATATATATATATATATATATATATATATATATATATATATATATATATATATATATATATTTATATATATATATATATATATATATATACATATATATATATATATATATATATATATATATATATATATATATATATATATATATATATATATATATATATCCCCTAGCGCTACTTCGCACACATGAGGGAGGAGGGGGTTATTTCATGTGTGGCGAGGTAGCGATGGGAATGAATAAAGGCAGACAGTATGAATTATGTACATGTGTATATATGTATATGTCTCTGTGTGTATATATATATATGTATACGTTGAGATGTATAGGTATGTATATTTGCGTGTGTGGACGTGTATGCATATACATGTGTATGTGGGTGGGTTTGGCCATTCTTTCGTCTGTCTCCTTGCGCTACCTCGCTAACGCGGGAGACAGCGACAAAGCAAGATAACAATAGATAGAAAAAAATATATATACATATATATATATATATATATATATATATATATATATATATATATATATATATATATATATATATATATATCTTTCATACTATTCGCCATTTCCCGCATTAGCGAGGTAGCGTTGAGAACAGAGGACTGGGCCCTTGAGGGAATATCCTCACCTGGGCCCCTTCTCTGTTCCCCTTCTCTTTTGGAAAATTAAAAAAAAAGTGAGAGGGGAGGATTTCCAGCCCCCCGCTCCCTCCCCTTTTAGTCGCCTTCTACGACACGCAGGGAATACGTGGGAAGTATTCTTTCTCCCCTATCCCCAGGGATAATATATACATATATATATATATATATATATATATATATATATATATATATATATATATTAATCCCGGGGATAGGGGAGAAAGAATACTTCCCACGTATTTCCACGTAGTCGTAGAAGGCGACTAAAAGGGGAGGGAGCGGGGGGGCTGGAAAACCTTCCCTCTCGTTTCTCAACTTTCCAAAAGAAGGAACAGAGAAGGGGGCCAAGTGTGGATGTTCCCTCAAAGGCTCAGTCCTCTGTTCTTAACGCTACCTCGCTAATGCGGGAAATGGCGAATAGTATGAAAAAAAAGACATATATATATATATATATATATATATATATATATATATATATATATATATATATATATATATATACATATAATAGAGAGAGAGAGAGAGAGAGAGAGAGAGAGAGAGAGAGAGAGAGAGAGAGAGAGAGAGAGAGAGAGAGAGTTTACGTGAGTAACTGAGGTGAGGTAAGGGAGATGCGTATAGTTAGATAGACAAGTGTCTTGTAGCGTTATATTCTTCATAGGCTGCCAGTGTAATCATCTTGAAACCACATGACAAAGAAAATGGAAAACATGAAACATTTGATAGTGTAAACCACAGTATCATCCTGTTCTGGTACGAATATCATCGGAATATTTTGTAACACAACTGAGTTTTAGAAGATCAACCAAATAACATTACCTACGTTCCAGTAATATAAAACGCCGGCATCAGCTTGACGTTCGGCCACAGTTATTGACAGCAGCCAAAATTTTCTGAATAGCTCCCGGCCAGATCTTCAGATTAGGGTATTGATTGCCAATTTCCCGACGCAAGATACTTCGGGGATTTCAAAAGATGGTGAAGCCGATTTGTTGGGGCCAGGCTGCGACCGTCTTTGTTGGCGGAGAGCGTGAGGAAGGATTAGATTGTGCAGCGCATTATGTGCGGCTGTACCACTGGTGGATCACTCCACACGACGCCGCTGCTCCTGCTGGGGGGGAGGTGGTTCTCTGGCGTGAGGCTGGCGTGTGTGAGGATGCTATCACTCCTCACTAAGGTGTGAGGGACGGATGAGACTCATGAAGCAGATGTCTCCATAATGCTACCTGTTACACTGCAGATGGATGAGGGAGGGAGTGACATGAACAGTCTGTTTGGTTTTGGTGTTTATGTGCTGGTTGTTGTTGTTGTTGTTGTTGTTGTTGTTGTTGTTGGTGTAGGTGGTGCGAGCCTGCAGGAGAAGGTCGACAAGTTGGTAGTCCAGGAATGATCACAGTCAGGGAGCAGGACTTACTGTCCGGTGGATTAGGTGTTGATGATACACGTAAGGAACGCTCCCTTCCTGATAGCTAGATCTTCGTTCAGTTCAACGGTAAGAAGAGGAGAAGGTACAGAAAGATAAGAAAAATGAAATCAATAAAAAAGAATTGAAGAAGAGATTGATATTAGGGGGTGAAATGAAGAAAGATCAAGCAGGTTTGAGGGAAGTATGAAAGGGCAGGAGCAGGTATAACAGGACGGTAATTGATACGGCAAGATAAAACAACAAGTGAAAGAAGGTAAGTGTGGATAGTGGGACAGGACGTGTGGTAGGGTGGGGGTAGGATGGGAAGGTCTGGGAGAGAGGAACGAAGATATGGAGGGAAGATTTGAAGACGTGGAGATGTGAGGTGGTGTTACAGGAGGAGGGAGGGAGAGAGAGAGAGAGAGAGAGAGAGAGAGAGAGAGAGAGAGAGAGAGAGAGAGAGAGAGAGAGAGAGAGAGAGAGAGAGAGAGAGAGAGAGAGAGAGAGAGAGAGAGACTGTAGAGAGGGAAGGAGAGGCATTAGAGATGACTTTTTCAGTTCCAGGACGTCAGAATAAGACAGACACTTCTCACTCCCTCTCCTCCATTAAGGTGACCCCACACTCAAAGGTCTAAATGATACTTAAGATGCTGGCCATAAAGAAAACTCTGATCCAATGATGTCACCCACAAATCATCAAACACTTCTCAAAAGAACTTCAGAAAATACTTGATAATTTCCTTCAGAAGTTGGTATGTCACAAAGAATTCCCCAGCTCCCTGAGTGGGGGGAAAATGCTTTGATCCGTTAGACGTAAAGTGAAGGAGAGAATAAATGACACACTCGCTTCTCTTATCAGTTCTATTTTTCGTCGTATATTGACTTGCTTACAAGTCTTAGCCAGATTGCCAGTAAATCACATTGATATATATATATATATATATATATATATATATATATATATATATGTATTTATATTTATTTATTTTTGCTTTGTCGCTGTCTCCCGCGTTAGCGAGGTAACGCAAGGGGACAGACGAAAGAATGGCCCAACCCACCCACATACACATGTATATACATACACGTCCACACACGCAAATATACATACCTATACATCTCAACGTATACATATATATACACACACAGACATATACATATATACAGATGTACATAATTCATACTGTCTGCCTTTATTCATTCCCATCGCCACCCCACCACACATGAAATAACAACCCCCTCCCCCCTCATGTGCGCGAGGTAGCGCTAGGAAGACAAAAAAGGCCCCATTCGTTCACACTCAGTCTCTAGCTGTCATGTAATAATGCACCGAAACCACAGCTCCCTTTCCACATCCAGGCCCCACAGAACTTTCCATGGTTTACCCCAGATGCTTCACATGCCCTGGTTCAATCCATTGACAGCACGTCGACCCGGTATATATATATATATGTATATATATATGTATATATATATATATATATATATATATATATATATATATATATATATACATATAAGAACAAAGTGCATATGAACGCGTATCTTCATAGAATATACAAACCTTCAACAGCCAGGATCGAACCCGGGAACCCTGTGCAACAGGCGGGAGCGCTACCGCTAGGATATGATCACCCGTAATAGGGAAATGACTATTCGAACACTATGTACTCGAATACCCTTCGTCTCACGTTGGTGAGCAACGTCGTCCACACCATTTATTTCTCATCAGGCTATCTGCTGGCTGTGTGAGCCTGATGTGAAGTGACCGGTTTAAACCCCGTTGCTCACCAACGTGAGACGAAGGGTATTCGAGTACATTGTATTCCAATAGTCATTTCCCTATTAGGGGCGATCATAGCTTAGCGGTAGCGCTCCCGCCTGTTGCACAGGTGTCCCAGGTTCGATCCTGGCTGCTGGAGATTTGTATGTTATATACATGCACACACACACACACACACACATATATATATATATATATATATATATAAGATATGGACCTCAGTGGTGTAGTAGTTAACGTTCCTGCCGTCGACGCATATATGGACCGCCCAGGGTCGAGCGCATAGGTTCGAATCCTGGTTGCAGCAGTCTGCCCACAGTCAACCCAGCTGTTTATCCACAGGTAGTGGTTGGTCGATCAAATGGGTACCTGGCTCAGGTTAGGGTATATATTCTCGGCCTCTTGGCGAAGATCAAAGTGTGGTATCTGCTCTTATCAGCTTAACATTTAATAAGATCCTCACGTTGGATCCACGATATGATGTTTGGATCATGACGAAGTGTAAGAGCTTACTCTACTTTTGCTGCGATATTGCAAGTCGACTATGTTGCTTGTTGTTGCAGATTCGTAGGTGATATCAATATGGGTTATTATTCACCAGAGAATCTTGCACGTGGTTTGGAGTCTTGGTGTTGATGCACGTTCTTTGTTAGTGCGGGTGGCATCACAATGAACGTCTGAAGAGGAAGTTTGATTCTAGTGCAAGAGAAAGTTAACGTCTCGGGTCTGGGTGTTGCAGCACTACCAAGGTGGGCGGTACGTGGTGAGAAAGTCTTGAGTCTGGTTAAGGTTTTCAATAATATTTGCTGCCACTGTCACGTTGGTATAGAAGGCTAGCGGGCTGGCTGGTGGTATGGTTGGTATACCGCTGATGTTTCTTAGAGGTTTTGTGACACCGCAAAGTAGTGCACCAAGCATGATTCCTCCTAGAGTTGTTCTGCATCACCTCAGGCTTGACGCACTGAAGTGGAGAAAGACTGATCAGTGTGGGTGCGCTGTAATAATCCACAAGGGAGCGAATGGCTGGCACAAAGAGGGTTCACAAAATGGGGAAGTGACACCTCCTCCTAAGCTAGTCATTTTTCTCATGACTGATGAACAGTTCTTGGTTCCTCTTCTCACGTGGTTTACATGTGACTGGAAGGAGAGTGTGCTGCACAGCCATGTCCCCAGACACGGGTGAGGGTCGACTCATTTGGTGCCTGGTTGTTGGATACCCTGGGCGGTCCATCCTTATTACCACGACTTTTGTTTTCTGGCAGTTATCTGAGGCCTAAGGAGGCAGCTTCTGTGGTAGAGATCTGATGCCTTCTGAGTATGGAATCTGGCATTTTGTTCCTGCTTGCAATCGTCTCTGATATTACGGCTGGAAACTGGAGATGCACCAGTGTCTACATGAGGATTTTGTGCAGGAATGAGCTGAGGATGTCACCTTTTGTTGTTCTATTTTCAGAGGTGTATATCTGGAGTATTTGTCTTGAAGTCGAACTCTGGCTTTACTGTCCATCAACTAGTTCTTGATCGAGTAGAGCAGACGTCCCTTAACACACCTTTTAACCAGGTCTTTTAGGATGGACGTGGCACTGGCAAGCTCGTAGGCATTTTCTAAGCCTAAAAACACCAGGATAGCTTGTCTGTTGTTTGTCGTGCTGAGCAGTGAAGTTACATTCTCTGTGGTCCTAACGGCATTATGTAAGCAAACAGCTTGGGGTGAAGATGGACCATTTTCCATCATTTTTCTTTGTTAGATCGTCTGTCGGTCCGACACGGGCCCTTGCTTGTTGGGCGGCCCGTTGGCTTTCCATTAAGATCTGAGCAGCTTATAGGTGGGAAAGGCAAACGACGTGGCGAACGCAAAAGTAGCAGCCTCCTGGGAGTCGTGGAAAGGAACACGGTTAGCCGAATCCTTAGTGAATTCTACTAAAACCTCTACAAACTTTCACCCTCGCCTTCCTCAGAAGTAATTAGACATCCCACCAGCTGCTCCTTTCTGCACGTTTACTTCCAAAATTCTCTCTTTGTTACGCTAGTCAATTAGGAAATAATCCAGTAATACTTAGTTCCCATCAATCGCACTCATACATATATGTATTTCCTCCAGTTTGAACCAGGCATTCCTAGTCATCGTTCCTCTTTCACCTGCACTATTCCATAAGTTGTCCACAAGTATATCAAAAAACGGCGGCTCACACACCTATTCATAACTACAGTTCCCACATACCTCATTCTTGCATTCAAATTACCTATCACTATTACCCGGTTCCCACACATCAAAATTGCCGATTCACGCAGCTCATCTCAAAATGCTCGCCTCTCCTCCTCTCCCCTTTTGTTACCAGGTGCATCAGCACTAACAGTCAACCACCTCGTCATCAACTTTCATTTTCACACATATCATCAGTCAGAGGTTCACATCATGTATTCCTACTGTTCCACCCTCACCAGGAGTACCATCCCCTCCTCTGGTCTCGCCCTCACGTCATTCCCAGACTTAATGTCCTGCACATTCTCAAACCTTCCATTCCCTTCCCTATTTAGCTTTGTTTCACTCAGAGTCAAATATCCAGATTTCTCTCGCCATACGTATGCCTAGCTGTCCCATCCTCTCATGTTAGTGACGTTCACAAACCGTTAGACATCTTCGAGGTATTTTGCATGTCTTTGGATGTGTGTGTTTCGTTTCACTATATTCATTGTCCATATATCTCCGTGTTCGACGGTACGGTTTCTGTAAAACGTCAGTTGATTTATGTGTGCATGACAGGAAATGGACAACGAGGCTCAGTTGTTTGTACAAATAAGACAAGATGTATTCTGTTACTTGTGGTTGAATTATGATTTTCATATCAAGGAAGCCATGGCTAAGTAAGTAAAAACCCAATCTTCCGAGCTAGTGGCCGTACTTATATATATATATATATATATATATATATATATATATATATATATATATATATATATATATATATATATA
Source organism: Panulirus ornatus (assembly GCF_036320965.1). Taxonomy (NCBI): domain Eukaryota; kingdom Metazoa; phylum Arthropoda; class Malacostraca; order Decapoda; family Palinuridae; genus Panulirus; species Panulirus ornatus. Next base: position 25,277,144 of record NC_092261.1, read on the forward strand.
TATTTACTTTTTTATTTTATACTTTGTCGCTGTTTCCCGCGTTAGCGAAGTAACGCAAGAAAACAGACGAAAGAATGGCCCAACCCACCCACGTAAACATGTATATACATACACGTCCACACACACACATATACATGCCTATACATTTCAACGTATACATATATATATATATATATATATATATATATATATATACATACACAGACATACATATATACACATGCACATAATTCGTATTTGCTGCCTTTATTCATTCTCGTCGCCACCCCACCACACATGAAATGACAACCCCCTACCCCCACATGCGCGTGAGGTAAGGGCTAGGAAAGGACAACAAAGGCCACATTCGTTCACACTCAGTCTCTAGCTGTCATGTATAATGCACCTAAACTACAGCTCCCTTTCCACATCCAGGCCCCACAGAACTTTCCATGGTTTACCCTAGACGCTTTACGTGACCTGGCTCAATCCAGTGACAGCACGTCGACCCCGGTATACCACATCGTTCAAATTCACTCTATTTCTTGCACGCCTATCACCCTCCTGAATGTTCAGGCCCCGATCGCTCAAAATCTTTTTCACTTCATCCTTCCACCTCCAATTTGGTCTCCCACTTCTCCTCGTTCCCTCCATCTCTGACACATGTATCCTCTTTGTCAATCTTTCCTAACTCATTATTTCCATGTGACCAAACCATTTCAATACACCCTCTTCTGCTCTCTCAACCACACTCGTTTTTATTACCACACATCTCTCTCACCCTTGCATTACTTACTGGATCAAACCACCTCACATCACATATTGTTCTCAAAAATCTCATTTCCAACACATCCACCCTCCTTCGCACAACTCTATCTATAGCCCACACCTCACAACCATATAACATTGTTGGAACCACTATTCCTTCAAACATACCCATTTTTGCTTTCTAAGATAATGTTCTCGCCTTCCACACATTTTTCAACGCTCCCAGAAGCTTCGCCCCCTCTCCCATCCTGTGACTCACTTCCGCTTTCATGGTTCCATCCGCTGCCAAATTAACTACCAGACATCTGAAACACTTCACCTCCTCCAGTTTTTCTCCATTCACACTTACCTCCCAATTGACTCGTCCCTCAACCCTACTGTACCTAATAACCTTGCTCTTATTCACATTTACTCTCGGCTTTCTTCTTTCACACACTTTACCAAAATCAGTCACCAGCTTCTGCAGTTTCTCATCCGAGTCAGCCACAAGCACTGTATCATCAGCGAACAACAGCTGACTCACTTCTCGAGCTCTCTCATCCACAACAGACTGCATACTTGCCCCTCTTTCCAAAACTCGCATTCACCTCCCTAACAACCACATCCATAAACAAATTAAACAACCATGCTGCAAACCGACATTCACCCGGAACCAGTCACTTTCCTCACTTCTTCCTCGTACACATGCCTTACATCCTTCATAAAAACTTTTCATTTTCTCTAGCAAGTTGCCTTCCACAGAGCATCTCTATCAACTCTATCAGATGCCTTCTCTAGATCCATAGATGCTACATACAAATGCATATATATATATATATATATATATATATATATATATATATATATATATATATATATATATATATATATATATATATATATATATATATATATATATATATATCCCTGGAAGGCGACTAAAAGGGGAGGGAGCGGGGGGCTGGAAATCCTCCCCTCTCGGTTTTTTTTTTTTCAAAAGAAGGAACAGAGAATTGTGCCGGGTGAGGGTATTCCCTCAAAGGCCCAGTCCTCTGTTCTGAACGCTACCTCGCTAATGCGGGAAATGGCGAATAGTTTGAAAGAAAGAAAATATATATATATATATATATATATATATATATATATATATATATATATATATATATATATATATATATATATATATATATATATATACATATATATATATATATATATATATATCTTTTTTTTCATTATACTTTGTCGCTGTCTCCCGCGTTTGCGAGGTAGCGCAAGGAAACAGACGAAAGAAATGGCCCCCCCCCCCCATACACATGTACATACATACGTCCACACACGCAAATATACATACTTACAAAGCTTTCCATGGTTTACCCCAGACGCTTCACATGCCTTGATTCAATCCACTGACAGCACGTCAACCCCGGTATACCACATCGCTCCAATTCACTCTATTCCTTGCCCTCCTTTCACCCTCCTGCATGTTCAGGCCCCGATCACACAAAATCTTTTTCACTCCATCTTTCCACCTCCAATTTGGTCTCCCTCTTCTCCTCGTTCCCTCCACCTCCGACACATATATCCTCTTGGTCAATCTTTCCTCACTCATTCTCTCCATGTGCCCAAACCACTTCAAAACACCCTCTTCTGCTCTCTCAACCACGCTCTTTTTATTTCCACACATCTCTCTTACCCTTACGTTACTCACTCGATCAAACCACCTCACACCACACATTGTCCTCAAACATCTCATTTCCAGCACATCCATCCTCCTGCGCACAACTCTGTCCATAGCCCACGCCTCGCAACCATACAACATTGTTGGAACCACTATTCCTTCAAACATACCCATTTTTGCTTTCCGAGATAATGTTCTCGACTTCCACACATTCTTCAAAGCCCCCAGAATTTTCGCCCCCTCACCCACCCTATGATCCACTTCCGCTTCCTTGGTTCCATCCGCTGCCAGATCCACTCCCAGATATCTAAAACACTTCACTTCCTCCAGTTTTTCTCCATTCAAACTCACCTCCCAATTGACTTGACCCTCAACCCTACTGTACCTAATAACCTTGCTCTTATTCACATTTACTCTTAACTTTCTTCTTCCACACACTTTACCAAACTCAGTCACCAGCTTCTGCAGTTTCTCACATGAATCAGCCACCAGCGCTGTATCATCAGCGAACAACAACTGACTCACTTCCCAAGCTCTCTCATCCCCAACTGACTTCATACTTGCCCCTCTTTCCAAAACTCTTGCATTTACCTCCCTAACAACCCCATCCATAAACAAATTAAACAACCATGGAGACATCACACACCCCTGCCGCAAACCTACACATATATCTTGAGAAATGAGGTATACTTTGCAGATGACACTCACTAAGTACAGAGCAGTCTCTTAGTTTCCTTAACTTGGGAGACTAAATTTGTTTCATGGATAATTTCAGGAGGTGATCCTTACATAAGAGATGGAAGGCAAATGGATGCAACATTGCAGATGATGCCAACTTAACAGATGGTACTAACTTTGTTCTTGACGACGTTTTGCCACACGTGTTCAGCAAACAAAAGTAAACGACTATTTCGCGCTAGCCCAGCACCTGAGTGCCAGAATAAGCAACAGATCAGGTTACATCAGCGACTGATGCCATGACTAAGAGTTATTACAATATTTTCATTTTTGACTGTACATCAGATTTATCCAAACACGTTTCACATAAACATTTCATATTACTTTTCACAGACTAACATCATTTGACACCCTCATTCGATTCCTCCATTAAGCTATCATTTCAGTACTAACTCCCCCCGACCAGTTCGCAAAATTATTTATTGGAAAACCTGTCCCATGTTTCCAAATTCCCATCCCGTGTTCCCCCACACAACCAGACTGGTTTTGGAACGCCCTAATCAAGCGAGCTGAGGTGCCAATGACTGAACATGACAGCTCGTGTGAAAATACGCGGAAACACCTATTTCACATCCTGTCAAATCCCCCGATGGAATTTTATATATGTATGCATACGTGGGGAAGGCCGCTTCCATCAGCCGAAACGGACGGCACCTCTGCCATATGTTTATTTTTATACACGATATGTACGTGATTTATATGTCTGTGAAACATGAAACAAAAATATATGATATAATGATTGTGGGTTTTTTACTTTCTAGAGGGAGGAGGGTATTCAGGGATTTCATTTCTTTCAACGATTGCGGTTTTTTTCATACATATGTATGTAATGAATGCCTGTGTTGATGTGTCGTCTGAAGGGCGTGAGTATAGTAAGTGAGGGGATGGGGGTGTGCATAGTCTGTGCTCTACTGGATGGTCTGGAGTCATAGTCTGTGCTCTACTGGATGGTCTGGAGTCATAGTCTGTGGTCTACTTGATGGTGTTACGTGGCGGTGTATATAGTCTGTGGTCTACTGGATGGTCTGGAATCATAGTCTGTGGTCTACTGGATGGTCTGGAGTCATAGTCTGTGGTCTACTTGATGGTCTGGAGTCATAGCCTGTGGTCTACTGGATGGTCTGGAGTCACAGTCTGTGGTCTACTGGATGGTCTGGAGTCATAGTGTCTGGTCTACTGGATGGTCTGGAGTCATAGTCTGTGGTCTACTGGATGGTCTGGAGTCATAGTCTGTGGTCTACTTGATGGTCTGGAGTCATAGCCTGTGGTCTACTGGATGGTCTGGAGTGATGGTCTGTCAAGTTCATCGTGAGGGTCTTAGTGATCTGCGGAGTCTGTGAGGTGAGGGCGGCAGGGTTCGTGTTATGGCAGGGTGGCAGAGTATGTGGAACCTGTTTTGTATCATTCTAGTGTTTTTCTTTTTAGGTAGTTGTGTTGGAGGTAGGGTTTACAAGGGTTGTCAGGTTGGATGCAGAGTTTACATGTTCTGTAGCAGGACACTGTAGTGTGAGTGGCTTTATGCTACATCATAGACATTATAGTATTATAGAAGCTCTTGCGTAGCTCAAAGAAGTCTGGTACGTAAGGACGCGTTATGAGAAGTTAGTTTGATTGTATTGCAGAATTGACAGTTGATCTCTGTGTAGTTCACCATGTTTGTAGTTTACCATGGTTGTAGTTTACCATGGTTGTAGTTTACCATGGTTGTGGTTTACCATGGTTGTAGCGTATCTCGCACAGCAGCAATCACTGAGTTCTCACAAGCACTGCTATAAACTTCGTAGTCTGTATTCTGTATATTCAGAGATCTTTACTAAACTTGGGTTGTGACAGTGGAGATTCTGTCACGTTTCTATATAACGTGTGTTATGTGGCGGAGTAGGATTTAATACGTTACACTGTCCAATATGCTAAGCAGTATCTGTTATGCGACACTTTATATTTGTTATGCGATATTCTATACTTGCTATGCATCATTCTAGATTTCCTATGCCTGACTTTATATAGCTATGATGATTTATATCTGCTATGTGACACCTTAAGTATGTTATGCGGTACCTTATATCTGCTGAACGACACTATATATGCAGTGCAACACTTTGATAATCCCGCTAGATGACAGTTTATATCTGTTATGCGACGCTTAACATCTGCTATACAAACTTTCATATATACTGTACCGGACTTCAGGTTGTTCTCTGTCACTTTATATCTGCTGAGTGACACTGGTGTGTGACGGTATGGGTCAGCTATGCGTCACTTTAGGTCTGTCTTATGGTACTTAACGTCTGTTTTCCGACTCTTTAGGTTTGCTGTGCGACGCTGTAGAGTCTGGATGGCGTTTAAGAGCATGGCCAAGTGACACTGGATTCTGCTGTGTTGCTGTAGATTATCTTGCATGTCGTTGTAGTTTCTTATGTGACCGAGGTTTGCTTTCTAGCAGTAATAACGTGACTCTATACTATCCATCATCATACTGGAGAGTTGTATGATCTGCAGGTGGTTTTATGTGATAATGTGGAGTACTTAAGAAATATGTGACTCCTTAATATATTCTATAAGACACCGTTGGGTCTATAAAGTCATAGACTTGATTCTATCTTGGACTACTATATATCATGCTAAGGTAATTCTATGTGACATTATAAAGTGTAGTACGTGGTAAAGCTGAATCTCATACGGTAAGTTAGTATTTTAAGTGAGAGTTAAAATCTGTTATATACGACTGATGAACCTGCCATGTGATACTGTAGACTTTTTGGTAAAGTCTATTATGTGATAATGCTAAGTGTCATGTGATAGTTGAATGTGTTATGTGACACTGTAAAGTCCGCAAATTGCATTCATGTCATGTAACCTGATATAATGAGGTTCTGTCATCATATTTATGCCCAAATATTAAACTGAAATTCTTTCCACCTTATTTTCAAAGAATTTCAATTACTTTTTGTAAAAAAAAATCGCAGAAAAAAATCGACTGTAAAAACGAAAAGTTTTAAGCGATATTTGATTCTCTGGGAATTCAGTTACCAATGAAGCGTTTTCTGAATTCTTCAGTTTTGTTTGATTTTCTATATTTTATAAGTACAGACACAACCTTCGCGAAAAGGCGACATCTTTACATGACATTTACTTTTCCACTTCGTTTTCTAAGTGACGCGTTACTTGTAGACAGAAGTGATGTTCCGTGTGCATGATAAATTTCCTATAATATCAGTTGTGTACAAAACACTGGACCACCGGCAAAAGAGAATTAACCAACGTCAGAAAAAGATGTATCTAAACGCAGAGCTTAAAACTTCAGCAGTGGATTGGGTGAGTAATTAAAGCGGGAGATTTCAATAAATCCAAAACTTCAGCAGCTATACTGAAAGTGGGTGATGCAACATCTGATGAACTGATATACAGGAGGAAAAAATTCACTATATGTACAGAAGAGTTCATTATGATACAGAAGAGTTCCATAACTAGAGGAGAGTTCATTGTAAGAACAGAAGAGTTCACTATAAGTACAGGTCAGTTCACTGTAAGTACAGGAGAGTTCACACTATCTCTATGGGAGTTCACCATCATTATTGGAAAAGTCACTATTGGAACAGGAAGATTCACAATGCATATATATATATATATATATATATATATATATATATATATATATATATATATATATACTCTTAACGCTACCTCGCTATTGCGGGAAATGGCAAATAGTTTAAAAGAAAAGAAATATATATATATATATATATATATATATATATATATATATATATATATATATATATATATATATATATATATATATATATATATATATATATATATATATATATATATGATATATATATATATGATATATATATATATATATATATATATATATATATATATATATATATATATATATATATAGATGAAGAAGTAAGAGTATTAGTGAAAGAGAAGAGAGAGGCATTTGGAAGATTTTTGCAGGGAAAAAAATGCAATTGAGTGGGAGAAGTATAAAAGAAAGAGACAGGAGGTCAAGAGAAAGGTGCAAGAGGTGAAAAAAAGGGCAAATGAGAGTTGGGGTGAGAGACTATCAGTAAATTTTAGGGAGAATAAAAAGATGTTCTGGAAGGAGGTAAATAGGGTGCGTAAGACAAGGGAGCAAATGGGAACTTCAGTGAAGGGCGTAAATGGGGAGGTGATAACAAGTAGTGTGATGTGAGAAGGAGATGGAATGAGTATTTTGAAGGTTTGTTGAATGTGTCTGATGACAGAGTGGCAGATTTAGGGTGTTTTGGTCGAGGTGGTGTGCAAAGTGAGAGGGTTAGGGAAAATGATTTGGTAAACAGAGAAGAGGTAGTAAAAGCTTTGCGGAAGATGAAAGCCGGCAAGGCAGCAGGTTTGGATGGTATTGCAGTGAATAAAAAGGTGATTATTGTTGACTTTGGTAACCGTTATTAATGTTGTTATATCTGTTGCGAGGTACTAGGTATACGAACTTCATTATACTGTACCGATTCAGTGTTCACTGGTAGTTTAAGCTGGTGTCAATTAAGGTGTGAGTTGGGTCAGCTATGTCACTTAGGTGTCTATGGTACTTAACTTGTTTGGTGACCTTAGTGTACAGCATCGATGCGGGTAGAGTCTGGATGGCGTTTAAGAGCATGGAGATGACTGGATTCTGCTGTGTTGCTTGAATTGAATTATGTGATAATATTTATGAACCGAAGGTTTGCTTTTAGCATAATAATGACTGATACATCATATAATATAGAGATTGTATGATGCAGGTGAGTTATATGTGATATGTGGGAGCAAGATTATAGTGCAGTCTAAATTTTATCAGACTACCGTGTGTTATAAGTCAATAGATGATCTATTGGATATTTTCAGTAATAATTTATGCGGAGTTATAAAGTGTAGTACGTGTATGCTCGAATTTGTTAATTTTTATTGGTTGTAGGGAGAATCGTTAATAACGATGTCCTGGCAGAGGGATATGATCTTTTTGGTAAGTAACTGGAAGCTATAGTTCATGTGTTGTTGAATGCGTAGGTGCCTGTAGTCAGCAATGCAAGTACTGGTGAACTGATTATGGTTCTGATATGTTAAGCAAATAGTTAAATGAAATTTAATTTTAAAGATTTCAATACTTTTGTAAAAAAAGATCGCAGAAAAAATGACTGTAAAAACGAAAAGTTTTAGAAGGAATGATTTGATTTCTGGGAGTCAGTTATCCAGGATGGATCTGGAATTCTCAGTTTTGGATTCTAGTTTTAAGGGACGAAACACTTTGGAGGCGACATCTTAAAATGATAATTCTTTCAACATGTTTCTAAAGCAAATTATTGTAGACGAATGATATCGGTTCATATAAATGTTTATATTGCAGTTGGGCTAAAAAGACTGGACACGGCGGGAGAATAGAAGTCAGAAAGATGTATTAAGCAGAGTTAAAACTGTGTTGGAGGTGGTTGAATTAAAGGGGAGGTTTCAATAAAGCAAAACTTCTGCAGTAATAAAAAGTGGGTGATTGCAAATGAGAACTGATAAAGGGAAAATTTCAATGGTTGTCAGAGAGAGTCATTGATGAGAAAGATTTAACTAAGAGGATATTGTTCGAGAGGAACAGAAAGTGAGAAAGTAATCATTCATGTAAGTAAGAGGAGTAAAAAATTTGTTATGGGGATTCACATCGAGGTTGGAAAGTACATGAAGGAATGATTCAAAGCGATGTAGTTATAAGGGTTAATGACTTAGTGAGTAATCTAAGGCTACCTCGCTATTGCGGGATGGAAAGTTTAAGAAAGATTGATATATATATATATATATTTGGACATTGTAATGTAATTGTATGGGAAGTTGGATATTTATTGTCTGTATTTATGACTATATAATATAGATAACATAATATAAATAAAAAAAAAAAAAATATATTATATATATATATAATATATTTTATTTTCTCTTTTTTTCATCTTTGATACCAAAAAATGACTACATGCCCCGCGTCGAGTCCAAGGAAACAACGAAGAATGACACCCATACCGTATTCATAGTCAACACGAAATTACCCTACACAGCTTCCATGTTACCCAACTTCACATGCCTGATTCAATCCTGACACACGTCACCCGGTTTACCCCACGCTTCACACTATTCCTTGCATCCTCTACACCCACGTCATCCCCGGATCCACATACGATCTTTTCACTCCATCTTTCCACCTCCAATTGTTCCACTCTCCTGCCATTATCATATATATTATATACACTATAAATTTTTATATATACTTTACATCATTATTATCATTATCTCATTCATATATATATATAATATATATATAATAAATATATAATACCAATAACTATTAAGCAACAGTAACCCAACCAAACCACATACCATTATATGCTACACGTTCACACAGAATATACAACCAACATTCAAGTATCCACATTATACACATCAATGTACATGTTCCTTACATATTCCATATGTCGCCTTATTATAACCAACCCCCTCCCCCACATGTCAACCCCCCCTCATGTGTGCGAGGGTAGCGCTAGGAAAAGACAACAAAGGCCCCATTTGCTCGCACTCAGTCTCCAGCTGTCATGTAATAATGCGCCGAAACCACACTCCCTCTCCACATCCAGGCCCCACAGAACTTTCCATGGTTTACCCCAGACGCTTCAAATGCCCTGGTTCAATCCATTGACAGCACGTCGACCCCGGTATACCACATCGCTCCAATTCACTCTATTCCTTTCACCCTCCTGCATGTTCAGGCCCCGATCACTCAAAATCTTTTTCACACACCTTCTACCCCCAATTTGGTCTCCCACTTCTCGTTCCCTCCACCTCTGACACATATATCCTCTTTGCCAATCTTTCCTCACTCATTCTCTCCATGTGACCAAACCATTTCAAAACATAAAACATATAATATATATATATATATATATATATATATATATATATATATATATATATATATATATATATATATATATATATATATATATATATATATATATATATATATATATATATATATTCCTATGAGTCCACGGGGAAAATAAAACACGAAAAGTTCCCAAGTGCACTTTCGTGTAATAATCACATCATCAGGGGAGATACAAGAGAGAAATATAACAGTCAGTTGATATACATCGAGGAGCCGAAGCTAGGACGCCGTTTGGTAAACATGTGATTGTCCAAAACATACAACGAGCGTTCATAAACTTATCACTTTACAAATCTTATCAACGATAAAGTTATCTAATTTGTATAGACCATCACTAATATTAAGATTATAATTCTTTGTATATTTAATAATAGAAGACTCAATGATATTTCTCTTGGTAATAGAGTTAATAACTGAGATGGCGTTACTCCAGTCAATACAATGATCATAGTTTTTAACATGATTAAACAAGGCATTTGATTCTTGTCCCGTTTTTATACTACATTTATGTTGCTTAAGTCTAACAGAAAGATCCTTACCAGTCTGACCAACATAAAATTTTTTCACAGTTTCCACAAGGAACTTTATAGATGCAACCAAGAGAATTTTCAGGTGAATTCCTGATCAGGATATTCTTTATAGTACTATTGTTGCTAAAGGCAACATTTACATTAAAGAATTTAAGCAGCATGGGAAGCAAAGTGAAATTATCATTAAAAGGGAGAACTAAAAGATTCTTGGTGTCAATGGGAGGTTTGGGCTCAACTTTATAAAATGATTTCTTTGCTAACTTAAGGGATTTATCAGTGAAAGATCTAGGGTACTTTAACTTAGATCCAATAGAATGTATCTTCTCAAACTCATCATCAATATACTCTGGACTGCAAATACGTAATGCCCTAAGGAACATAGATTGAAATGATGATAACTTAACTCTGTCATGTTGAGGTGATTGATAATGGATATATGAACATACATTGGTAGGGTTTTCTGTATATGCTAAACTTAGACTTGTTTCCTTGCCTATGGCTCATGCATTCTAAAAATTGTAATATACCATTATTTTCATTTTCTACAGTAAATTTGATGGGAGGTACTAAATTGTTAAGTAAGGGGAGAAATATTTGTAAATTTTCATTTCAATGCTACCGCTAGGCTGGGCTAGCTATCTCCTATTAGATATTTCCTATTATTCAGGCTTATAGCCTAGATGTAGCATTCCCGCCCGTTACACAGGGGTCCCGGGTTCGATGCTGGCTGTTGGAGGTTGCACGTTCTATGAAGGTGCGCGTTCCTATGCACTTTGTTCGTATTCATATACCTTCGCGTTGTACAGTTAGGTTCGGTAAAATGCTATCTACTGTCTATGTCCGCCTGTTGGGAAATGACCGGTGTAGACCCCGTTGCTCACCAACGTGAGACGAAGGGTATTCGAGTACATAGTATTCGAATAGTTATTTCCTATTAGCCAGGCCCATAGCCTAGCGGTGGCGTTCCCGTCTGTTACACAGGGGTCCCGGGTTCGATCCTGGCTGTTGGAGGTTTGTATGAGATGTATATATACATATTTATTTGTATTCGTCTTTATCAGTAGATATATGCACAAAGCTCATCATAATGTGTATTACACTACTTTTATCGTACAAATTAAAACACCGGCTTACTAATAGCAATATTCATAGTATACACACACACACACACACACACCCATACACACGCACACAGACACACGCACGCACACACATACGTACTAAACTTATTTCCCTTTATATGCGTATATGCGAAAAAGAGTAGAGTGTAGACAGAACATGAATACAGAATAGGTGTCTTAACACAGTGGGCGCGGCAGAACTAACGTGTTGTAAACTCACTACACTTCACCTTAATTTCTAAACACAAACGATATGTGCTTCGTGAGTCCATATCTACGACCCAGTGGTGTACTCGCGAACGCCCCGCATCTGTAACTTGAGTATCCCAACTTCGAACTCCGGTGCTGGGCAGAGTTAGCAGAAAGTTACATGAGCGTGGTATGTACAGAACTGCTCACTATGTTAACACACTCAACCCCAACCATGATGGGTTCTGCTTGAGGCAGACCAGCACCTGGTGTTACTCACCAGCCACACTCATCATGTCAAGTGCGACCTTAAAGGACGAACCCTTCACGATCAGGTCACTCACTGAAATAAACGACAAAAGGCCATATGTTACAGTTGAAATACCAGCAGCTGATTAACCAGCAATCACGAAAATGTTATATCCTGCGTCGCTTCGCCTCAATGTAAAGTACATCTAACATGTACTTTACTCGCGAAAGTTTACAGGAGGCAAAAGTTTCGACAGAAACATTGATTGTGTCGTAGAATGTTATCACTGTTGGTATTGTACATTTTTCGGTGGTATTAGAATCTGACTGATGAAGTTTTCACGTATTTTCATGACTGTTTTATCTGCTCATGGAGGGTGCGGTGAAGGCAGTAGATGTCATGGTCTTGCAGAGGGAGTCGGGTTTACAGTCACTTACCTAAAGAAGTACATATATATTGTATATATCCCTGGGGATAGGGGAGAAAGAATGCTTCCCACGTATTCCCTGCGTGTCGTAGAAGGCGACTAAAAGGGAAGGGAGCGGGGGGCTGGAAATCCTCCCCTCTCATTTTTTTCTTTTTTTTTTTTAATTTTCCAAAAGAAGGAACAGAGAAGGGGGCCAGGTGAGGATATTCCCTAAAAGGCCCAGTCCTCTCTTCTTAACGCTACCTCGCTAATGCGGGAAATGGCGAATAGTATGAAGGAAGGATATATATATATATATATATATATATATATATATATATATATATATATATATATATATATATATATATATATATATATATATATATATATATATATATTTTTTTTTTTTTTTTTTTTTGCTTTGTCGCTGTCTCCCGCGTTTGCGAGGTAGCGCAAGGAAACAGACGAAAGAAATGGCCCAACCCACCCCCATACACATGTATATACATACGTCCACACACGCAAATATACATACCTACACAGCTTTCCATGGTTTACCCCAGACGCTTCACATGCCTTGATTCAATCCACTGACAGCACGTCAACCCCGGTATACCACATCGCTCCAATTCACTCTATTCCTTGCCCTCCTTTCACCCTCCTGCATGTTCAGGCCCCGATCACACAAAATTTTTTCACTCCATCTTTCCACCTCCAATTTGGTCTCCCACTTCTTCTCGTTCCCTCCACCTCCGACACATATATCCTCTTGATCAATCTTTCCTCACTCATTCTCTCCATGTGACCAAACCATTTCAAAACACCCCCTTCTGCTCTCTCGACCACGCTCTTTTTATTTCCACACATCTCTCTTACCCTTACGTTACTTACTCGATCAAACCACCTCACACCACACATTGTCCTCAAACATCTCATTTCCAGCACATCCATCCTCCTGCGCACAACTCTATCCATAGTCCACGCCTCGCAACCATACAACATTGTTGGAACCACTATTCCTTCAAACATACCCATTTTTTGCTTTCCGAGATAATGTTCTCGATTTCCACACATTCTTCAAGGCTCCCAGAATTTTCGCCCCCTCTCCCACCCTATGATCCACTTCCGCTTCCATGGTTCCATCCGCTGCCAGGTCCACTCCCAGATATCTAAAACACTTCACTTCCTCCAGTTTTTCTCCATTCAAACTCACCTCCCAATTGACTTGATCCTCAACCCTACTGTACCTAATAACCTTGCTCTTATTCACATTTACTCTTAACTTTCTTCTTTCACACACTTTACCAAACTCAGTCACCAGCTTCTGCAGTTTCTCACATGAATCAGCCACCAGCGCTGTATCATCAGCGAACAACAACTGACTCACTTCCCAAGCTCTCTCATCCCCAACAGACTTCATACTTGCCCCTCTTTCCAAAACTCTTGCATCCACCTCCCTAACAACCCCATCCATAAACAAATTAAACAACCATGGAGACATCACACACCCCTGCCGCAAACCTACATTCACTGAGAACCAATCACTTTCCTCTCTTCCTACACGTACACATGCCTTACATCCTCGATAAAAACTTTTCACTGCTTCTAACAACTTTCCTCCCACACCATATATTCTTAATACCTTCCACAGAGCATCTCTATCAACTCTATCATATGCCTTCTCCAGATCCATAAATGCTACATACAAATCCATTTGCTTTTCTAAGTATTTCTCACATACATTCTTCAAAGCAAACACCTGATCCACACATCCTCTACCACTTCTGAAACCGCACTGCTCTTCCCCAATCTGATGCTCTGTACATGCCTTCACCCTCTCAATCAATACCCTCCCATATAATTTGCCAGGAATACTCAACAAACTTATACCTCTGTAATTTGAGCACTCACTCTTATCCCCTTTGCCTCTGTACAATGGCACTATGCACGCATTCCGCCAAACCTCAGGCACCTCACCATGAGTCATACATACATTAAATAACCTTACCAACCAGTCAACAATACAGTCACCCCCTTTTTTGATAAATTCCACTGCAATACCATCCAAACCTGCTGCCTTGCCGGCTTTCATCTTCCGCAAAGCTTTTACTACCTCTTCTCTGTTTACCAAATCATTTTCCCTAACCCTCGCACTTTGCACACCACCTCGACCAAAACACCCTATATCTGCCACTCTATCATCAAACACATTCAACAAACCTTCAAAATACTCACTCCATCTCCTTCTCACATCACCATTACTTGTTATCACCTCCCCATTTGCGCCCTTCACTGAAGTTCCCATTTGCTCCCTTGTCGTACGCACTTTATTTACCTCCTTCCAGAACATCTTTTTATTCTCCCTAAAATTTAATGAGAGAGATAGGTAGTATGTTTGAGGAAAGGAACCTGGATGTTTTGGCTCTGAGTGAAACGAAGCTCAAGGGTAAAGGGGAAGAGTGGTTTGGAAATGTCTTGGGAGTAAAGTCAGGGGTTAGTGAGAGGACAAGAGCAAGGGAAGGAGTAGCAGTACTCCTGAAACAGGAACTGAAAGTTGATGGAGAGAGATGGGTGATTATTGGTGCATATGCACCTGGGCATGAGAAGAAAGATCATGAGAGGCAGTGTTTTGGGAGCAGCTGAATGAGTGTGTTAGTGGTTTTGATGCACGAGACCGGGTTATAGTGTTGGGTGATTTGAATGCAAAGGTGAGTAATGTGGCAGTTGAGGGAATAATTGGTATACATGGGGTGTTCAGTGTTGTAAATGGAAATGGTGAAGAGCTTGTAGATTTATGTGCTGAAAAAGGACTGATGATTGGGAATACCTGGTTTAAAAAGCGAGATATACATAAGTATACTTATGTAAGTAGGAGAGATGGCCAGAGAGCGTTATTGGATTACGTGTTAATTGACAGGCGCGCGAAAGAGAGACTTTTATATGTTAATGTGCTGAGAGGTGCAATTGGAGGGATGTCTGATCATTATCTTGTGGAGGCTAAGGTGAAGATTTGTATGGGTTTTCAGAAAAGAAGAGTGAATGTTGGGGTGAAGAGGGTAGTGAGAGTAAGTGAGCTTGGGAAGGAGACTTGTGTGAGGAAGTACCAGGAGAGACTGAGTACAGAATGGAAAAAGGTGAGAACAATGGAAGTAAGGGGAGTGGGGGAGGAATGGGATGTATTTAGGGAATCAGTGATGGATTGCGCAAAAGATGCTTGTGGCATGAGAAGAGTGGGAGGTGGGTTGATTAGAAAGGGCACATTAACATCCAAAAGTCTCTCTTTCGCACGCCTGTCAATTAACACGTAATCCAATAACGCTCTCTGGCCATCTCTCCTACTTACATAAGTATACTTATGTATATCTCGCTTTTTAAACCAGGTATTCCCAATCATCAGTCCTTTTTCAGCACATAAATCTACAAGCTCTTCACCATTTCCATTTACAACACTGAACACCCCATGTATACCAATTATTCCCTCAACTGCCACATTACTCACCTTTGCATTCAAATCACCCATCACTATAACCCGGTCTCGTGCATCAAAACCACTAACACACTCATTCAGCTGCTCCCAAAACACTTGCCTCTCATGATCTTTCTTCTCATGCCCAGGTGCATATGCACCAATAATCACCCACCTCTCTCCATCAACTTTCAGTTTTACCCATATTAATCGAGATTTTACTTTCTTACATTCTATCACATACTCCCACAACTCCTGTTTCAGGAGTATTGCTACTCCTTCCCTTGCTCTTGTCCTCTCACTAACCCCTGACTCTACTCCCCAGACATTCCCAAACCACTCTTCCCCTTTACCCTTGAGCTTCGTTTCACATATACATATATATATATATGTATATATATATATTTTGGAAAGGATCACAATTCTGCGAGTGATCAAGTATATTCCTAAAAGTCCACGGGAAAGTGAAACACGAAAAGTTCCTAAGTGCACTTTCGTGTAATAATCACATCATCAGGGAAGACACAAGAGAGAAATATGACAGTCAGTTGATATATAACGAAGAGATGAAGCTAGGACGCCATTTGGTAAACATGCGATTGTCCAAATCAGACAACGAGCGTTCATAAACTTATCATTTCACAAATATTATCAACAATAAAGTTATCTAATTTGTATAAACCATCACTAATATTAAGATTATGATTATATGTGTATTTAATAATAGAAGATTCAGTGATATTTCTCTTGGTAATAGAGTTAGAGTTAACAACTGAGATGACGTTACTCCAGTCAATACAATGATCATAGTTTTTAACATGATTGGTTCAATCCATTGACAGCACGTCGAACCCGGTATACCACATCGTTCCAATTCACTCTATTCCTTGCACGCCTTTCACCCTCCTGCACGTTCAGGACCCGATCACTCAAAATCTTTTTCACTCCATCTTTCCACCTCCAATTTGGTCTCCCACTTCTCTCGTTCCCTCCACCTCTGACACATATATCCTCTTGGTCAATCTTTCCTCACTCATTCTCTCCATGTGACTAAACCATTTCAAAACACCCTCTTCTGCTCTCTCAACCACGCTCTTTTTATTTCCACACATCTCTCTCACCCTTACATTGCTTACTCGTTCAAACCACCTCACACCACACATTGTCCTCAAACATCTCATTTCCAGCACATCCACCCTCCTGCGCACAACTCTATCCATAGCCTATGCCTCGCAACCATACAACATTGTTGGAACCACTATTCCTTCAAACATACCCACTTTTGCTTTCCGAGATAATGTTCTTGACTTCCAAACACTCTTCAAGGCTCCCAGAATTTTCGCCCCCTCCCCCACCCTATGACTCACTTCTGCTTCCATTGTACCTCCAGGAAACAGACTAAGAACGGCGACCCATACACTAATATATATATATATATATATATATATATATATATATATATATATATATATATATATATATATATATATATATATATATATATATATATATATATAAATATATATATATATATATATATATATATATATATATATATATATATATATATATATATATATATATATATATATATATATACATATATATTTTTTTTTTTCGTACTATTCGCCATTTCCCGCGATAGCGAGGTAGCGTTAAGAACAGAGGACTGGGCCTTTGAGGGAATACCCTCACCTGGCCCCCTTCCATCCCATATATATATATATATATATATATATATATATATATATATATATATATATATATATATATATATATATATATATATAGATATATATAGATATATATATATATATATATATATATATATATATATATATATATATATATATATATATATATATATATATATATATATATATATATATATATATATATATACATATATATATATATATATGTATATATATATATTCTCACAGGAGAATGCTAAAGTTGGCAAACTGCCTGCCGACAAATATTAGAACAGCATTTGTATTTGAGTAGGGAAACAGTCAGCAAGCTGTTCACATTCTATGTTAGGCCAGAACTGTGATATGCCTTTCGGTCTTTGTCATTGCACTTAAAGAAAAAGAAAGAGCCAATATAGTAGAGCCAGAGGAGGGTATGAAAGATGATATTCGAATTAAGAGAGCTGAGTTATGGAAAGAGGCCAGAGACGTTGAATTCGCCCACCATAAATGAGAGAAGAGTAAGAGGTGACCTGATCATAACCTTTAAGTTGTTAAACTAGCTTTCTAAAGTAGAAAGTGAACAGATATTTGAAAGATGCAGGGATAGAACAACCAGAAGCCATGACATGAAAAGAAGCTTGCTAGATTGGATATAAAAAACACTTACATTATGAGAGTAGTGGATGAATGACACAAACTGAATGAGGGTATAGTTAATACAGATAACATACAATTTGGTCACAGAGTTGTATGATAGTGACGATGGTTCCAGAGGTGGTGTCCTACGAGTGTAAAACTCCCTGCATATACATACTTATATCTATAAGTAATTAAAAGTAAAATCGCATTCACCAACACTAAATCAAGCAGATGCAAACGTCGCTAATAAACAATGTTTCTTTTGCACTGATGATGTAGTTTCTACTCTGGGTACTGCCTCTGCTGCTGCTGATCCACAGAGCACGATATTACGACCCCTGAGCACGACTGTATGACCCAACTGTGTAACCCTCAGGTATGGTGAATGACTATACTTTTGATTTGGACTTTCAGGATCAGGTAAAAGGCCACACCCTTACACCCAGGAGCCACACCCTCGTGCTTAAGGGTCGTACCCTCGTCTTCAAGGGAGTAAATTGATCTTTCTCCTCCATCCCTTGACGTGGAGTAATTCTGAGGCTTGGCTCCGCATTCACCGCGAGAGTGTAGAACAGAAGCTGCATGAAATCTTGAAAAGGTAACTCTCTTCCGTGGTAATTATAGACTGAGTAACGAGTCCTTGCTGACCTTTCCAGAGTTGGAAATGTCAGGTGACATTCCAAAATAGACCAGAGCTCTCTTGATGCTCATCATCATTCAGTTTTCTCACAATTGCAGTAATATGTAACTGATTCCTATATTTAGATCGGATCTCATGTCTGGAAAGATTCAACAGGTCGAGAAAAAATTAAATGGGTGCCACAGGATAGGTCTCATACCTGATACCAATACCTTATGGGGAACTTGGCAACAGATGGTCTTCAATAGATTGGACACACTGACGATACCTTAACCACTTTTTTAATTGTTCTGGACGCACGAAAACTGATGGCCTAGGGTACATTCAAACACATGAATGGCATACAATAATATACATTCATGATGACCTGAGCACATGAATGTGTATAGCCCAGAAAATGACTTAGTCTAATAAATTCCCGAGAGAAGGATGTCGATTTTGATCAAGACTGGAGGGTCGAGTATGCCCCGGAGAGATGGATGGTCTGAACCCTTGATATTTATAGGATCATCTAAGCACATGAATAATTTAGGATGATCTAGAGTCTTTGGTTTTTGTCTGCCTTGTGATGGTTTGGATACGTGATTGTGTTATGATGTTCTGGGCTCAGGATTGCTCGAAGTGGGTCTTGAACTCTTAATGTTCTAGGATGGTGTGAACACATGAGTTGGCTTGGATGGCTCGAACTTAGGTATGGTCTAATGGTAATAACACTTTGCCAGATTTGAAGACAATTTACAGAGGTGAAACGCGTCGATCTGGCCCTTTGCATCAATATACCTAATATCTCGCTCAGACTTTCTATATTTGTGAACTGATTCTGTAGAAATATTACAATGGAAGTGATAACTGTCAATATTATTTACAATTTTGTGTACATGCTCGAGACGACAGTAACGTAGAAACAGACAATGATTATGATATCAGTATGAGAATAAAATTGTAGCCTGAAGTTAGGGCTTACAGTAGTAGACCAGGGGACTTATGATCGCTCCACCTGATCACCATGTACTGGAATTACGTGTTAGTGATACTGGCTGGATGTCTATACTGGGGCGATGATGACGGGGTATTACCCTCTTTAGGTAAGTCAGTATTATAGACTTTTCATATCTGTTGTTTGTTGTAGTTGTAGCTCTTGAAATATCTCTATAAACTAATTAACATCACAACGAAAACAACTTGTCTTTGATTTGCGTAGCGTTAGCATTTATATTTCTAGTAAAGATGATTAAATGATTCTTTCATTACTGTAAGTCCTAACGTTATTGATGTGGAACTCGTTAATGTATATGTGGAGGGAAATTGGTCCAAATGCTTCTTAAAACTAAGAGTTTCTTTA
Source organism: Panulirus ornatus (assembly GCF_036320965.1). Classification (NCBI taxonomy): domain Eukaryota; kingdom Metazoa; phylum Arthropoda; class Malacostraca; order Decapoda; family Palinuridae; genus Panulirus; species Panulirus ornatus. The sequence goes on from NC_092261.1 coordinate 25,297,521, forward strand.
TATCTTCAGCTTATCATTACTACTGTGAGACATGGTAATTCGTTGGCAGCCCAGATGATCAAAATTACATGGTTTGAATTGAGTCAACAACCTCAGTACAAGAATAACTCCAGTTCGTCTTGAAAGACGCTGGAAGCGAGAATGATGAAGTTCAGTCTCTCATGCAGGAAGACAGATGAAGTTCAGTCTCTCATGCTGGAAGACAGAGATGAAGTTCAGTCTCTCAGGCTAGAAGACAGAGATGAAGTTCAGTTTCTCAGGCTGAAAGACAGAGAAGAAGTTCAGTCTCTCAGGCTGGAAGACAGAAATGAAGTTCAGTCTCTCATACTGGAAGACAGAGATGAAGTTCAGTCTCTCAGGCTGGAAGACAGAGATGAAGTTCAATCTCTCATACTTGGAAGACAGAGATGAAGTTCAGTCTGTCATCCTTGAGGACAGAGATGAAGTTCAATCTGTTATGCTGCAAGACAAAGATGTCTCTCGTTAACACAGTTTCATGAGAGGACTTCCAGATCTCCCAGAACCCGAGTCGCCAGACCTCGGGGAGGGCTGGAAGCTTCCAAGGATCTAGTTCTTTCTCTCGTCATTTCTGGAACACTTGTTGTCTCAGATGTAATCTTCCATGTGTAGAACACTATCTCTCCACATGTTATTCCTCTCTCTGTCCAGGGCTGCTTGCCCTCTACATTATCAGGTCTTTAATCTCTACCATCATTTTCCACACAAAGATTATCGTTCAGCTTAACTTTAATACAAGAATTCTTATCATTTACTTCGTTGATCTTGAGTTTCTCAACCTTGATCCCATCTGCCTCAAAATTTCTCTACCATCTTTACCTTTGATGTTATGTTTCGTATATCCCCCGTTCCCGTCCTCCACCCTCAGTTTGTCTTATCATGTGCAGTTCTACGACCACTTGCTACGAGATATTGCTCTCTCTACATCTATGAGCTTAAATCCTTTACACAAAAAATCTCGACGAAGACGGAAGGATAGGTACCGTTCTATCCAGGATGATCCAAGAAGAGCCGAGAACTTTTTTCCCCTGTCTAACAATCTTGATCAAACGATCAACACCCAACACGAATATCCGACACTCATTACCAATCATCTCCAAACACACTCGATCATTTTCCTTGCTGAACGCTTCCATTATACCATTTCTGCCACTTAGAATCCTTTGAGCACAATCTTTGCTTTATGCACACACTTTGTCTGCTTCAGTAAGGTTGTTTTGTGTGTCTCATCTGTGGGTGTCGAGTGATCAGTCTCGCCTGACGATGGTATCATGAAAATCGACGATGATCTTAGCGTCCTCAGCCTCCCCGGGAGTGTGTGTATCTTGTGACAGTGAACTGGGAGCTTCCTAAGTACTAGGAGTCCGGTGGGTCTTGCTGATAGACACGCCACACACACACACACAACGTCAGCATATGTTGTCCTCCAGTGTCCCTGTCGCTACCCGCGAAGTTCACATGGCTCCTAGCTTGTTCCTTCATGGTTGACTTTCCATGTAGGATAGTTGCTGCTCAAGGTTTACTTAGTTCCATGATTCCATTACTGGATCTATCTTACTCCTTTGTTCTTCAGCCTCACTCGGGTGGTAATGTGATCGCCTTCGACCACCGTCTCTTCTTGTGTCACCAGTGCAGAGACCATCGGGTCCTCAGGTCAACCACGGGTCTCTCAAGCATCCACGCTGGGCCCTGATAACTGTCACAAGTGCAGATTCGTCTTACATCATCATCACGGTATTGCTACCGTAATGTTACATCAGGATGTCTAAAACTGCTTAAAGGGTAGTTATAGGGAAGGGCATGTTGTTGGGCAGGGGAAGTTGTAGGACAGAGGGTTGTAAGGCAGGGGAGGTTGTAGTACAGGGGAAGTTGAATTAGTCTGATATTTTTGTTTGTTAAGGAACAGGATGTGGAAAGGTCTGGACAGAGATGTGATTCAGGATGGTCTGGTCAAGTGGACGGAATAGGTCGTGCACACAGGAACGGCGTGAAATAAAACTATAGTGTTGTACTACGCCTGGAACGGAACGATGAAATTATTGGGATCCATTTTCAACGCACCAGCATGTTATTTCATATTGTTGTTAGTGTTGTAATGCATGCCTCTAGCCCCCCCAGCCATCCCAGAGCAAGAGAGCTTCATACGTTCAAACCACAACATTCGCGCTGTTCTGCAAGTTGTGGGAACAACGTACGTACAGAAGGTTACTTGTCTGTTCTCATGGCAATACAACAGTCACAACTCACATGCTTGTATCACAGGCAAGTAGAAATGCAGCTTTTCCATGAATACATTAACAATAAACCATCACACATATATTCTACGTTTTTGCCTGTATATCGAGTCATCTACATCTACCCACGTGAAAGTATAAAGTATGTTTATACCAACTCCCGTAATTTTCGTTCATCCTACACCATCACAGTGCTATAGAGATATACACTCGCCCTACCACAGTGGATATAACAATACCCACGTACAGCGGACGTGGTGGCCGCTGGCATTACTGCTGTAACATATTGTAAATAAAACAAGACGTGTCACTGTTCTATGGAGTGTTACTACACACATACACACACACACACACACACACACACACACACACGCACACACACACATACACACACATTATGAAAACATGAGGTGGGAAACAGGTTATGCACAGGTGGCTGGGGTGGGGGTGGGTCACATGCCAACATAAAGACGGGAAAGTGAGAAGTAAACATCGTCATCATTCTCCAGGTGTGTGAAGATGTGCCTCACCCCCACCATCCTCCCCTCTCACCATCCTCACCTCTCACAATCCTCCCACCAGTTTCCTTCCTCTCTTCCCATCCCCCTCACCTCCCTCCCCTTTCCCTTCCATCCCACTCCTCTTTCGTGTACCCTCCCCTCACCACCACCCCCCCCCCCCACCCCCCCCCACTTGCTCTGTATATCCTGACACATGAGACAAAAATACCTCGTCGTGGATGGCAACATTTGCATATTTTCAGCGTATTTTCCCATCTACTTCTTGCGTATTTTCCACATTTTTCCAAGTACAAGTTTGACCTTCGTTTGTTCCCGTATATTCTATATAAGATCAGATGTTTGCTGGAGACGTACATACTCATGGCTTAGTTTGTTATCCTTTGTGTGGGTAAACGCCGGCGGATCACCCTCACCTGAGAGTCGTCTGAGAGAGAGTGTGGCTGTAGTGAGGAGGCTGTGACAGACGACCAGCGTTCAGACCGCCAGCTGCCACTGATGGCCGGTGATAAGCCCAGCTTCGCCCTCAAACTCGGCCACCGCGCGATAGATGGCGCGGGTTTAAATTATGAAAGACCAGAGCGCGTCTGCTGTTCATTGGCGGGATATCAATATACCTTCCCGTCTCACTTTTAGAGCGAGGTCGGTAACTATCAAAGTTTATACTTCGTGTCCATGACAATATATAGTTTGCGTTACACAGTGAAATATCAGAGGATAGTATGGACTGAAAATAGCATCGGTTGCCTCCGTAAAATGCAGTCGGCAGGTGGCAACATTCTCTTCCTAGTAGCACACCTTTAATTACTGTTGCTATGGCGTGCAGGGTGGAAGCAACTTTCTAACTAACGTATTCTCATCTTCACATCCTTACTGAAGGTGATCAACACATGAATGGACGGCTTGTGAGAACTAAACCATCTGTTTATCTCTCTGGCGATCACAAGCATATGTATCATCTGTTGACGCATATGTAACCGTTCACCTAACTCCAGCATGATCTGTATATACAATGTTCGTATTGCAAACTAACCTTTAGTTTTCTAAAATATCGTGAGCTACACTCATGGCTGGATCTCTTATTTACTGTTTTTACGGTTTGAAATTTGTCATGGTTAGCCTCACCTCTTTGTGCACAAGCTTAAACACCATTGTAGCTTTCAAAAGCTTTTTAAAATTCGTATGTCAGTGGCTTGCCTGTAAATACTTCTCGCTGTGTAGTAGTTTAATTGTTTTAATCCCTTTCAGTTTAAAAAAATATTTGATAAATGATTTTAATCCAGATATAGTAGTGCGTGATAACATTTATTGTTTTATGTGTAAAAACTGTATTTATGCTTGTACATTCAATTTCTTTCTCCATTTGTTTACCAACAGCTGAACGTTTAAAATGGACTATACTTTCCCTGTGTTGAAGCTGTGTACCTCCCACTCAGAAGCGAACACTAGTTCAGTATCGTTATTTTCAATACTGATATCAGAAATTTAAAGATCATATTATCACGATAATTTTTACAAAGATTTCTGCAATGATTGAAATAACAGGAAAAGACGGAAGGAAAATAATGGTATGCAAAGAGAACGTTGCCAGTTTCTGTTACGTTCTTGTGAAACGACGTCTCTTAAGGGAACACTGACACGTTGACCGCTGCTGGCAGTATTTGTCTCAGTGTTCCACATTTGTGTTACTAAGACACTGGTCATGCCTCAGCGTTCATGATAACGAGGGAGATATATCTTACTGTGTACACAAGACCACAAGACTGTGTGGCGTTAGGCTTTCTCTCTATCACAATTTTATTGACGGAACTTTTCTTGGTTTTGGTAACTCAAATTTGAGATGAATTTATATTCGACGTTTTGCTTTACATCCTCCTGTTCCTCCTGTGTGGTACTTGGTAAATGGTTATAACACTGTAAACACTGCTTTGGGCAACTGTCCATGGTGGTCCTAATATCATTCTCTCTTTTTTGTGCAACAAGATATCATTCAGTTTGAAAATCTTCCAATAATAATTCAATTCCTATAACAAATAATCCATAATTGTTTAAGATTTTTTCTTCTTGATTTTCTGAAACTAATCAAAATGTAGAGTTCCTCCTGGACACCAGGATGAAGTATGTTGGACCTCCGTGGTGTAGCACTATCCTTCCTGATCGTCACACATTCACTGGCCGCATAGGTTCCAATCCTGGTCTCAGCAGTCGGTCCACAACAAACCCAGCTGTTCATCCACCTCTAAGAGTTGGTCGATAAAATGGCTACTTGGCTCAGGCTAGGATATAAACACACACACACACACACACACACACACACACACACACACACACACACACACACACACACACACACATATATTATATATATATATATATATATATATATATATATATATATATATATATATATATATATATATTTTTTTTTTTTTTTTTTTTTGCTTTGTCGCTGTCTCCCGCGTTTGCGAGGTAGCGCAAGGAAACAGACGAAAGAAATGGCCCAACCCCCCCCCCCCATACACATGTATATACATACGTCCACACACGCAAATATACATACCTACACAGCTTTCCATGGATTACCCAAGACGCTTCACATGCCTTGATTCAATCCACTGACAGCACGTCAACCCCGGTATACCACATCGCTCCAATTCACTCTATTCCTTGCCCTCCTTTCACCCTCCTACATGTTCAGGCCCCGATCACACAAAATCTTTTTCACTCCATCTTTCCACCTCCAATTTGGTCTCCCTCTTCTCCTCGTTCCCTCCACCTCCGACACGTATATCCTCTTGGTCAATCTTTCCTCACTCATTCTCTCCATGTGACCAAACCATTTCAAAACACCCTCTTCTGCTCTCTCAACCACGCTCTTTTTATTTCCACACATCTCTCTTACCCTTACGTTACTTACTCGATCAAACCACCTCACACCACACATTGTCCTCGAACATCTCATTTCCAGCACATCCACCCTCCTACGCACAACTCTATCCATAGCCCACGCCTCGCAACCATACAACATTGTTGGAACCACTATTCCTTCAAACATACCCATTTATGCTTTCCGAGATAATGTTCTCGACTTCCACACATTCTTCAAGGCTCCCAGGATTTTCGCCCCCTCCCCCATCCTATGATTCACTTCTGCTTCCATGGTTCCATCCGCTGCCAGATCCACTCCCAGATATCTAAAACACTTTACTTCCTCCAGTTTTTCTCCATTCAAACTTACCTCCCAAATGACTTGACCCTCAACCCTACTGTACCTAATAACCTTGCTCTTATTCACATTTACTCTTAACTTTCTTCTTTCACACACTTTACCAAACTCAGTCACCAGCTTCTGCAGTTTCTCACATGAATCAGCCAACAGCGCTGTATCATCAGCGAACAACAACTGACTCACTTCCCAAGCTCTCTCATCCCCAACAGACTTCATACTTGCCCCTCTTTCCAAAACTCTTGCATTCACCTCCCTAACAACCCAATCCATAAACAAATTAAACAACCATGGAGACATCACACACCCCTGCCGCAAACCTACATTCACTGAGAACCAATCACTTTCATCTTTTCCTACACGTACACATGCCTTACATCCTCGATAAAAACTTTTCACTGCTTCTAACAACTTGCCTCCCACACCATATATTCTTAATACCTTCCACAGAGCATCTCTATCAACTCTTATCATATGCCTTCTCCAGATCCATAAATGCTACATACAAATCCATTTGCTTTTCTAAGTATTTCTCACATACATTCTTCAAAGCAAACATCTGATCCACACATCCTCTACCACTTCTGAAACCACCCTGCTCTTCCCCAGTCTGATGCTCTGTACATGCCTTCACCCTCTCAATCAATACCCTCCCATATAATTTACCAGGAATACTCAACAAACTTATACCTCTGTAATTTGAGCACTCACTTTTATCCCCTTTGCCTTTGTACAATGGCACTATGCACGCATTCCGCCAATCCTAAGGCACCTCACCATGAGTCATTCATACATTAAATAACCTTACCAACCGGTCAACAATACAGTCACCCCCTTTTTTAATAAATTCCACTGCAATACCATCCAACCTGCTGCCTTGCCGGCTTTCATCTTCCGCAAAGATTTTACTACCTCTTCTCTGTTTACCAAATCATTTTCACTAACCCTCGCACTTTGCACACCACCTCGACCAAAACACCCTTATATATATATATATATATATATATATATATATATATATATATATATATATATATATATATATATATATATATATATATATATACATAAGAAAAACTCAAGCTTAAAAACTCTCTGGCAACATCATGTACTGAAAGTGTTTATATATACTATTTTCTTTGTCCTTCTATCTATCGTCACTTTTCATTTAGCTTTAAGCTGACGATAACCGAAAAATTTCATTTCCAGGTGTTAGTGTGTGAAGCGCCATGACATCACAATTTATGAAAAGCACCGAACAAAGGAAATATGTTTACATATTTTTATGAAAAGCGGAGCTTGTGTTGCTGAGTCCAGTATATACAATTTTTCTCTTCTGACTGAGAGGATTTGACGCAATACTTTCCCGTCTTTGTTTCCCGAACATTGCTGGATTATCATGTGTGTTGGTGGACTCAAAACAACAGATCTAACTTCTTTGAATTTTTGGGAGGCAGATTCTCTCCCATCCTTCATACAATCATTGTCGACATTGTTCCTGATAACAACTCATAACAGTGGGAGATATTATAACTAGAATCTATCTTGACTATTTTATGATCAAATATTAAAAGTATCTGATAGTTGAGGTGGAGAGGTTGGCTGTGCAGGACGGTGCACGTCTCCTGACGAGGAAACATGAAGACATGGTCGCCGAGCAGGAAAAGACTGGTGGATTTAGATCCGTCATCATTGCACCGTCCAGTAGTGTTGGACAGTTCAAGCCAAATATTGAGGAGAATGATGAAAAAAATTTGTTTCTGATTCTTACTTAGTGTGCATTAGGTCTTTATCTTTCCTTTGTCCTAACATAGACCCCCAGGTGTTCTGAACTGGAATATTAATATAATTCTGGTAAAAATCTTATAAACTTAAAAGTAGATTTCAGACTAAATTGAGTACAGACAGACTTAAGTTTTACTTGGAACATTGAAGCTGATGTAATGTGAACCCAATATTTCAGATATTTCCTTATGTGAAATCACATCAGAAATCATCTTGTTTCCCTTTTTGAGGTATTCTGACCGTGAAGTAATATAACACTGACAAAACACATACACAATCAACTAACCCGACAAGCACCAAAATTCCGACCTGCTAACTCGGTCTTAATTCCAGCCCATCAAACACACACCCATCACAAACCACACTGCCCAGACAAACACGTCACGCTCATCCAATTCCACTCCAGACATCACCCATCACTACGTACAACACCATATATACAGTTTCAAGATATGCCAAGATACTTCATGTCCACGATGTAATCACCAATATGAAGACACCGAACGCTTACTAATCAATTACCATTCTCCACTCTCTGCACATAGACGCACACACATCACAACACTTTATTACATGTGGTCATGGCAGGTGAACGTGGCCAGCTTCCTGAGTGCTGCAGGAGCCTCAAAGATAAGAAGGACCTCTATGGCTTCTGTGCATAACGCATGACAGCTCAAGAATGAATGCGAGTGGATATGTTCTTTCTTAGGCTGTTACTAGCGCTGCCTCGCTAACGCAGGAAACGGCGACCAAGTATATATACATATCTATATATATATATATATATATATATATATATATATATATATATATATATATATATATATATATATATTATCATATTATACTTTGTCGGTGTTTCCCGCAGCGAGGTAACGTAAGGAAACAGACGAAAGTATGACCCAACCCATCCACATAAACATGTATATACATAAACGCCGACACACGCAAATATACATACCCACACATTTCAACGTATACATACATATGCATACAGAGACATAAACATATATACACATGTACTTATTCATACTTGCTGCCTTCATCCATTCTGTCGCCACCCCGCCACACATAAAATGGCATCCCCCTCCCCCCGCGCGCGCGCGAGGTAGCGCTAGGAAAAGACAGCAAAGGCCACATTCGTTCACACTCAGTCTTTAGCAGTCATGTGTAATGCACCGAAACCACAGCTCCCTTTCCACATCCAGGCCCCACAAAACTTTCCATGGTTTACCCCAAACGCTTCCCATGCCCTAGTTCAATCACTGACAGCACGTCGACCCCGGTATACCATATCGTTCCAATTCACTCTATTCCTTGTACGCCTTTCACCCTCCTGTAAGAGGTCTCAGTAGTGCGCGTGATCTAGTATATGTATAAAACCATGAGGAAAATGAGATACGATATGTTCCCAAGTGCACTTTTGTGTAATAATCACTTCGCCATAGGAAATTCAAGAATGTGATAGAAGACGTAGAACAGTCAGTTGATATACAAGGAAGAGACGTAGTTAAGACGCCATTGTTAAACAAGTGTTACCAGTTGGTGGTGTTCGGGTCTAGCATCATACTTGTCATAAAATTTTATTATGTGGACAGGAGAGGGAACTGTTTACACATTTTGCCTGTAATAAAGCTATCCAGTTTGTATAGACCTTCACTGATATTCATGTTACAATTCTTTGTGTATTTGATGAAAAGAAGATTTAATGATATTTCTCGTGGTAAATAAGTTACAGTTAACAAATGAATAAGCGTTACTTCAGTCAATACCATGGTCATGATTTTTGATATGATTGAACAAAGCATTTGATTCTTGTCCTGTTCATATACTAGAGTTATGTTGCTTAAGTCTAACATAAAGATCCTTACCAGTCTGCCCAATATATAAGATATTTCAGACTTTAAAATGGTTTCTGCAAACATAACCCGCAGATTTTTTGGCGATTTTTTTCATTAAGATATTCTTTATAGTATTGCTATTGCTGAAGGCTACATTTACATTAAAGGATTTAAGCAACCCAGGGAGTAACGTAGAATTATCACTGAAAGGGAAAACAAACTAGATAGCTTTGTCGTAGGCAAAATGTGTAAACATTTCCCTGTCCTGTCCACATAATGAAATTTTATGACAGGAACGATGCCACACCCGAACACTGCCAACCCGAACACCACCATCCGGTAACATACTTGTTTATCAATGGCGTCTTCTGTACGTGTCTTCCTTGTATATCAGCTGACTGTTCCGCGTCTTCTATCTCATTCTTGTATCTCCCCAGACGATGTGATCATTACACTAAAGTGCACTTGGGAACTTGCCGTGTTTCATTTTCCTCATGGTTACGAGCATATATATATATATATATATATATATATATATATATATATATATATATATATATATACATTTTTTTTTTTTTTTTGCTTTGTCGCTGTCTCCCGCGTTTGCGAGGTAGCGCAAGGAAACAGACGAAAGAAATGGCCCAACCCACCCCCATACACATGCCTTGATTCAACCCACTGACAGCGCGTCAACCCCGGTATACCACATCGCTCCAATTCACTCTATTCTTTGCCCTCTTTTCACCCTCCTGCATGTTCAGGCCCCGATCACACAAAATCTTTTTCACTCCATCTTTCCACCTCCAATTTGGTCTCCCTCTTCTCCTCGTTCCCTCCACCTCCGACACATATATCCTCTTGGTCAATCTTTCCTCACTCATTCTCTCCATGTGACCAAACCATTTCAAAACACCCTCTTCTGCTCTCTCAACCACGCTCTTTTTATTTCCACACATCTCTCTTACCCTTACGTTACTTACTCGATCAAACCACCTCACACCACACATTGTCCTCAAACATCTCATTTCCAGCACATCCATCCTCCTGCGCACAACTCTATCCATAGTCCACGCCTCGCAACCATACAACATTGTTGGAACCACTATTCCTTCAAACATACCCATTTTTGCTCTCCGAGATAATGTTCTCGACTTCCACACATTCTTCAAGGCTCCCAGGATTTTCGCCCCCTCCCCTACCCTATGATCCACTTCCGCTTCCATGGTTCCATCCGCTGCCAGATCCACTCCCAGATATCTAAAACACTTTACTTTACTCAATCAGCTGCAGTGACTTGCATTAACACAATCTGTGGAAAATTGCCAAAGATTATGATTGGGGTTGGCCATGAGTTTTGTCAAATGCTTATAATAAACCAGGTACTTAAGGATATCAATGTAATCTATGTTAAATGTTAAAATGATTATCTATTTTTCAACATATAACAACAGTTTCAGTCGACTACATCTTTCTCCTTGTGTATGACATCCAGTGTGTTCAGTCACCTTCCGTATGACATGCCAGCTGTTTAAAAGAATCTTGTTTACTTAGGGAGAAACTGCTTCCCCTGACCTTGTTTAAGGTATGTTAGCTGTCTTCTCCATTCCTTACTATCTTCTCCTTCCTAACTTCCACCTTAGATGTGATATCAGCTTTTAAAACTGACTATATTCATCATGTCTGCCATATGTACAACGTTCATATTGTAATCACTCAGGTGTTGATACCATCCTTCCTCATAGTTTGCTGACTACGTCCACTACAGTAGCTAAACTCATGATCAGTCACCTGTTATGACCACCACACATGTTGTGGTGTCCACACCACACCCTGCTAACTGTCTGACGGTTGTTCACACTGACCAGATTCATGATGACCACAACGTAAGCTGACCTTCACGAACTGTGAACAGTTTGCTTATATTTTCCTGACCACAACAGTTCCTGCCCACCCCATGTCCCTCCGTCCTGAACCAGAAGACACAGCCACCAGCCAGTCCAGCGAACCAAACTTTAGTCAATAGATGAAAATAGCTGCAGTAGTTTTTTACTCCCCTTCTGAAATCATTCCACAAAAGCTCATATTTACTCTAGAAATACGACAAGATATAAAAGTACGATCTACTTTTTATTTCAGATGAGAGCAATTCTCTCTTTTTTACTTTTTTTTTTTCTTTAGGCAATTCTGATTTTCTGCGTTCCAGAAGACAATATCTTCTTTTATCTGATTTTTATTTCAGTTTGATTATTTGCAAAAGTACTTATTTTCCTCTCTCTCTCTCTCTCTCTCTCTCTCTCTCTCTCTCTCTCTCTCTCTCTCTCTCTCTCTCTCTCTCTCTCTCTGATATATATATATATATATATATATATATATATATATATATATATATATATATATATATATATATATATATATATATATATATATATATATATATACATATATATATTTTTCTTTCATACTATTCGCCATTTCCCGCGATAGCGAGGTAGGGTTAAGAACAGAGGACTGGGCCTTTGAGGGAATATCCTCACCTGGCCCCCATCTCTGTTCCATTTTTTGGAAAAATTTAAACAAAAAAAAAAATCATATATGCTATATACATATGCTATATATATGCTATATACTATATACTGTACTATATCCGTGTTCATATACCTCCGCGTTTGAGAGTAAGGTTCTGTAAAATGATAACTACTGGTAATGTGAGCATGATGGGACCTGACCGGTGAAGATCCCGTTGCTCAAGGTTGTGAGACGAAGAGTACTCGATTACTTGTAATCGAATAGTCACTTCCTTTTCGGGGCGATCATAGCCGAGCGGTTAGCGTTCCCAACTAACACGCAAAAGGTCCCGGGTTCGAGTTCTTGCTGTGCGTAATACTGGGATTGTTTGAAGTAACGGTGGATGAAGAGCGTGCGTAATACAAGGATTGTATGAGGTAATGATGGAGGTAGCTCGTGCGTAATACATGGATTGTATGAGGTAATGATGGAGGAAGTTCGTGCGTAATACATGGATTGTATAAATTACTTGTTACTATAGCGTCCGTGAACGTGTCCCTGAAGTAAAAGTCTTCAGTAGATTCTGGCGGTCATCTTCCTCATATGTGTTGCGTCGCTGTTATAACTAGCGCCTGCTGTACAGTACCCTGGTGGTCGCGAGGATGAGGCTTCGTAAATATCATTTTAATTAGGCTTCAGTAAACACAAAGCGAGCAGAACCCAGCGCTTGACGCAAAAGTTTTCACACCTGTTGTCTCTAACTTTTGGTTCCCTCGCATCAACTGCCCCAAACTGATTCCTCTTTCATGTGAGTGTGACCTTTTTTGCTTCCAGCTTTACCTGTTTTCCAGGCAGTTACTGGACTATTCTGTGACCCTTGGTTTCCCTACTTTGTTCTTGTTACTCACTATCAATCGTGTCTGCCTCTGTTTTGATGTAATTTATCTTTTGGTCCACAATATTAAGCTGACTTAAGACTTGCCAGCCAAACCATAATCGGAATTCCAATTTCTTTAGATCTGAGTCTTTAGAAGGATCAAAATAGATAAACAGAGAGATAGACTGAATGATAAACACCAATCTGTACAGAGCAATGATGTGACAATAATTCTCCGGGCTGTTAGGAACACAATGATCTTCATTGTTGTATATTAAGCGACACAGTTTTACACAGATTCACTTTTCTGAAGCAAAGGTAACAGTGATTATGCATCTCATTACAATGACCTTATTTATGACGATTTGTCAATTACTTAAAGGGGCCATTACAGAGTTAACGGTTTCCCAAATTTTTACAGTGACTTAAGTTCTGGTGGTGTGCTGGTCCCTTACAGTGTCTCCCTCTACAGTGACTTAAGTTCTGGTGGTGTGCTGATCCCTTACAGTGTCTCCCTCTACAGTGACTTAAGTTCTGGTGGTGTGCTGGTCCCTTACAGTGTCTCCCTCTACAGTGACTTAAGTTCTGGTGGTGTGCTGGTCCCTTACAGTGTCTCCCTCTACAGTGACTTACTCTACAGCAGGAATGACGATGACCACCTTCACCACATTTTCCCTGTGTGTCCCCTCCCCCTCCAGGCAGTCATCTTCCTCATCATCATCATCATTATCATCATCATCATTATCATCATCACCTCCTCCTCCTCCACATGCTCCTCCTCACACTGGTGTCGCCTGAGTGAGGTGAACACGAGACCAGAGGAACTGCAGGAAGCAGGACTCGCCCGGCCAGCAGAGAAGTTCCTTGATCCATCACAATAACCAGTGGAGATACGTCATGTCTCTTGGTACCATTGATCATAACATTATATCCAGCTGTCCACGGCCTAAGTAACGGCTTTCTACTTTCTTTCTCACTATTTTCTGTAGCGTCTGGAAGGAGATATTACTTTCCTAAGATCTCAGAATCATTCCTTTCTGATCTTCACATTTTGAGAATATCTTTATCTTTATCTTTATGTTGAAGGTTCTGGTCACGGACTGAAGTCTACCTCGAGGTCGGGCCTTTTTTTGTTCAGTTATTTTCTTCGTGATATGTTTCATAATTTCTTGTTCTCTATCGCCAACTTAATGCTGTCATGGTGTGTTGTTCTGACTGAAAAATCCGTCGATAGCTACTCATGTTACCGGAATACAATGCATCGATTAACACATCGAGTTTGTGCAAATCCATTACAGAACAATGTATCAAGTAGTTGAATAATGTTCAGTGAGTGACAACATAAACACAACAGAATCATTGTGTTGATCGCACGAAGAATCCTGACAGATAGGTAAGAAACTCTCATTCATGTATCTCATGTATTGTAGAGGGCCACGCAATGGGGCAGGAGGAAGGAGGGGTAGAAAACCCTCTCATCCTAGATTATCACTTCCCAGTGATAGGAACAGCAGTGGGAGCAAAGCGAGGATTTTCCTGAAAACTGTTTCTAATGCTACCACGTTAAGGCGGGAGAGGCTAACATTCATAATTATAACAATAAAAATGATAATGATAATGATAGTAATAATGATAATAATAATGATAATAATAATGATAATGATAGTAATAATGATTTATGATAATAGTAATACCATTGATAATAGTGATAATAATAATAATGGTTATAATAATGATAATAATAATAATAATGATAATAATGATAATGATACTACTACTACTACTACTACTAATACTGATAATAATTGTACTAAAGATAATAGAATGATAATAACGATAATAATGGTACTAAAGATAATAATGAAATGATAATAATGATAATAATGATAATAATAATAGTAATAATAATAATAATGATGATGATAATAATAATAATAATAATAATAATAATAATAATAATAATAATAATGATAATAATAATAACAATAATGATAATGATAATGATAATAATGATAATGATATTGATGATAATAATAAAAATATAATAATATTGTTTCATACATATTCGCTATTTACCATGTTAGTGAGGTAACGATCAAGATGAGATGACTGAACTTTTAAGGGAAAACTCCTCACTTGGCCCCCTTCTCTGTTCCTTCTTTTGGAGATTGAAAGAGAAGGGGAGGATTTCCATCCCCCCGCTCCCTCTCCTTTTAGTTGCCTTCTACGACACGCAGAGAATACGTGGGAAGTATTCTTTCTCCCTTATCCCAAGAGGTAAATAATAATGATGGTCATGATATAATAATAATGATAACAATAATGATAATAGTAGAAATAATGATAATGATTAATGATGATAATTATAGAAAGAAGAACAAATATTTACATCATTTCCATAATCATGAGTATATTTGGTGTGTGCAAAATGTGTCGACGATCATAAGTTGCAACAACTGTTGATCAAAACAGGTAGAGGCAGCAACAGCTGTCGATTACTACAGGTAGAGGCAGCAACAGCTGTTGATCACTACAGGTAGAGGCAGCAACAGCTGTCGATTACTACAGGTAGAGGCAGCAACAGCTGTCGATTACTACAGGTAGAGGCAGCAACAGCTGTTGATCAAAACAGGTAGAGGCAGCAACAGCTGTTGATCACTACAGGTAGAGGCAGCAACAGCTGTTGATCACTACAGGTAGAGGCAGTAGCATCTGTCACTACAGGTGGAGGCAACAGCAGCAGTCAGTAAGAGGAGATGTGATTTCCAGGGGCACACAGGATGGATCACTGACCCCACACTAGTCTGTCCTCTCACAAAATAAGAAAAAAAGTCTTTACTGAATATTGTATTGCTCTTCTCTTGCACTGATGGACTAGCTCAAGCACTGACGTCTTCTGAAGACTGTGATACGTCACTGATGAGACCAACAAGAAATCCACGAAGATAAACTTATATGAGATGCGAACTGTAGATCGAGATGGTACTGAGGCTGACGCTTGACACAAAGTTTTTACAGTGAGTGTCCGTAACTTTTGGCTGCCTCACGCCAGCAGCCCGAAACTGATTCAGCTTTTATGTCAGGTTGGTCTTCTCTCGCAAACTGTTGGCCCAGTTTTTTTATCTTTTTTAACTTCCTTTTTCCCTCCAGGGATAAATTTTTGAAGGTATATTGTGACACTGATAAATTCTATCTGTATTCATTTATCTGAAATGTTTTACCTTAAACGGCTCTTCCGTCTTAATGTTATTTATATGAAATTATTTTCCAATGTCTTAAAATTACGCAGGACGTAACACCTGGCAAGGAATAGTCAACTTATAAGCAGCTTTATTCCCACAAAAAAAGAGAGAGACTTAAACATCTCTGAATTGTGCGATCAACTGAATGTTTTCTGATCCTTTCAAAACCTGCGATTTATACACTAACCGGGATCAGAGGGACTTATAAACTTGCCAAATACCACAAATTCTACATCTTTTCTACACTAAACTTGGTTTGTCGACTTAACAACATTTCACAGGGACCAGCTGGTCGCGGTCCAGTAGATAATAGTCACAGCTATTTTGCATAGTCTTTTATTCTCTCAATCTAATGATTGCTGACAGTGAGAGATTTTGTAATTATATCAAGGTTTTGTGGAGCCAAATTTATGACGATCTTCCAATTACCCTCAATGATCTTTATGACGATGATTCCTTAGTTTACTCGTCACACACACACACACACACACACACACACACACACACACACAAGCCGTTCTTTGTCCTATCCTTTTCTTCTTCCTCTCTGTTTTCTATATCTTCCCGCCAAGTCTTCCCTCTTCTTTCAAGCCAGTTCTTAATGTCATTTATCCATCTTATTCTAGGACGGACCACTGGACGTCTTCCTTTCTTCATACTTGATCATATAACACACTAGCTTGGTGTTTTCAATCATTTGTATTTCCAATACAGATGTAAGATTCATATCTTCTCTTATCTTGGTGTTTCTCATCTCGTCCAGTCATGTATTATCTCGGATTACCTTAAATGCTCTCATTTCGGCTGCCTGGATCTGTGAACTTGTTTTGGTTGAGTAACCATCCTTGTGATACATATAAAAAAGTGATCTGAGAATGTTGCTGTATATCATTGTATCACATTCTAATAACATGTTTACATCTTTCTTAAGTGAAGCATAATGGAGTTGGCATTGCTTGTAACGATTTTGTTATTTACCTCCATTCTTTTTACATTTTCATCTTAAAGTATTACACATGTATATGAAAGTACTTAATTATAGAATGTACTCTGCTCTCTCTCCTTCTCTCTCTCTCTCTCTCTCTCTCTCTCTCTCTCTCTCTCTCTGCATCATCAGTTGATCTGGCCTAATACCTTCTCAGACTTCACCATTAGCTCTTTTCTCAATCATTTCAGCTTCTGTTCGACATGGCTCAACCTGTCCTGCTGTTCTCTAGTCTCCATCTATTTCCTAAATGCTCACGTTTTCACGGCTACGACTGTCTTGATATTATTTCACTTTGCTGTGCTTTTCTTCTCGAGCTCCATATTTTACTTTAACTATGACGTCGTCATTAGATATGTTGTATATATTTTCTTGAAATATTTTTTCCCATTCCTCTCTGAGCGTTTAGTTTTTCTGTGTTCGCTACCTCATGTAATTTCACATTTATCCTGACTTATTCCTTTGTGTACTCTCTTCATTTCTTCACTGTCTAGTGTATATCACCTTTTTAATATTCGTTCCGAATAACGCTATTATTGTCATTTAATTTTCCTTCATCATGGTTTTGCCTGCACCAAGAACAATCTTGCCTTTACGTTTATCAAAATTATTCATAATTGATAGGATGTTGAAAGCAGTAACTCTATCACCTTCAGTATTTTTCTTTCCAACACTGAATTTTCCAATCACACTACCTGTTCCTTCTCTCTCTTGTCTTACACTGTCATTCCAATCTCCTGATATAACTTCATTTTCTCCATATTTCACACGTTCATGACTTTCTTGCGGAGTATTATTATAGAGCAGTGATTTTTCAGAAAAAATCAGTTTTACAGATGGTAAGCTTAGTATTACGCTCCTTACTCATTCACTTCTGTACTTGACATTCTTAGTTCTCTCAGCTTGACGCACTAATTGTAGATAGTCTAATGTTATAGTTGTTACCTAGTCCATAACTATAACTATTTCCACACTCATTCGTCCTTTGGTTGATCGCTGTTTTCCCAGGTTCGGTTTGCGTGTCTTGGAAATGAGATAACCACCAGTGGCTTGCTTCTAATGGAAACTAGAAGTACATTGACGAAGATATTCAAGTTTACTTTACATTGGCCCAAGCGAAAAAGATTTCCTTTATATATGTGTCAGAGGTGGAGGGAACGAGAAGTGGGAGACCAAATTGGAAGTAGAAGGATAGAGTGAAAAAGATTTTGAGCGATCGGGGCCTGAACATGCAGGAGGGTCAAAGGGATGCAAGGAATAGAGTGAATTGGAACGATGTGGTATACCGGGGTCGACGTGATGTCAGTAGATTGAACCAGGGCATGTGAAGCGTCTGGGTAAACCATGGAAAGTTTTGTGGGGCCTGGATGTGGAAAGGGATCTGTGGTTTCTGTGCATTATACATGGCAGCTAGAGACAGAGTTTGAACGAATGTGGCCCTTGTTGTCTTTTCCTGGCGCTACCCCGCGTGCGTGCGGGAGGAAGGGAGGGTGTTATTCCATGTGTGACGGGGTGACGACGAGAATGAATGAAGGCAGCAAGTATGAATCATGTACATGTCTATATTCATATAAGTCTGTGTATGTATATATATGTATACGTTGAAATGTATAGGTATGTATATGTGCGTGTGTGGACGTGTATGTATATATATTTCTATGTGGGTGGGTTGGGCCGTTCTTTCATCTGCTTCCTTGCGCTACCTCGCTAACGCGGGAGACAGTGACAAAGTATAATGATAAAGAAATATATATATATATATATATATATATATATATATATATATATATATATATATATATATATATATATATATATATATATATATATATATATGAGTCCACGGGGAAAATGAAACACAGTAAGTTCCCAAGTGCACTTTCGTGTAATGATCACATCATCAGGGGAGATACAAGAAACAAATATTCAACTTAGATCCAAAGTACCCTAGAATTTTCATGGATAAATCCCTTAAGTTAGCAAAGAAATCATTTTACAGAGTTGAACCCAAACCTCCCATTGACACCAAGAATCTTTTAGTTCTCCCTTTTAGTAATGATTTTACTTTACTTCCCATGTTGCTTAAATCCTTTAATGTAAATCTTGCCTTCAGCAACAATGATACTATAAAGAATATCTTAATCAGGATTTTACCGGAAAATCCTCCTGGATGCATCTATAAAGTGCCATGTAGAAACTGTGATAAGTTTTATGTTGCACAGACTGGTAAAGATATTTCTGTTAGCCTTAAGCAACATAGATATGGTATAGGAATAGGACAAGAATCAAATCACGTAAAAAACTATGATCATTGTATTGACTGGAGTAAAATCATCTCAGTTATTAACTCCAGTACCACGAGAAATAGCATTGAATCTTCTATTCTTAAATACACAAAGAATTATAAGCTTAATATTAGTGAAGGTCTATACAAATTGGATAGCTTTATTTTTTGATAGAATTTGTAAACAGTTCCCCTTCTTGTCCACGTAATACGTTTATGATACGCTCCTTGTCTGGCTTGGACAAACACTTGTTTAACAAATGGCGTCCTTGCTACGTCTATTTCTTGTATGTCAACAGTCTTATATTTCTCTCTTGTATTTCCTCTGATGATGTGATTATTACACGGAAATGCACTTGGGAATTTATCGTGTTTCATTTTCCCCGTGGACTCATAGAAATATACTTGATCCAATATATATATATATATATATATATATATATATATATATATATATATATATATATATATATATATATATATATATATATATATATATATATATATATATATAGATAGATAGATAGATAGATAGATAGATAGATAGATATAAAGGGGCAAGTATGCAGTCTGTTGGGGATGAGAGAGCTTGGGAAGTGAGTCAGTTGTTGTTCGCTGATGATACAGCGCTGGTGGCTGATTCACGTGAGAAACTGCAGAAGCTGGTAACTGAGTTTGGTAAAGTGTGTGAAAGAAGAAAGTTAAGAGTAAATGTGAATAAGAGCAAGATTATTAGGTACAGTAGGGTTGAGGGTCAAGTCAATTGGGAGGTAAGTTTGAACGGAGAAAAACTGGAGGAAGTAAAGTGTTTTAGATATCTGGGAGTGGATCTGGCAGCGGATGGAACCATGGAAGCGGAAGTAAATCATAGGGTCGGGGAGGGGGCGAAAATCCTGGGAGCCTTGAAGAATGTGTGGAAGTCGAGAACATTATCTCCGAAAGCAAAAATGGCTATGTTTGAAGGAATAGTGGTTCCAACAATGTTGTATGGTTGCGAGGCGTGGGCTATGGATAGAGTTGTGCGCAGGAGGGTGGATGTGCTGGAAATGAGATGTTTGAGGACAATATGTGGTGTGAGGTGGTTTGATCGAGTAAGTAATGTAAGGGTAAGAGAGATGTGTGGAAATAAAAAGAGTGTGGTTGAGAGAGCAGAAGAGGGTGTTTTGAAATGGTTTGGGCACATGGAGAGAATGAGTGAGGAAAGACTGACCAAGAGGATATATGTGTCGGAGGTGGAGGGAACGAGAAGTGGGAGACCAAATTGGAGGTGGAAAGATGGAGTGAAAAAGATTTTGAGTGATCGGGGCCTGAACATGCAGGAGGGTGAAAGGAGGGCAAGGAATAGAGTGAATTGGATCGATGTGGTAAATCGGGGTCGACGTGCTGTCAATGGATTGAATCAGGGCATGTGAAGCGTCTTGGGTAAACCATGGAAAGTTGTGTGGGGCCTGGATGTGGAAAGGGAGCTGTGGTTTCGGGCATTATTGCATGACAGCTGGAGGCTGAGTGTGAGCAAATGGGGCCTTTGTTGTCTTTTCTTGGCGCTGCCTCGCGCACATGAGGGGGGAGGGGATGTTATTCCGTGTGTGGCGGTGTGGCGATGGGGGTGAGTAGGGGCAGACAGTGTGAATTGTGTGCATGTGTGTATATGTGTGTGTCTGTGTGTATATATGTGTGTACGTTGGGATGTGTGGGTGTGTATGTTTGCGTGTGTGGACTTGCGTGTGTGTGCATGTGTGTGAGGGTGGGTTGGGCAATTTCTTTCGTCTGTTTCCTGGCGCTACCTCGCAGGCGCGGGAGACAGCGACAAAGCAAAATAAATAAATAAATAAATAAATGAATATATATATAATATATATATATATATATATATATATATATATATATATATATATATATATATATATATATATATATGTATATATATTAATTTTTCCATGTGTATTCCTTGCGCAAAGCTTACTCTAGACAGAAACTTGCTGCAGTAACTCAGTGATCACTTGAACCCATTAACATACCCCTACAACCCTCTACAACCCGTGTGCATAACGATATAACCCCTAGACACGACGGCGCTACCCTTGGGCATGATGGCCTAGTCTTAAACCTGACCCACAGGGGGACAGGTCGAAGGTCAGGCCATCGTACTCAAAGGTCTTACCGTTGTGCTCAAGAGGTCAAAAAGATCTGCGTCGTGGTCTCCATACAGGATAAAAAAAGGACGAAGTTTGTTCTCCAGAGAATGAAAATGACGTTCAACGAGCAGTTTGTCCCCAACAGGTAATTCTCCTACAGAAAGTCGTTTAGAAGTTGAGCTGTGACTGTCCCATTCCAGGTAAAGGATGGCCCCGTGGGAGGGTCGACTTGAGTCCCGAGGACATTGACAGTCTCTCAAGCCTGCGGCTCGGGCTGGTTCCTGCTGGCTGTAGTAGGCCTACCTCCTGCCATGCTGTAGCCTGTCCCCTCCACCTGCTCCTGTATATATATATATATATATATATATATATATATATATATATATATATATATATATATATATATATATATATATATATATATATATATTTATATATATATATATTTATTTATTTATTTATTTATTTATTTTGCTTTGTCGCTGTCTCCCGCGCCTGCGAGGTAGCGCCAGGAAACAGACGAAAGAAATTGCCCAACCCACCCTCACACACATGCACACACACGCACGTCCACACACGCAAACATACACACCCACACATCCCATCGTACACACATATATACACACACAGACACGCACATATACACACATGCACACAATTCACACTGTCTGCCCCTACTCACCCCCATCGCCACCCCGTATGTAAGTAGGAGAGATGGCCAGAGAGAGTTATTGGATTACGTGTTAACTGATAGGCGCGCGAAAGAGAGACTTTTGGATGTTAATGTGCTGAGAGGTGCAACTGGAGGGATGTCTGATCATTATCTTGTGGAGGTGAAGGTAAAGATTTGTGGAGGATTTCAGAAAAGAAGAGAGAATGTTGTGGTGAAAAGAGTGGTGAGAGTAAGTGAGCTTGGGAAGGAGACTTGTGTAAGGAAATACCAGGAGAGACTGACCACAGAATGGAAAAAGTTGAGAACAAAGGACGTAAGGGGAGTGGGGGAGGAATGGGATGTATTTAGGGAAGCAGTGATGGCTTGCGCAAAAGATGCTTGTGGCAAGAGAAGCGTGGGAGGTGGGCAGATCGGAAAGGGTAGTGAGTGGTGGGATGAAAAAGTAAGATTATTAGTGAAAGAGAAGAGCGAAGCATTTGGACGATTTTTGCAGGGAAAAAATGCAAATGTCTGAGAGATGTATGAAAAAAAGAGGCAGGAGGTCAAGAGAAAGGTGCAAGAGGTGAAAAAGAGGGCAAATGAGAGTTGGGGTGAGAGAGTATCATTAAATTTTAGGGAGAATAAAAAGATGTTTTGGAAGGAGGTAAATAAAGTGCGTAAGACAAGGGAACAAATGGGAACTTCAGTGAATGTGGCTAATGCGGTGATAACAAGTAGTGGTGATGTGAGAAGGAGGAGTGAGAATTTTGAGGGTTTGTTGAATGTGTTTGATGATAGAGTGGCAGATGTAGGGCGTTTTGGTCGAGGTGGTGTGCAGAGTGAGAGAGTTAGAGAGATGATTTGATAAACAGAGAAGAGGTAGTAAAAGCTTTGCGGAAGATGAAAGCTGACAAGGCAGTGGGTTTGGATGGTATTGCAGTGGAATTTATTGAAAAAAGGGGTGACTGTATTGTTGACTGGTTGGTAAGGTTATTTAATGTGTGTATGACTCATGATGAGGTGCCTGAGGATTGGCGGAATGCTTGCATAGGGCCATTTTACAAATGCAAAGGGGATAAAAGTGAGTGCTTGGGGAAGAGCAGTGTGGTTTCAGAAGTGGTGGAGGATATGTGGATCAGGTGTTTCCTTTGAAGAATGTATGTGAGAAATACTTAGAAAAGCAAATGGATCTGTATGTAGCATTTATGGATCTGGAGAAGGCATATGTTAGAGTTGATAGAGATGCTCTGTGGAAGGTACTAAGAATATATGGTGTGGGAGGCAAGTTGTAAGAAGCAGTGAAAAGTTTTTATCGAGGATGTAGGAAGAGAGGAAAGTGATTGGCTCTCAGTGAATATGGGTTTGCGGCAGGGGTGTGTGATGTCTCCATGGTTGCTTAATTTGCTTATGGATGGGGTTGTTAGGGAGGTGAATGCAAGAGTTTTGGAAAGAGGGGCAAGTATGTAGTCTGTTGTGGATGAGAGAGCTTGGGAAGTGAGTCAGTTGTTGTTCGCTGATGATACAGCGCTGGTGGCTGATTCGTGTGAGAAACTGCAGAAGCTGGTGACTGAGTTTGGTGAAGTGTGCGAAAGAAGAAAGCTGAGAGTAAATGTGAATAAGAGCAAGGTTATTAGGTACAGTAGGGTTGAGGGACAAGTCATTTGGGAGGTAAGTTTGAATGGAGAAAAACTGGAGGAAGTGAAGTGCTTTAGTTATCTGATGGTAGCGGATGGAACCATGGAAGCGGAAGTGAATCATAGGGTGGGGGAGGGGGGCGAAAGTTCTGGGAGCGTTGAAGAATGTGTGGAAGTCAAGAACATTATGTCTGAAAGCAAAAATGGGTATATTTGAAGGAATAGTGGTTCCAACAATGTTATATGGTTGCGAGGCGTGGGCTATAGATTGAGTTGTGCGGAGTAGGGTGGATGTGCTGGAAACGAGATTTTTGAGGACAATGTGCGGTGTGAGGTGGTTTGATCGAGTAAGTACTAATAGGGTAAGAAAGATGTGTGGTAATACAAAGAGTGTGGTTGAGAGAACAGAAGAGGGTGTTTTGAAATGGTTTGGTCACATGGAGAGAATGAGAGAGGAAAGATTGACCAAGAGGATATATGTGTCAGAGGTGGAGGGAACGAGAAGTGGAAGACCAAACAGGAGGTGGAAAGATGGAGTGAAAAAGATTTTGAGTGATTGGGGCCTGAACATGCAGGAGGGTGAAAGGCGTGCAAGGAATAGAGTGAATTGGAACGATGTGGTATATCGACGTGCTGTCAATGGATTGAACCAGGGCATGTGAAGCGTCTGGGGTAAACCATGGAAAATTTTGTGGGGCCTGGATGTGGAAAGGGAGCTGTAGTTTCGGTGCATTATTAGATGGCAGCTAGAGACTGAGTGTGAATGAATGAGGCCTTTGTTTTCTTTTCCTAGCGCTACCTCGCTAACGCGGGAGACAGCGACAAAGCAATATATATATATATATATATATATATATATATATATATATATATATATATATTCAATACTATGTTTAAACAAACAGAAAACAAAATCTGAAGGATTCTTTTCTAACAGTTCAAAGGTTCCAACACTTTTTCTTTTTCATTTTTATATATAGGAAGATGTACACCACTATCCCTCTCCCTGTCTGCCCCTTGATTTTCGTTCCAGGTCACGCGTCGTTTGACCATGAAATACCGATTTTAGAAATGGGCCGCCAGCCTCCCGGCCAGCCTGATGGAGAAGAACCGTGACTTGTTCTGCATGCAGGTCTTGGCTTCAAGCAAAACTTGCGCGCCTGTAATGCAGTGTCTCTCCTGCCAATGAAATTTGCGTGTGTGTGGAGATCAGAGAGAGAGAGAGAGAGAGAGAGTAGATCCAATGACATACGGTGTGACTGTATGATGATGAACGTTCAGTACATAGCACTAACCATCGTCTTAATTATTGACTAATACTCTTTCTCTCCACCGTCGTGCACATCATGACGTCATCAAACATCTGGCTATGTTTTCAACCATAGATCAAGTTTTCTTTCGAATGTTTGTGTAGTTGTCGTGTGACACCATAAAGTAACCCTTCCAACTTGCCTGCTAGCCTCTCGTGTGTATCATGTATCATACGTTTGCGTATATTGTAAGGCATCACTTCAGACAATGATTCTGTTTCATTCTTGCTGAGATGCTTTCTAGATCTGAAATTCCCACTGATCGCCTCACTTTGCTGACTAAACATAGATCATCTTGTGTCTTCTCTTCTATCTAAGATATAGAGTTCTATCAGTGTGTTCTGATACTTCTATATATGTTTTACTACCTCGTTCCTGCGCGTGAAGTGTTCCTCAGTTCTCTCTAAATTGTTTACTTCCATTTGTTGGTGCGGTGACCATACGAAGCAGCAGTATTCAATTTCGCTTCTTATGTTCACAGAGAACATTTTCATCATTACCTTTCTGTCACTCGTTGTGAAAGTTCTCTTTATCTTACCACTCATTATTTGACTACATATTACTATCTCATCAGCGTGTTCTTTGAATTCAAGTTTCTCATTTATGATAACTTTCAGATCTTTGATGTGTTTTCTTCAGTTTCTGTATCTCTGCGAGAAGAGAGAGAGAGAGAGAGAGAGAGAGAGAGAGAGAGAGAGAGAGAGAGAGAGAGAGAGAGAGAGAGAGAGAGAGAGAGGTGGAATCGTGCGGTCACTCTCATATATGAAAATAATATTTCATACTTTGTTAGAAATGATTTATGGAATATCGTACAAAAGAATCGGAAAGATGGCGAGAATATTTTGATTTATGACATATGACATCCTTTTAGGTTATTATCGTCTTCTTCTCTCTCATCTTCTGTGCCTCTTCATCTTTCTCTCTGTGTAAGTCAGTCTTATACGTACATCTATCTGTGACCCGGAGCCTGCAGCACCATAGCTTGAGTTAATGATGATAGCAGTAGTAGCAGAACACATGGAAGTAGAATATAGATACAGTACTACAAAGATGATGATTATAGTGATGATGATAAGGATAGTGATTTTGATGTTGATGGTGGTGATAGTGAGTAGTGCTGTTTGTGACGATGATGATGATGATAATGATAGTGAGTAGTGCTGTTTGTGAAGATGATGATGATGATAATGATGATGATGATAGTGAGTAGTACTGTTTGTGACGATGATGATGATGATAATGATGACAGTGTTAATGATGATGTTAGTGACAATGATGATGATGACAGTGCTAAAGATTGGTGATGATGATACTGACATTAATGACGATGATAATGACGATTATAATAATGATGATGGTGATGATGATGATGATGATGATGATAATGACGATTATAATAATGATGATGGTGATGATGATGATGATGATGATGATAATGACGATTATAATAATGATGATGGTGATGATGATGATGATGATGATGATGATGATGACGATTATAATAATGATGATGGTGATGATGATGATGATGATGATGATGATGATGATGGTGATGATGATGATGATGATGATGATGATAATGACGATTATAATAATGATGATGGTGTTGATGATGATGATGATGATGATGATGATGATGATGGTGATGATGATGATGGTGATGATGATGATGACAATGCCATAATGATGGTGATGATGGTGCTGATGTTGATGCTGGCCATGGTGATTCTTTTCTTCATAATGATGAACTTGTCACGTTTAAAACGTTCCCAGTCAGAGGTCATCATGGATGATAGTGAGGGAAGAAGGATGATGAAGCTGTCAGAAATAATGATGATGATGGTGATGACTTATGCGACGAGGGTGATGACTTAGGTGACAGTGATGAGGGTGATAACTTATGTGACAATGATGATGGTGATGACTTATGTGACAGTGATGATGGTGATGACTTATGTGACAGTGATGATGGTGATGACTTATGTGACAGTGATGATGGTGATGACTTATGTGACAATGATGATGGTGATGACTTATGTGACAGTGATGATGGTGATAACTTATGAGACAGTGATAGTAATTGTGGTTGTTATGACTTTTAATGATAATTTTGATAATCGTGTCGTTAGTGGTGATGATAATGATATTAATAATGATGATAATTGTAACGAGAACCATCACATTTCAATTGGTTCTGATAATTCTTGTTGTGATTGTGATGAAGAATATGATGATGACAATAATGATGATGATGATCACTGTAATGATAGTGTTGAAGACTCAGTTGGTGATAATGATAGTGAAAATCATGATGATTTCAAAGGCACTTGTGATGATAACACGTTAAACTAGATCCTTGTGTTTGTCATAAATGTGTCTTAGATTTTGACCTTAATAGAAAGTTGGCATAAACAGTTGATATATCACTGTGCCTCTGTGTTCACTGCAGGTATGTGTTTATATGTTGAAGTATCTCTGTGTATACTGGCATATCATCGTGCGGACACTGACGTATTTTGTAGTTATCTTCGACGTATGAGAATTATATTAGCCAATTATCTTTAGGCAAGCTTTTGCATCCATTCAGTATCTTTTTTATTTGTATTCCTAGAAAAATAGATAACGGATTGCAGTACTTATATGATAATCAAATAAAAGATCTGAAAATTATGAAAAAAAAACTCTTACCCATCTTAATCTGACATTCACAAAACTGTAAATATAATCTAAAAATACCATTACTAAATTAGTTCCACAGGTTAATATATACAACATCTTTGTAAAAATACTGAAAATGGCCAATTAGAATTCAGTACACAAATTCACTTTATGCAAATAGAGGATATGAGAATTTTTGGAGCTGGGTGCGCTGGGTTGCCAATTATTTTACCCACACGTTGAAAATGTTGGTAAAATTAATTCTATTGACATTTGCTTAAGATCTTCTGTTCATTTCGTTCTCTGTCTTCTTTTTCATATTTGTTCGCTATTTCCCGCGTAAGCGAGGTCGCGCTGGGAGTGGACGAAGAAAAGACCTCATTCGTTCACTTCCATTCTCTTGCTGTCATTGATCCGGCATAAACAGAAACCTTCCCACTGCCTTTGATGTGCTCAACCAGCGATGATGAGTTAGGACAGTTTTCTATGGTCGTCACTCTTTTGTTTTCTCATACGTAGATGTTGACACAATAAGGGGGAAAACATCCCCGTGTAGAGACGATCTTAGATGAAAGGATGAATGAAGAATATAAGGAAAAGAATAAAAAGAAAATTAGATTCTGCGCTTCAGTTGTTTTCCAGAACTAACTCTTAAAGATGTGGTGTATATACGAGCAGGAAACGAGGAGACATCATAGCCTTGAACATCCTCATGTTGCCGATCTCCCCACACAAACTATGGGAAGCAGCAGCCAGGCGTGTGCCGTGGGTCCAAGTGTGTTCTCGTAGCTGAGACAGACGCAGCACCCACAGTGAAGTGGCCAAACTAATACTGTGTCTGTGAAACAAAGGAGTGGGATGGCTGAGGAGGCCACACACTACGTGAAGTGATAAGACGGAAGATTTTCAGTCCAATCTCACGAGGAGAGAGGTGGAGAGAGATACACTCCAGGCATGAAGGTAGTATTGTCTGCTGGGGTATATACGGTAAACTTCTGTGGATCTGAAACAGAAACTCACAAGAATATATGTGCAACACATGTAAACAAGATGAGAAGAGAGGAGATATAGGTAGCATATTTGAGGAAAGAAACCTGCATGTTCTGGTTATGAGTGAAAACAAAACTTAAGGGTAAAGGGGAAGAATGGTTTAGAAAAGTCTAAGGAGTAAAGTTAAGGGTTGGTGAAAGGACAAGAGCTAGGGAGGAGGTACCACTACTCCTGAAGCAGTTGTGGGAGTATGTGAAGTGTAGAAAGTGAGATCTAAACAGATGTTAAATTGAAAGTGGAAGGCGAGAGATGAAGGATTGATAATACTTATGCACCTGGTTAGGTGAAGGAAGATTATTTGAGGTAATTATTTTAGGAGCAGCTGGGTAAGTGTGTCAGCTGTTTTGATATTATTGTTGGATGTGAGTGTTGGGTGATATAAATACAAAGATGAGCAATGTGGCAGGTGAGAGTAAAATTGGAGGCGATGGAGTATTCAGTAGTGTGAATAGTCATGGTGAACTACATGTGGGCTTGTGTACTGAAAAAGAACAGGGGATTAGGAACAGCTGTTTTAAGAGGTACATACACAAGTCTAAATGTTAGTCATGTAAAGAGACTCTAGGAGGTGAATGGGCTGCAAGTGGCATGTCCGATATGTAAAGGTTTTCAGAAGAAAAGAAACATTATACGTGACAAGAGAGTAGCGAGAGTGAGTTTGGAAAAGAGACTTGTATGAAGAGATGTCAGTAGAAATTGAATGTCGAAAGGAAAAATTTAAGAGTGAACAAAGTGGGTGAGAAATAGTATATTTTCAGAAAAGCAGTGCTGGTGTGTGCGATAGACATATGGCATGCGTAAGATGGGAGGTAGGCAGCTTAGAAATAACTATAATTGGTGGGATGAAGAAATGAAGTCGCTAGTGAACGTGAAAATAGAGGTATATTAGCAGCACTTACAAGGAAGTGGTGCAAAGAATTGAGAGACATATGAGGAAGCAGGAGGAAGTCAGTAGGAAGGTGCGGGTTTTGAAAAAGAAGGCAATTGAGAGTTGGGGTAAGCAAATATCAAATATCTGATTATAAAGATAACATTCTTATTCTAAGATAACTGTTTCAGAAATGGATTGCCCAGTGAAGAAAAAGATAGATATGAGCGTCTTATCCTCAGTGGTATCCAGTTTGTGACAGTAATTCGTACTGACGTGTAGCATCTCACGTATTCTATCAAGGGTCACTGAAGGTTCAGGTGTACCAAACTAAGTAAACATCTCTTGGAAGGTTCAGATGTCCATGAAAATAAACACTCATGGTAAGAGGCCTGACCTTGAAGACACAAGAGTGTTGTATGAGTTGGATCTTCAGAAACCTGTGTTATCGATGACAGTCTTGCCCAGGAAGGTTAGAGGTCACGTCACTGCGAGGATTCAAATGCTGGAAGTTATGACATACTATGAGAGGCTCCAGGCTACCAAATGTTTAGCATATGATTAAAGGATTAAAACTTTAAAGAGGTCATAGTTCACTGTCTGAGTATGGCTCGCCAGTAAAAACCTGAGATCCCTTCGAAACTACAGCCAGCTAAAGAGACCAGAAGCCACCTCGAGTGTTCAAATGTCCAGAAACATCAGAGGTCATTAATGATTCGGATGGCCAAATAGAGGTTTGGACATCAAAGAGCTCGGAGGTCACTGCTAGGGTCTGTTCATTCACACAGGTCACAGGTCACTGCTAGGCTTTGTCCATCTACATACGTCACAGGTTACTGCGATAGTATGGCTGTTCAGAGGTCAAAGGTTACTGGGATGGCTCGTTCCTCCCCGGGGTGGCGGAGGCTCGCCTGGATAAATAATGAGCCTTGGGATTACCGTAGGTGTCCAGGTGTCGCCAGACAAGAGAGTGGCTCGGTGCAGCAAGGTAGAGAATAACCAGGAACAAAGGTTGGTCATAACAGCCAAAGATGGATCGGTTCAGCCGAAATGTTGATTGTATTACCTGTTATATTGATCATACGAGCCAAATTATTGATCACATCAACCCACGTGTTGATTATACAAACAGATATGTTGATTTTACTAGCCAAATTATTGATAATATCAGCACAAGTGTTGATTGTACAAGCCGAAATTTGATTGTACCTAGCCAAATTGCTGATTATACCAGCTGAAAGTGTTATAACAGTCGAAATATTGATCACACCAGCGAAAATGTTAATCATTTCACCGAAAATGTTGATTATATCAGCTCAAGTATTGATTACACCAGGCTGGTCCTACCTACAGAACAAGAAAGCAAGGTTGGTCATACCGAGGCGAAGCTTATGACAAAAGGCAAGTATTAATCATACGCCAGACTAGTTTAACTACACCAGAAGACTTAGCTTCATTATACCAGAGAGTATGATTGCAAAAGACTGATTTATCCTACAAGCATTTGAAACACATGTCATATCAGAGAAGATTTATTACGCCAGAATAACCTTGATTAATTCACCTGAAGAAATGGGTTAAACAGGTGACGGTGTCAAGTGTACGAATAGGAAGCGAAATAAGACACTAGTGAGTGTTGTCTCCACAGGATGATAACGCCATTGGAGACGTAGAGTTATTGTTCCATCGGATGAAGATGGATAGACTGAACCATTGATGATGACTAGGTACTATGATGGTAGGGACGTGCCATCGTTTGAAGATGGATAGATTGTACCACTGAAGAGGGCTAGTTATTCTAGTGGTGGATGAGATGGACTGTACTAGTGGATGAAGATTGAAATGTTTCTCTTGAGTGTGGATCATACTAGTGATGGAGACTGGTTATTGCAGTGGGATGATAAATTTTACCAGTATTGAAAACAAATTATCACAGTGATTTCGTCGTCTGTTTCACAAGATACAGAGTGATAGTTAATGATACTAATGGGAAAATAAACAACACCAATGTATACTGGCAATTAGTTAAGTTATGATATTAGCACTTCACCATTAAAGGGAAATCGCATTTGATAGATTTACAGAGTGGGAAGACCAATTCAACCACTGTGAAAGGTAAATTACATTTCCTTTCAGTTCATAACAATTATACTTGATTATAGAGCAGTTATGATACAACCATTATAGAGCAGTTATGATATAACCATTATAGAACAGTTATGGTACAACCGTTATAGATCAGTTGTGATACAACCATTATAGAATAGTT
This sequence comes from Panulirus ornatus, assembly GCF_036320965.1. Lineage (NCBI taxonomy): Eukaryota > Metazoa > Arthropoda > Malacostraca > Decapoda > Palinuridae > Panulirus > Panulirus ornatus. Next base: position 25,329,612 of record NC_092261.1, read on the forward strand.
ATGATACAACCAGTGGAAATCATCGAGTAAGTCGTTATAGAGCGTCAATCATATCACAGAGGTCATTCAGTTATAGGTGTTCACGTTGGACAAGTGTATGAAAGTTAAGGGATGATTATGACACTGAGAGGTTGGTAATACCTGCAGTAAGTGTAGATTGAACATAATGTGGGTGTTTTATATTAAAAAGATCGTTTGAATGATGAAATACATAGGTGAG
>NC_092261.1:25332331-25524831 GCF_036320965.1 Panulirus ornatus
CACACACTTATGAGACGCTACTCATAACTCAGCCTCATATTAACCTCAAGCTTGAAGAGATGAGTCATGAAAAACTTACACAAATGCCATCCAGAAACAACTGTCCACCCACCTCTCACTCCTGCTGGCACACGCAGTGCAATTACAACTTTACAGAACTCTCCAGTAACAACCCCTGACAACATGTAACAACTCCTGACAACATGTAACAACCCCTGACAACATGTCAAGCTTCCATATAAAAAATTTCGTCCACTTACAGTACCAGCCGTTACAGATATCTTCAACCTCTCGAGGTTATACAACAGATGCATGACATTTGAAAGCTTAGTAATAGTTACCAGGCTTAAAGCTTCTCACCACAGCGACCTTTCCCTTCTCCTATCGTCTTATAACACTCACGTCTTCACTACCTAAACTCTCTGACAAACTGAATCAACAACAGAAGCAAAATATCACATTATCACTCACACAACACAGACGTCTACTACCACACTGCACGGTGACTTTGTGCAACATGTCCTAGATGAATTGAACTAACCACAATCCTGCTTGCACACAGTACTAGTGGTAAGAGACACCAACATAGAATTTGACACTGACCTCTGACATATGCTCGCACAAACAATAATTGATACCCTCCTTCGAAGCAATTACAAGAAGTGGTTGGCTACCTTCAGATCCAGCCACCATGATAGATTAACTCACTTTGGTTTCACCTCTAAAACACTGAAGATCTACATGGGAGTTCCACGTCCCAGGGAACAGTTCTTCCTCCAACTTTCTTCATACATGATCTTGCATTACCTCCTGCAGACCACAGTAGGAAAGTTTCCTTATTAGCAGACAACCTTATGGTGACATCCCATCACTCTGACACCAGAAGCAACAACAAACATAAAACATAACCGGAACAAATGGCACATCCAGATTATTAAGAAGACAGAGATCTTCACTCACCCTTCTAACCCCAGAAAAATATGGATCCAACGCGCATCCTCCCGTCACCTTGAAAATCACAAGCAACACACATGACGTTAACTCCACACACTGAAAACCTCCACACAGAAGCATCTTTGAGACTAAATGGTCTGAGAACAATCTGGCACCAGATATGGAAAAGAACAAGAATCCATTGGTATTCTCCACGGGCAATTCATCCGCGCCATCCAAAACTAGGCTTCATCTGTCTGGTCATCCAAAAGTAAATATAACAACGCTGCAAACCACACAAAACAATCTCTGGCTGCCTAACAACCACAAACACTCAACACGATGAAACAATGAAGCGAAGGTTCGCCCAGTACAATTCCACTTCAGTATGACAAGCACTCAAGTACTTGCAACAGTACTAGATCCCTCCCACTCAAACCACTGGATAACTAACCACCATCGCTCAAAATCTACTTCACGTTTCACATCTCAGCAACATACACTCACAGATATTTCCACCCCCAGCGGACAGAACACAGAAAAACAGACACGTTCTAAAATGACCCAAACCAGCACTAAACAACCGCCCTCATGACATGGTCTGAAATACCATTCCATGAGGAGTACAACCGTCTGCAATCACACTCCCTAGACAAATGCGAGACACTTTCTCGTCCAGGCTCTGGCCACAGCCCATTTTCTACAACATCGCAATCATTAGCCCAGTATTTCTTAAAACTATCCATGATCACAATGTATATACCGCAATGAGCACCATGAATACAAGGAACACTTACTGTTCAATTACCCCGCACTCTCCATATGTACGGATCGCCACACTTTATGACTTTATGTACTGAATGATTGTGCCAATAGCATCTCTCAGTTTATATATATATATGTATATATATATATATATATATATATATATATATATATATATATATATATATATATATATATATATATATATATATATACTTATTCATTTTTATTTTATTATACTTTGTCGCTGTCTCCCGCGTTTGCGAGGTAGCGCAAGGAAACAGACGAAAGAAATGGCCCAACCCCCCCCATACACATGTATATACATACGTCCACACACGCAAATATACATACCTACACAGCTTTCCATGGCTTACCCCAGACGCTTCAAAAGCCTTGATTCAATCCACTGACAGCACGTCAACCCCGGTATACCACATCGCTCCAATTCACTCTATTCCTTGCCCTCCTTTCACCCTCCTGCATGTTCACGCCCGATCACACAAAATCTTTTTCACTCCATCTTTCCACCTCCAATTTGGTCTCCCTCTTCTCCTTGTTCCCTCCACCTCCGACACATATATCCTCTTGGTCAATCTTTCCTCACTCATCCTCTCCATGTGCCCAAACCACTTCAAAACACCCTCTTCTGCTCTCTCAACCACGCTCTTTTTATTTCCACACATCTCTCTTACCCTTACGTTACTCACTCGATCAAACCACCTCACACCACACATTGTCCTCAAACATCTCATTTCCAGCACATCCATCCTCCTGCGCACAACTCTATCCATAGCCCACGCCTCGCAACCATACAACATTGTTGGAACCACTATTCCTTCAAACATACCCATTTTTGCTTTCCGAGATAATGTTCTCGACTTCCACACATTCTTCAAGGCCCCCAGAATTTTCGCCCCCTCCCCCACCCAATGATCCACTTCCGCTTCCATGGTTCCATCCGCTGCCAGATCCACTCCCAGATATCTAAAACACTTCACTTCCTCCAGTTTTTCTCCATTCAAACTCACCTCCCAATTGACTTGACCCTCAACCCTACTGTACCTAATAACCTTGCTCTTATTCACATTTACTCTAAACTTTCTTCTTCCACACACTTTACCAAACTCAGTCACCACCTTCTGCAGTTTCTCACATGAATCAGCCACCAGCGTTGTATCATCAGCGAACAACAACTGACTCACTTCCCAAGCTCTCTCATCCCCAACAGACCTCATACTTGCCCCTCTTTCCAAAACTCTTGCATTTGCCTCCCTAACAACCCCATCCATAAACAAATTAAACAACCATGGAGACATCACACACCCCTGCCGCAAACCTACATTCACTGAGAACCAATCACTTTCCTCTCTTCCTACACGTACACATGCCTTACATCCTCGATAAAAACTTTTCACTGCTTCTAACAACTTTCCTCCTACACCATATATTCTTAATACCTTCCACAGAGCATCTCTATCAACTCTATCATATGCCTTCTCCAGATCCATAAATGCTACATACAAATCCATTTGCTTTTCTAAGTATTTCTCACATACATTCTTCAAAGCAAACACCTGATCCACACATCCTCTACCACTTCTGAAACCACACTGCTCTTCCCCAATCTGATGCTCTGTACATGCCTTCACCCTCTCAATCAATACCCTCCCATATAATTTACCAGGAATACTCAACAAACTTATACCTCTGTAATTTGAGCACTCACTCTTATCCCCTTTGCCTTTGTACAATGGCACTATGCACGCATTCCGCCAATCCTCAGGCACCTCACCATGAGTCATACATACATTAAATAACCTTACCAACCAGTCAACAATACATTCACCCCCTTTTTTAATAAATTCCACTGCAATACCATCCAAACCTGCTGCCTTGCCGGCTTTCATCTTCCGCAAAGCTTTCACTACCCCTTCTCTGTTTACCAAATCATTTTCCCTAACCCTCTCACTTTGCACACCACCTCGACCAAAACACCCTATATCTGCCACTCTATCATCAAACACATTCAACAAACCTTCAAAATACTCACTCCATCTCCTTCTCACATCACCACTACTTGTTATCACCTCCCCATTTGCGCCCTTCACTGAAGTTCCCATTTGCTCCCTTGTCTTACGCACTTTATTTACCTCCTTCCAGAACATCTTTTTATTCTCCCTAAAATTTAATGATACTCTCTCTGGGAATGGATTTGGCAGCGGATGGAACCATGGAAGCGGAAGTGAATCATAGGATGGGGTAGGGGGCGAAAAGTTTGGAAGCGTTAAAGAATGTGTGGAAGTCGAGAACATTATCTCGGAAAGCAAAAATGGGTATGTTTGAGGGAATAGTGGTTCCAACAATATTATATGGTTGCGAGGCGTGCGCTATGGATATAGTCGTGCGGAGGAGAGTGGATTTGCTGGAAATGAGATGTTTGAGGACAATTTGTGGTGTGAGGTGGTTTGATCGAGTAAGTGATAATAGGGTAAGAGAGATGTGTGGTAATAAAAAGAGTGTGGTTGAGAGAGCAGAAGAGGGTGTTTTGAAATGGTTTGGTCACATGGAGAGAATGAGTGAGGAAAGCTTGACCAAGAGGATATATGTGTCAGAGGTGGAGGGAAAGAGGAGAAGTGGGAGACCAAATTGGAGGTGGAAAGATGAAGTGAAAAAGATTTTGAGTGATCGGGGCCTGAACATGCAGGAGGGTGAAAGGCGTGCAAGGAATAAAATGAATTGGAACGGTGTGGTATAACGGGGTCGACATTGTTGGAAGCACTATTCCTTAAAACATACCCATTTTTGCTTTCCGAGATAATGTTCTCGACTTCCACACATTCTTCAAGGCTCCCAGAATTTTCGCCCCCTCCCCCACCCTATGATTCACTTCCGCTTCCATGGTTCCATCCGCTACCAAATCTACTCCCAGATATCTAAAACACTTCACTTCCTCCAGTTTTTCTCTATTCAAACTTACCTCCCAATTGACTTGACCCTCAACCCTACTGTACCAAATATTAACCTTGCTCTTATTCACATTTACTCTCAACTTTCTTCCCACACACACTTTACCAAACTCAGTCACCACCTTCTGCAGTTTCTCACAGGAATCACCCACCAGCGATGCATCATCAGCGAACAACAACTGACTCACTTCCCAAGCTCTCTCATCCACAACAGACAGCATACTTGCACCTCTTTCCAAAACTCTTGCATTCACCCCCCTAACAATCCCATCCATAAACAAATTAAACAACAATGGAGACATCACACACCCCTGCCGCAAACCTACATTCACTGAGAACCAATCACTTTCCTCCCTTCCTACACGTACACATGCCCTCGACAAAAAAAACTTTTCACTGCTTCTAACAACTTGCCTCCCACACCATATATTCTTAATACCTTCCACAGAGCATCTCTATCAACTCTACCATATGCCTTCTCCAAATCCATAAATGCTACATACAAATCCATTTGCTTTTCTAAGTATTTCTCACATACATTCTTCAAAGCAAACATCTGATCCACACATCCTCTACCACTTCTGAAACCACACTGCTCTTCACCAATCTGATGCTCTGTACATGCCTTCACCCTCTCAATCAATACCCTCCCATATAATTTACCAGGAATACTCAACAAACTTATACCTCTGTAATTTGAGCACTCACTCTTATCCCCTTTGCATTTGTACAATGGCACTTTGCAAGCATTCCGCCAATCCTCAGGCACCTCTCCATGAATCATACATACATTAAATAACCTTACCAACCAGTTAACAATACAGTCACCCCCATTTTTAATAGATTGCACTGCAATACCATCCAAACCCGCTGCCTTGCCGGCTTTCATCTTTCGCAATGTTTAAATTACTTCTCCTCTGTTTACCAAATCATCCCTAACCCTCTCACTTTGTACACCACCTCGACCAAAACACCCTATATCTGCCACTCTATCATCAAACACATTCAACAAACCTTCAAAATACTCACTCCATCTCCTTCTCACATAACCACTACTTGTTATCACCTCTCCATTAGCCCCCTTCACTGAAGTTCCCATTTGTTCCCTTGTCTTACGCACTTTATTTACCTCCTTCCAAAACATCTTTTTATTTTCCCAAAAATTTAATGATACCCTCTCACCCCATCTCTCATTTGCCCTCTTTTTCACCTCTTGCACCTTTCTCTTGACCTACTGCCTCTTTCTTTTATACATCTCCCTCTCATTTGCATTATTTCCCTGCAAAAATCGTCCAAATGCCTCTCTCTTCTCTTTCACTAATAATCTTACTTCTTCATCCCACCACTCACTACCCTTTCTAATCTGCCCACCTCCCACACTTCTCATGCCACAAGCATGGAAGGAGGTAAATAGGGTGCGTAAGACAAGGGAGCAAATGGGAACTTCAGTGAAGGGCGTAAATGGGGAGGTGATAACAAGTAGCGGTGATGTGAGAAGGAGATGGAATGAGTATTTTGAAGGTTTGTTGAATGTGTCTGATGACAGAGTGGCAGATATAGGGTGTTTTGGTCGAGGTGGTGTGCAAAGTGAGAGGGTTAGGGAAAATGATTTGATAAACAGAGAAGAGGTAGTAAAAGCTTTGCGGAAGATGAAAGCCGGCAAGGCAGCAGGTTTGGATGGTATTGCAGTGGAATTTATTAAGAAAGGGGGTGACTGTATTGTTGACTGGTTGGTAAGGTTATTTAATGTATGTATGACTCATGGTGAGGTGCCTGAGGATTGGCGGAATGCGTGCATAGTGCCATTGTACAAAGGCAAAGGGGATAAGAGTGAGTGCTCAAATTACAGAGGTATAAGTTTGTTGAGTATTCCTGGTAAATTATATGGGAGGGTATTGATTGAGAGGGTGAAGGCATGTACAGAGCATCAGATTGGGGAAGAGCAGTGCGGTTTCAGAAGTGGTAGAGGATGTGTGGATCAGGTGTTTGCTTTGAAGAATGTATGTGAGAAATACTTAGAAAAGCAAATGGATTTGTATGTAGCATTTATGGATCTGGAGAAGGCATATGATAGAGTTGATAGAGATGCTCTGTGGAAGGTATTAAGAATATATGGTGTGGGAGGCAAGTTGTTAGAAGCAGTGAAAAGTTTTTATCGAGGATGTAAGGCATGTGTACGTGTAGGAAGAGAGGAAAGTGATTGGTTCTCAGTGAATGTAGGTTTGCGGCAGGGGTGTGTGATGTCTCCATGGTTGTTTAATTTGTTTATGGATGGGGTTGTAAAGGAGGTAAATGCAAGAGTCCTGGAAAGAGGGGCAAGTATGAAGTCTGTTGGGGATGAGAGAGCTTGGGAAGTGAGTCAATTGTTGTTCGCTGATGATACAGCGCTGGTGGCTGATTCATGTGAGAAACTGCAGAAGCTGGTGACTGAGTTTGGTAAAGTGTGTGGAAGAAGAAAGTTGAGAGTAAATGTGAATAAGAGCAAGGTTATTAGGTACAGTAGGGGTGAGGGTCAAGTCAATTGGGAGGTGAGTTTGAATGGAGAAAAACTGGAGGAAGTGAAGTGTTTTAGATATCTGGGAGTGGATCTGTCAGCGGATGGAACCATGGAAGCGGAAGTGGATCATAGGGTGGGGGAGGGGGCGAAAATTTTGGGAGCCTTGAAAAATGTGTGGAAGTCGAGAACATTATCTCGGAAAGCAAAAATGGGTATGTTTGAGGGAATAGTGGTTCCAACAATGCTGTATGGTTGCGAGGCGTGGGCTATGGATAGAGATGTGCGCAGGAGGATGGATGTGCTGGAAATGAGATGTTTGAGGACAATGTGTGGTGTGAGGTGGTTTGATCGAGTAAGTAACGTAAGGGTAAGAGAGATGTGTGGAAATAAAAAGAGCGTGGTCGAGAGAGCAGAAGAGGGTGTTTTGAAATGGTTTGGGCACATGGAGAGAATGAGTGAGGAGAGATTGACCAAGAGGATATATGTGTCGGAGGTGGAGGGAACGAGGAGAAGAGGGAGACCAAATTGGAGGTGGAAAGATGGAGTGAAAAAGATTTTGTGTGATCGGGGCCTGAACATGCAGGAGGGTGAAAGGAGGGCAAGAAATAGAGTGAATTGGAGTCATGTGGTATACCGGGGTTGACGTGCTGTCAGTGGATTGAAGCAAGGCATGTGAAGCGTCTGGGGTAAACCATGGAAAGCTGTGTAGGTATGTATATTTGCGTGTCTGGACGTGTGTATGTACATGTGTATGGGGGGGGGGGGGGGTTGGGCCATTTCTTTCGTCTGTTTCCTTGCGCTACCTCGCAAGCGCGGGAGACAGCGACAAAGTATAAAAAAAAAAAAAAAAAAAAAAAAAAATATATATATATATATATATATATATATATTGTGCTTCGTTGTGAGAGCTCAACACTATTTTTGTTTGTGTGTGTGTATGTGTGTGTGTGTGTGTGTGTGTGTGTGTGTGTGTGTGTGTGTGTGTGTGTGTGTGTGTGTGTATTTCCCTCTCAGTATTACGTTAGATAATGTTTTTGATCATACGTGTCAGATGTGATATATTTCCCTCTCTCAAACGCCTCAGCTCAGACATCACTAAGGCTTCAAGTGTTCCCCTGATGCACAGTCGTGGCTGGGGCTACTGACAGTCACTCACATCTCTGAACACTTCCTGGGACTCCTCAGTGACGATCGTCTGTGTATAATCACTTTTCAAGCTCTTCCTGCTGCCTCCTGCTGCCTCCTGCAGCTTCCTGCTGCCTCCTGCTGCCTCCTGCTGCCTTCGTGCAAGATAGAGATTTGAATGGTCCCGGTATGTTTGTGAATCCCACTATGGCACTGTGGTGCATATATCTGATTTGTGATTTACTAAAAATGCATGAGAAAGACGGAGAGAGAGAGAGAGAGAGAGAGAGAGAGAGAGAGAGAGAGAGAGAGAGAGAGAGAGAGAGAGAGAGAGAGAGAGAGAGAGAGAGAGAGAGAGAGAGAGAGAGAGAGAGAGAGAGAGAGAGAGAGAGGGGAGGGGGGAGGAGCACATAACAACAGGTAGGATGTGAGGCCAAGGTTCGCCCAAGCCAGCCGTGCTCCCTCCCCAACCTACCATTAGGGAAATTTGGTTGGCCACAGAGGAGACTTTACTGCCATGGCTGATCATTGACTCGTGTGCAATGTTGACTTTACTCTGCCTCCTACAGTGACACTGCTATAACACGTACAGCCACAGAAATGCAGATGTTACGCCAGCAATACAAAGGGATGAATATTTAGCACACACACACACACACACACACACACACACACACACACACACATATATATATATATATATATATATATATATATATATATATATATATATATATATATATATATATATATATATATATATATCATCCCTGGGGATAGGGGAGAAAAAATACTTCCCACGTATTCCCTGCGTGTCGTAGAAGGCGACTAAAGGGGGAGGGAGCGGGGGGCTGGAAATCCTCCCCTCTCGTTTTTTTTTGATTTTCCAAAAGAAGGAACAGAGAACGAGGCCAGGTGAGGATTTCCCTTAGAGGCCCAGTCCTCTGTTCTTAGCGCTACCTTGCTAACGCGGGAAATGGCGAATAGTATGAAAAAAAAGAAATATATATATATATATATATATATATATATATATATATATATATATATATATATATATATATATATATATATATGGCGATGGGAATGAATAAAGGCAGACAGTATGAATTATGTACATGTGTATATATGTATATGTCTGTGTGTGTATATATATGTATACATTGAGATGTATAGGTATGTATATTTGCGTGTGTGGACGTGTATGTATATACATGTGTATATGGGTGGGTTGGGCCATTCTTTCGTCTGTTTCCTTGCGCTACCTCGCTAACGCGGGAGACAGCGACAAAGCAAAATAAAATAATAAATGATAAATGATATATATATATATATATATATATATATGGTGAGGGTATTCCCTCGTAGGCCCAGTCCTCTGTTCTTAACGCTACCTCGCTAATGCGGGAAATAGCGAATAGTATGAAAAAAAAAAAAAAAAAATATATATATATATATATATATATATATATATATATATATATATATATATATATATATATGAAACAGCTTGGTGTCAAGTAACATGGATATAACCAATGTATTGAACCTAACTCTCTAAACAGAGAAGTTGCACCTACAGTCCAGGATTAATACTACTGCCAGGTATGTAGTGTAATCTCCATCTGTTTATGTAACTGTTCGATGGGAATTAATCTGTGATTCTTGTTGGTAAATAACATATTTAATCCCTCGAACTCATTGATTCAACTCATAAGCTTGTCTTTACAACTCTTGGGTTGAACACTTATGACGAAAGAACTTCAAATTGACCCTTAACGATGAGGCGAGAGGTCAGGTCACCATACCAGAGTATGAGAACGTTATGGTCATGTGGGATGTTATTGCATTCAAGGATGGCACTGTCATGTATAGGATCTATGTATGTTACAATGTGAGGATAATGTGAGGATAATGTAAGGATAATGTGAGGATAATGTGAGGATAATGTAAGGATAATGTGAGAATAATGTTAGGATAATATAAGGATAATGTTAGGATAATGTGAGGATAATGTGAGAATAATGTTAGGATAATATAAGGATAATGTTAGGATAATGTGAGGATAATGTGAGAATAATGTTAGGATAATATAAGGATAATGTTAGGATAATGTGAGGATAATGTGAGAATAATGTTAGGATAATATAAGGATAATGTTAGGATAATGTGAGGATAATGTGAGAATAATGTTAGGATAATATAAGGATAATGTTAGGATAATGTGAGGATAATGTGAGGATAATGTTAGGATAATGTTAGGATAATGTGAGGATAATGTGAGAATAATGTTAGGATAATATAAGGATAATGTTAGGATAATGTAAGGATAATGTGAGGATAATGTAAGGATAATGTTAGGATAATGTGAGGATAATGTGAGAATAATGTTAGGATAATATAAGGATAATGTTAGGATAATGTGAGGATAATGTGAGAATAATGTTAGGATAATATAAGGATAATGTTAGGATAATGTGAGGATAATGTGAGGATAATGTTAGGATAATGTTAGGATAATGTGAGGATAATGTGAGGATAATGTGAGGATAATGTGAGGATAATGTTAGGATAATGTTAGGATAATGTGAGGATAATGTGAGGATAATGTAAGGATAATGTTAGGATAATGTGAGGATAATGTGAGGATAATGTGATGATATGTGAGGATAATGTAAGGATGATGTGAGGATAATGTTAGGATAATGTAAGGATAATGTTAGGATAATGTGAGGATAATGTGAGGATAATGTGATGATATGTGAGGATAATGTGAGGATAATGTGAGGATAATGTGATGATATGTGAGGATAATGTGAGGATAATGTCTGGAAGAAGCTACCGGAAGGGAGAAACAGTCTTAACAACCATTTATGATTTTGTTTTTACGGTAGCTGAGACGGCATGGGCAACTGAGGACTTAATCAGGCCATCTCATTAACGCTGGAAATCCTCCCCTCCCGTTTTCAATTCTCCAAAAAGATGGAACAGCGAACGGGCCAAGTGAGGATATTTACCTCTAAGGCTCAGTCCTATGTTCTTAATGCTACCTCGCTAACGCGAGAAATGGCGGATATATATATATATATATATATATATATATATATATATATATATATATATATATATATATATATATATATATATATATATATATATATATATATATGCAAGAGGTAAAAAAGAGGGCAAATGAGATTTGGGGTAAGAGTATCATTAAATTTTAGGGAAAAAAGATGTTTTGGAAGGAGGTAAATATAGGGCGCAAGACAAGAGAACAAATGGGAACATCGGTGAAGGGGGCTAATGGGGAGATAATAACAAGTAGTGGTGAAGTGAGAAGGAGATGAAGTGAATATTCTAAAGGTTTGTTGAATGTGTTTGATGGTAGAGTGGCAGATATAGGGTGTTTTGGTGGTGTGCGAAGTGAGAGGTTCAGGGGGAATGGCTTGGTAAACAGAGAAGAGGTAGTGAAAGCTTTGCGGAAGGTTAAAGCCGGCAAGGCAGCGGATTTGAGTGGTATTGCAGTGGAATTTATTAAAAAAAAGGGGGTGACTGTTGTTGACTGGTTGGTAAGGATATTCAATGTATGTATAGTTCATGGTGAAGTGCCTGAGTATTGGCGGAATCCATGTATAGTGCCATTGTACAAAGGCAATGAGGATAAAGGTGAGTGTTCAAATTACAAAGGTATAAGTTTATTGAGTATTCCTGGGAAATTATATGGGAGGGTATTGATTGAGAGGGTGAAGGCATGTACAGAGCATCAGAATGGGGAAAAGCAGTGTGGTTTCAGAAGTGGTAGAGGATGTGTGGATCAGGTGCTTGCTTTGAAAAATGTATGTGAGAAATACTTAGAAAAACAGATGGATTTGTATGTAGCATTTATGGATCTAGAGAAGGCATATGATAGAGTTGATAGAGATGCTTTGTGGAAGGTATCAAGAGCATATGGTGTGGGAGGTAAGTTGCTAGAAGCAGTGAAATGTTTTTATCGAGGATGCAAGGAAGATGTACGAATAGGAAGAGGAAAGTGATTGGTTCGCAGTGAATGTTGGTTTGCGGCAGGGGTGCGTGATGTCTCTATGGTTGTTTAATTTGTTTATGGATGGGTGCTGTTAAGGGGGTGAATGCAAGAGTTTTGGAGAGAGGGGCAAGTATACATTCCGTTGTGGATGGAAGGGCTCGGCAAGTGAGTCAGTTGTTGTTCGCTGATGACACAGCACTGGTCGTTGATTCGGGTGAGAAACTGCACAAGTTGGTGATTGAGTCTGGTAAAGTGTGTGAAAGAAGAAAGCTGAGAGTAAATGTGAATATGAGCAAGGTTATTAGATACAGTAGGGTTAAGGGAAAAGTTAATTGTGAGGTAAGTTTGAACGAAGAAAAACTGAGGGAAGTGAAGTGTTTAAGATATCTGGAAGTAGATTTTGCAGCGAATGGAACCATCGAAGTAGAAGTGAGTCACAGGGTTGGGGAGGAGGCGAAAATTCTGGGAGCGTTGAAGATTGTGTGAAAGGCAGGTATGTTTGAAGGAATAGTGGTTCCAACAATGCTGTACGGTGGCGAGGCATGGGTTATAGATAGGGTTGTGCGGAACAGGGAGGATATATTGGAAATGAAATGTTTGAGGACAATATGTGATGTGAGTTGGTTTCATTGAGTAGGTAATGAAAGGGTAAGAGAGATTTGTGATAATAGAAAGAGCGTGGTTGAGAGAACAGATGAGGGTGTATTGAAATGGTTTGGTCACATGGAGAGAATGAGCGAGGAAAGATTGACAAAGAGGATGTATGTGTCAGGGATGGAGGGAACGAGGAGAAATGGGAGACCAAATTGGAGGTGGAAGGATAGAGTGAAAAAGGTTTTGAGAGATCGGGGCCTGAACATACAGGAGGTTGAAAGGCGTGCAGGGAATAGAGTGAATTGGAACGATCTGGCATACCGGGGTTGATGTGCTATCAATGGATTGAACCAGGGCATGTGAAGCGTCTGGGGTAAACCATAGAAATTTTTGTGTGGCCTGGATGTGGAAAGGGAGCTGTGGTTTCGGTGCATTATTACATGACAGCTAGAGACTGAGTGTTAATGAATGAGGCCTTTGTTGTCTTTTCTTAGCGCTACCTTGAACACATGAGGGGAGAGTGGGTTTGTATTTCATGTGTGGGGAGGTTTCGATGGGAATGAATAAAGGCAGACAGTATGAATTATGTACATGTGTATATATGTATATGTCTGTGTGTGTATATATATGTATACGTTGAGATATATAGATATGTATATTTGCGTGTGTGGACGTGTATGTATATACATGTGTATGTGGGTGGGTTGGGCCATTCTTTCATCTGTTTCCTTGCGCTACCTCGGTAACGCGGGAGACAGCGACAAAGTATAACAAATAAATTATATATATATATATATATATATATATATATATATATATATATATATATATATATATATATATATATATATATATATATATATATATGCCCTACCCGGAGCAAGGTATCCATTTCATCGCCCAAATTCTGGGTTAACTTTGGGCTGACTGCCGCAACCTGGATTCGAACCTATGCGCTCGACCCTGAGTGGCCCGTGGATGCATCACGGTCAGGAACGCTAATCCCTACGCCAGGAACAACCATTATGTTTGTTAATGTAACAATCAGACAAATACCGCCATTTTTAAGGGATCCTTCGAATTAGCATATTGCAGTGCAAATGTAGAAGCTGCTCTATTGTGTAACCTACATAATACATGTCATTACAGGAGCCATGTTCTGCAGGCCTTTCTAATGAAAGTATGGCCATGTATCGTTGAATATCTGGCCGGATGGCCAGACCATCGCAGGTTTACAGCAAATAACATTCATCGATTTCGTCACAGTAAACACCATAAACGCCCTCCATCTATACGTGTGAACGACCTTAAACAGATAAATCTTAGAACGCTCTGTCGTAAAACTGACCTCTGACCTTATCTTGCAGTTTGACCTTTGCATCTCTGTGTAACGCTACATTGTATCTCCCGTTGGCTTTTCATCCAGCTATAGTTAGTGTGTTAACAAATGTGGTGTATTTTGTTCCCTTCCACAGTGATGGGTAGCAAGAGCAGTAATGAAACTACAAATGAGTCTGTCATTTTTTTCCCCAGTCACCAAACATAACACGGATTATTGTGGTTAACAACAAACAAACTGGACGACTTCACAAAAAGAAAAGGAAAATTTCATGGTTGACATATTATCATGAAAGGATGTTTTCGTGTTACACTTGATGTAGTATGACTTAAGTATTATGGTGCTTAGCAAGAAAAAAATTATTGTCTCCTACAGACAGGATTCGATACCCCGCCACTTGTTGGCAGACAGGGGCGATAACAACTCAGCCACCATTACCCATAATAGAGAAACGGCTGTTTGATTACAAGTAATCGAATGTCCTTCGTCCTATGTACATAAGGAACAATACCTACCTCCCGTTTCCCGAGTAACTACAGAGTAACCAGTAGTAACATTTTACCGAGCATTCATGTCATCTACGTAAGAATATGACTATGAAACAGTGCATGAAACTTCCTCTTACAAAATACATGCCAGAGAAATGGCTATTCGATCACAGGTAATGGAATGTCCTTCCTCCTATACTTACATGCAATGGGACCTCCCGTTGCCAATGCAATCAAATATCCGTTTCCCTGTTATGGGTACTGGTGGCTGAGCGGTTAGCGCCCCTGACTGGCATACAAATGGTAGAGGTTCGAATTCTTCTTCTACAGGTCATTTTGTGTACCATGTAAGTGCGCGTTTCATGACCTGTTTAGTATATATTGTTCATGTATAGTAAACAAACGACTCTATCGGGTCATAACTAACGGTCATAGATTTCTATACCCAAAAACTATGATCTGGATTTGTTTATTTCGTTGTGTATTTTCGTAATTCTGTCCACAGTGACACCATCATAATCTTTTTGACATGTCCGAGTGTCAGACTGAGAGTATCCTAGTCTGTATTTTGTTTACATGGGACGAATCTACTTATCTTTAAGTGTACGGTTACCTGGTCAGTATTCTGGAGTTTAAGTTACCTGGTCAATATTCTGAAGTTTAAGTGTACAGTTACCTGGTCAGTATACCGAAGTTTAAGTGCACAGTTACCTGGTCAATATTCTGAGTTTAAGTGCACAGTTACCTGGTCAATATTCTGAGTTTAAGTGCACAGTTACCTGGTCAATATTCTGAAGTTTAAGTGTACAGTTACCTGGTCAGTATACCGAAGTTTAAGTGCACAGTTACCTGGTCAATATTCTGGAGCTTAAGGACGTGTGAAAATATTCATCAAGAGCGGTGAAGTATTGCGGGGCCGGAGGCTCTGCAAGCACCCAGCTGGAGGTCATGATTGAGCATCCCAGGGCCCACAAGGCGTCCTGGTTACCTGGTGAGTTGTTAATGAGTTGCTGTGAGAGTACATCAACCTTGCTCCGTCTAGAAGAAAGAAGAAATATTTGAAAGAAGATGGTGTGCCGGGTCCTTCTCAATGACTTGCAGCAAACGGAGCGAGGGTTTTCCCATTGTATTAGTTAATATTTCTTTCATCAGCCTGACGAATCTTACTCATCTTCAGCCCTGCTTCTGTCACCTATACCTCTACCTCCATCACGATTTACCTTGTCTTTCTTACTCTTACTCCCACACCCATCCGCCAGTCAACCCTACCCCTCCCATCCTTCACAATCCCCAGCTTTTCCTTCACCTTACTCTCCTCACTTTAACTTTTCCCCATCATCCTTTGTCTTGCCTCCCTCATCCTTAACCTACACTCTTGACCTACCCTCCTGAACACATAACCAAGCATCCTTCACCCTGCACGTTATCTTCCTCCCACAGGTGAGGAGGAACGAGGTTAAGGATGAAGCAGACCAGATTATGGATTAAGGAGTCCAGGCCTACGTTGCGGGCAGCTAGCAATGTTTAGGGTTAGGAAGGTTAAAGCTGATGGAAGATTAATTTAAAGGGTACAGGTAAAAGACACAAGTTTAACGTGAAGGAGGCGGCCTCATATTACTCTTGCTTCCATCCTCACCCTTAATGTCTCATCCATATCCTTAATCATACCTCCCTCATTGTTAACCCAGCCTCCCATACTTTAACTAGGATCTTATCTTTAAACTTACTATTCTCTCTTATGTCCTCACTTCCATCATGAGTGACCATGTTTGCCTCATCATTTACCTTACTTGCCTCATCATTAGCCTGACCTCCCTCACTATCAACTTACTTCCCTCACTTGAACTATTTTCCAGAATCCCGTGTTGCCTACCATTAGCCATGGCTCACTCACCTTTATTTCCACAACCATAATATTTCTCTGGTTCGTCTTCCCTGCCTCACTCTCAAACTTGTCTCTTTCAAAATAAACCTTGTCTGCTGCACCTTTAATCTAGTTTGCCTCACTTTAAGCCACTCTCTCTCGACCTTTATCTTGTCTCCCTCACCAAACTCTTGCCATCATTACCGTTAACCATCTCTCTCTCTCTCTCTCTCTCTCTCTCTCTCTCTCTCTCTCTCTCTCTCTCTCTCTCTCTCTCTCTCTCTCTCTCTCTCTCTCTCTCTCTCTCTCTCTCTCTCTCTCTCTCTCTCTCTCTCTCTCTCTCTCTCTCTCTCCTCTTACTGTTTCCTCACCCTTAATTCTTCATTAAGATTGCATCCCTCACAGTTATTCCCGTACCCCTCACAGTTAGGCCTGCATCCCCCACAGTTAAGCTGCATATCTTACAGGTAAGCTTGCAATCCTCGCAGTTAGGTTTTATTTCCCAGTTAAGCTTGCATCCTTCATATTTATGCTTCCATCTTTCACAGCTGAGCTTGCACCTCTCATAAATAAGCATTTGCCTTCATTACAGTCAAGCTCGTATTCCTTACAGTTAAGCTTGCGTCTCTGGTAGCTAAGTCTCTGTCTGTTATAGTTTTAAGCTTGAGTCTCATAGCTAAGCTTATATTTATCAAAGATAAACTTGTCTTTCTATTTGCTAAACTTGCATCTCTCACATTTAAGCTTTCGTCCCTCACAGTTATATGTTCACCTTTCATACATAAGCTTGCATCTTTTACAACTTGCATCTCTCACAGCTTAGCTAATATCTCTCATTGACACTTGCGTCTTTCTCACATCTAAGCTTGCATCTCTTACAGTTAAGCTTTCAACTTTCCCAGGTATAGTTGCATCCCTCACATTTAAGCTTACATCTCTCTTAGACAGTTTTCTATCTCTCACAATTAAGGTTCCATCTTTTTTGCTCAGCTTGTATCTGTAAAAGCTAAGCCTGCATCTCTAACAATTATGCTTGCATCCCACGTAGCTTAGCTGGCATCTCTCACTGTTAAGCTTGCACTGCGTACAGCTAAGCTTGTATCCCTCACAGTTAGTTATATTTTCATCTCATAGCCAAGCTTGCATCTCTCACAGCTAAGCTTGCATGTATCATAATTAAGCTTTTATTCCTCACAGTTATATTTGCTTCCTTCACAGTTAATCTTGCTTCTTTCACAGCTAAGCTTGCATTTATCACAGTTAAGCTTTCATTCCTAATAGTCACATTTGCTTCCTTCATAGTTAATCTTGCTTCTTTCACAGCTAAGCTTGCATTTATCACAGTTAAGCTTTCATTCCTAATAGTCACATTTGCTTCCTTCATAGTTGATCTTGCATCTCCCACAGCTAAGCTTGCATCTCAGGCAACTAACCTCGTATCTCTTACAGTTCAATTTACATCGCTCATAGCTAAGCTAGACTTTCATCTCTCATAGCTTATGTTGTAGCTCTTACAGCTATGTTGCATCTCTTACAGGAAAGGTTTTATGCCTCACAGCTAAGCTTGCACCTCTCACAGATAAGCTTGTTCCTCATAATTTTAAGGGTATCCAAGCTCACGTCAACCTTGCTACTCTGAGCAATAACGTGATATGCCACACGTTTAGCGTTGCTTCTCTCATCTTTAACCTTGTTTACTACACCTTTAACGCCTTCGGTTTTAACTTTGCTTTACTCACCCTTAACCTTGTCTCTCCCAGGATAATAATCTCTCACCTTTAACCTGGTATCTCTCATCATCCTTAGCCTTGTCTTCCCACGTTGTTCATCTGAAGCTGGCTATCCCATCCTATCCGTTCTTGACTCTCACCCTTAAACTCGCCTCTCCCACTCGACAGCTTACTTACCTGGCTCTTAAACTTACCTCTCTCACTATCGATCTTGTGTTTCTCATCCTTTACTTGTCTTTTTCACCCTAAGACTCTAGCATTTCTCACTGTCATGTTTGCCTCACTTTCCCTCTCGCCTTTATTCTTACCTCCCTCACTTTCAGTCATATTCCCCCCTCACTTCCAACCTTGTAACATCCCAACTTGCCTCCTACTCGCAGTATGATCTGTACTTCCCTGATTCTCAGACTTGTAAACTTCTTCATATTTGGCCTTAGCTCTCTTACATATAACCCAGCCTTAACTTCCTCACCGTCTCACCCTCACCTTCCTCAGTATAATGAAGGTCTCCTTCACCCTCGGTTATGTATCCCTCACCCTTGCTTTACCTGTTGTATTCTCATACTTACTTTCATTACCCTAGAGTTGACCTAACCTAACCTAAGCTTAGCCTTGTCTCCCAACTTGACCAAGTCTCGCTCCCCACTATGATTGTGTCAATTCCTCCCTCAACAGTCTCCCTCACCTGGTCGTCTGCCTCCCCTTTAGCATCAACCTTGTCTCCCTCACTCAAGACGTCTACGTCACCCACGCTTTGCTTCTCTCACCCTAAACGTTGTCTGCCACACCCTAGACGTTGTCTGCCACACCCTAAACGTTGTCTGCCACACGCTCGAAGTTGTCTGTCATACCCTAGATGTTGTCTGCCACACCCTAGACGTTGTCTGCCTTAACCGTAATCTCGCATTCCTCACCCAACACGTCTGCCTGGCACTTAGCCTTGCATTCTGACCATTGACCTTTCCTGTCACATCCTTAACTCCTCCTTACACCCTACACCCTCAACCTTTCCACCCTAGATGTCTGTCACATCCTTAACCTTGCTTCCTTCATCCTAGACCTTGTAGGTTAAATGTCTGTCACGCCCTTAACCTTGCTCTCCTCACCCGAGGCGTTTCCCTTACCCTTGACCTGCCTTCCCTCACCTGACTCACCCTTAAGCTTGCCTCCCTCACCTTAGACGTCTCCTGGCTCACCCTTGATCTTGTGTCCTCCACCCTCGGCGTCCTTCACGCCCTTAACCTGAACTTTTATGCGCTTAACGTAGCTGTCCTCAAAATAGACCTTACGTGTCAGACCCGTAACCTTGCCTCCCTCACCCGTAACGTAGCCTGCCTCACCCCTAGCCTCACCTCTCTCACCCTAGACGTGGACTGTATCACCCTTAACCTCGCCTCTCTCACCCCCACTTTCGTCTCGGCCCATCAGTTGCTTTAGCCAGTCAATAGAATAAAGACCAACAGTTTACTCGTACATTGCACTATTGTCGTTCAGCGAACCAGTGGGTAACAAACACACCTAGTAGGAGAGAGAGAGAGAGAGAGAGAGAGAGAGAGAGAGAGAGAGAGAGAGAGAGAGAGAGAAGATGTGGTTGAGAAAGTATATTGATTGTCGGTATCACTGGTGAAGATGGTAACATTAGTGTATATGTTATCCATTCAAGCAAGTTTTTTCAACAAAATGCTTTCAAGAGTGGTTGAGGAAGCGTGGATCACATGTTTGGCTTGAGGAAAGTAAATGAGAAATAGTTAGTGTATAAAAGGGTGGATAGAGATGCTCTGTGAAAGGTGCTACGAATGTATGGTGGGTGAGCAAGACATGACTAACAGTAGAGCAGGTGTGCAGCCTGCTTGGAGCTGGAGTGCCTGGCAGATGGGTCAAGTTGTTGTTTGCTGATGATACGGCGTTAGTGGCAGATTTGAGCGTAAACCTACAGAATCTGGAATCTAAGTCTTGGAGAATATGTGAAAGGAGAGAGATGAGAATGGATGTGAATAAAAGCAAGATCATTAAGTTTAGCAGTAAAAAGAAACAAGTTTATCTGGAGTGTGTGTTTGTATGTAGAAAACTTGGAGGAAGTAGAGTATTTAGATACCTGGGCGTGAACATGGCAGCAGATACAACCATGGAAGCTAAAATGCGCCACAGGATGGGCGGGGGAGCAATGTTTATGGGCGCATTGAAGAATGTGTTGAAGGAGAAGTCATTCTCTTGGAGTGCAAAGATAGGCGTTTCTGATGGCGTGATAGTCGCATCGTGTTGCATGGATGGGAGGTGTGGCCTATGACAAAAATGTAATGCATTAGGTGAACAAGTTGGAAAAAAAATATTTGAAGGAAATTTGTTGCGTGAGGACAATAGATCGAGTAAGAAATGATAGGATAAGAAAGGGAGGTGTGTTAGTGTACATCTTGATCTAGGGAACAAGTTCCCTCGAAGTTTTGTAAATCTCACTCGCCAGCATCTTTCTGGAAACACCATAAATTGAACTGTAATACCAATTTGGCTACTGATAAAGATTCTTTCGTAAGACTTGCGTAACTAGAGAGGCGTTTGTTTAGATCCAGTTGTCACAGAATTTTTCTTGCTATATTTGACTGTTCCTCACGTTTTTCTTGATCAAGTTGACAGATGAACAGCTCAGGAAGTTAACTACATCTTGGCATCAAGCTTCGTAGTAAGAGGATATTCCAGATCTTCAGCCAGATCTCAGACTGGTGTTTCTGTCTTGTGAGAACTTGCTTCACTTGTATGTTGATTAGTGTCACGCGAAAGAAGTACAGATTTAATTTGTCTTAGACCTTGAAAAGAAAATCAAAACCTATATCATTTGTCTGCTGATCTATAGATATCTATATAAATTCTATTTCATGATAATCTTTATAGAAATAATTGCTGAAACAAAGGATTCTCGATAGACATGTTAGGCCATGGAGAGGGTTTGATATTGTACTCGACATAAAACTTCCTTAGTTCTGCGTCGTTTATAAACGTGATTACAAAGTTGGACATCGACAAAGCGATTTGAACGGCCAGGAAACATATCTTTGCCATAAAGTTAAGTAACTTCGACAAAGTTGGTGTCGAACATATGTTACAACCTCAACAACATACACTGAGTGCAAGAAGGAATGTTAGACAGCAGCAGATCAAACCAGGGCGGACACAACGTTCGAGGAAAAAATATCTCAAGTTTTTCTCTGTTTTCTTGAACGTTTCAAAAGTGTGAACCAAGTGTTTACAACACAAGCGAAACTTGGTAACAAAATACCTACAAGCGGACACGTGACTCAGTCTGTGGCACACGTCTTATAAGTCTGAAGCAGAACAGAAATCAGACGTAACAGCAAGGTAAGTCAGCGATGCAGTTGGCATAATACTCTCAGTTTCATGAGTCTGACGGAGAATGTGGACACTGGGCAGACTGAGATCAAACTTACCCAGCTCCAGGGAGCGGCGCACGGTTACTGCCGCTGCTGCAGGTGTCCTGGAAGAACTGGTGATGGAGACGTAGTGGACGGTAGAGATTCTGTACGTCGCAGTGAAGGACGTCGTCGTATACGTAACCTTTTATAATGAAGCAAAAACTGCAGGTGAAGGACGAGTCATCTTTGGACGAAGGCGATGGACTAAGATGACCCAGGCTGCACTTGTAGCATCAAGACATACATGGATAACAGTGTCCAACGTGAGCCAGCAGGCACCTGCCTCCGTCCTGCTAACAAGCTGCGTCTAGTTGAGCTTCTGGAAAGAAAATATTGTTTCTTAAATCATACATGAAGCGAATATGTGACGAAACACACACGTGGGTAAATATAAGAATCCACAGATACCGCAAACTAAATCAAAGAAGCAAATGAAAACACAAAAATGAAACAAAAAGAACCCCGTCGTCTTGGTGGTGTGTGAAGAATGTTACCAAGTTTCTGGTCTTTGCATTAATCGGTAGCCAATCTGGATCTCCTCGCTTTATCGCCATATTGCATAAACCTGCTGGCTGCGCAACTTTCCCAATTTGCAATCTCAGTTTACACGCGAATCTTGGCTAAGTTGGGACAGGGAACCACTTTTCATTCCGAATTAATTTTGCTCCTTCTTGCCAAAGTTTGCGAGCTATACCTCGCTCCATGCAAAAAGGGCAGCTGGCAGCCTCCATGAACACAGGCCCCGAGTCACATCAAATATTATTATGCCAGACTTGCTGAACGTATGTCCGGGCTGGTGAGGTGTGTTTGTGTGTGTGTGTGTGTGTGTGTGTGTGTGTTTGTGTGTGTGTAGGTGTGTGTGTGTGTGTGTGTGTGTGTGTTTGTTTTACCTATTTCTAATTACTTTTTTTGTACCGTGCGGGAGGGAGTTCTACGCTCGTAGGGCTCCATTTCACGAACGTTCTGTACAATCATACAACTTTTAATCATTTCATATCGTCCACAGTCACAGTCGCACAACCGAGTTCCTTCCAATCATCCATTACGGAATAAAAACTACATTTTCTTCAACAAGTGTCTTGCTTAACTCCAAGTTACTCTATCCTTCCGTCGTTCGAGGATCTGTTCACTGTCTTGGTCATCAACTTGGTTTAAAGTTTTAAAGGTTGTGATCAGGTCACCCCTTACTCCTCTCTATTTCATCGTGGAAAATTATAGGTTTTTAACATGTGCCCATCACACTGCTATCTATACTCTGTTACAACCTTTGTTGTCCTCCTCTCGACCTTCTCTGTTAGTTCTTTGTGTTTTTTTTAGCTGTGATGACCAAACCTGAGAAACATTCTAGTTTTGTCCTCATATAGAATATGAACAATTCATTATATGTCTCCTGGTCTATGTACATAAAAGATATTCTGTTGTTTGCCAGTCGCAAGTTTCTCTTCTTCTGTTATCGAGAGACGAGAGGGATTCTGGCGTGAAGTTATGGACTAAGTCGACTTCCAGTTTTCTCACACCACATATTCCAGTATCTTTTTTCTGGAGATGATATTCATATCCTGTTTTTTTTATCCGTAAGTTATCCTCACTACTTTTCATTTACTCTGGTTGCATTTATCTAATACTTCCTTGTGTATCCATTAGCCTCATTAGCTGTTCTTCAACAGACAATTTATACCTGAATTTATGGAAATGCTTTGGATTTTCTCCTTTTTCGTCCGTAATTTTCTGTTCAAAGTTTATTTGTTCCTTCTTCCGTATCTTGCTGTACTCCTTCCTTTCTCTCTTATACTTTATAATTTCTGGGTAGTTGAAATGCTGCTTCTATCTTCGTCACAATACATCTTGAACTTCCTTTGAATTTGGATTTTCTTTTAACTTCTCTTCCTTCATTCTTAATCTTCCCTCTGTATGTGAGGCTAGAGGTATCCACTTTCCTCCTCCTCCATGACAGATATCGCTGGAGCTACCATCACGGTGCCCTGATTTCTGACTACTCAACTCAATTTTCCATTTTATGTTATCATACACTTTGCTGATCTCTGTGTAGTGTCCACGATGTGCTGCCTCTATATCGTGTCTCTTCCCTGATCTTCCTAAAACTCTCATTTACCAATCAATCAAATTCAAACATGATATGATAACTCCTTGAGGTGGTTGTGTCTTATGTGGTATTCTCAATATCCATCTTGGTGTGTGTGTGTGTGTGAAGATAAGGTCTCGTACCTATCATCCCAGTGTGCTCACTGACATGATAGCATAGGAAATTTTCCTGTAAACACTGTAGAAAGTTGTCTCTATGACCATCTGTTACCATGAGACTCCAAACTCCCCTAAGTCTGTCTGTTTCCAAGTGATGTCCTGCAACATCAGTTCTGTACCATATCTGAGAAGCGATTATCTTACTGCTTCCTATACCATCCTGATCGCTTCCTCAGTGTTATCATTGTGCTGGGTCGTTATCATTCTCTGAAGAGCTGTATCCACTGCTTCCCTACACTTATCCTTCCCGTAATGTGTTATCTGAACGTGCAGAATCTTCCACCATTTCCTGAAACTCGAGATTATCTCGTATCAGGACTAAAACTCTTCTTCCTTTGTCCTCTCTTTCCCTCCTCCCTGTTATGTCTCCCTCTGGATTTAGAACATCTTTTCTCGTTAGCAACATTTTGTGTCCACAATTCTAACATTATCAAGCATGTTCTTCCCTTGTAAATTTCAGTTCTTTACCATGATCCACTAATCTATCAGAAATTATATTCATTACGTTCACTCTGAAGGTACCTTCACCTAGCATCTGGAATCTCTGTGGTACTGGCGGGGCTGCTCCGTCCTCTTGCCTCATTTGATGTCTTGTGAACGTGACTGTATGTGTGTGTGTGTGTGTGTGTGTGTGTGTGTGTGTGTGTGTGTGTGTGTGTGCGTGTGTGTGTGTGAATTCGTTTGTACTTCCTCTTTTATATACGAAGGAAATTGTTGGAAAGAACGAAAGAAAAACTTGAAAGATAGAGAGAGAGAAGGTTTAAGTGGAGAAAAGGAGAGACGAACGAAAAAAGAGAAAGAAAAACAAAAATAGGGAAATGAAACAAGAGAGAAAAAAGATCAAAGAATGGGACAACAAAAAAAAAGAGCATAGAAGAGAGAAAAAGGAGGAGAGAAAAAATTAAGACAAATAAATGAAATAAATGAAAGAAAACCAGAGGAACAGAAATATTGGTTACGGCTATGTCGTGATGGAGGTGTAGCCAAGGTATACATACAGATGTGTGTTTGTGACTCTTTGTATATGTGGGTGTGTGTAGGTGTTTGTGTGTGTGGGTGTGTGCAGGTGTTTGTGTGTGTGGGTGTGTGTAGGTGCTTGTGTGTGTGGGTGTGTGTAGGTACTTGTGTGTGTGGGTGTATGTAGGTGTTTGCGTGTGTGTGCAGGCGTTTGTTATATGTGGGTGTGTGTGTAGGCGTTTGTATGTGTGGGTGTGTGCAAGTGTTTGTGTGTGTGTGTGTGTGTGTGTGTGTGTGTGTGTGTGTGTGTGTGTGTGTGTGTGTGTGTGTGTGTGTAGAGCCTCCCTTCCAGCCCGGCACAAAGACCAGGAGGCGAGCAATCAGTGTTGTGGGATAAAACCAGTTTGTAGCTGGCAATATACTGTCCTTACGGCAAAGAGCCACTTGCTCGGCCATGACCATGTAACTTTCCACAACCACGGTGGCCTCAATCCCGTTAGTGGCCTGTACGCTTTTTTTCTGTATGTGTGTACATATATGTGTGTGTGTGTGTGTGTGTGTGTGTGTGTGTATGTGTGTACATATGTGTGTGTGTGTGTGTGTGTGTGTGTGTGTGTGTGTGTGTGTGTGTGTGTGTGTGTGTGTGTGTGTGTGTGTGTGTGTGTGTGTGTGTTACGGGGAGAGAGTTTTACACTGGTGTTGTCCCGTCTCCTAACCGTGTATATATGTATCAGTGTCTTTACTCTATGAATGTATGCACACACACACACACACACACACACACACACACACACACACACACACACCAACTTAAGCCATGTACCCATCTATCGATCATCCTTGAGGCAAGGATAAGCACCTGCGTAGGATGTGGGCCGACTGCTGTGCCTAGAATGACTCATCGTCAGTGTTTGTGTATGTGTGTGTGTGTGTGTGTGTGTGTGTGTGTGTGTGTGTGTGTGTGTGTGTATCCTTTTTTTCATGCATATTCGTCATTTCCCGCCTTAGCCAGGTAGCGTCAAGAGCAAATGACTAAGTATTGGAGGAAAAAATCCTTATTTGGCCACCTTCTTTGTTCTTTCTTTTGGAAAGGTGATACAGGAGGGGCAGGTTTCCAACCCTTGCGCTCCCACCCATCTTAGCGGCATTCTGCGACGCTCAGGGAATACGTGGGTAGTATTGTTCCACAAAGCGTCCCAGGATGATATATATTTTTCATTAAACTTCTACGTGTTAAAGTATTTTTTCTGAAGTGGATTTGTAAACATATCTCGACCGGTAACACTATCTTCACATTCCTGGGAAATGAACAGGGTAGGTTTCGCTAAGTCCAAGATAATCAAGTTTCCCTGATTCAAAGATGATCAAGTTCCTTGATTCAAAGATAATCAAGTTTCCTTAATTCAAAGATAATCAAGTTTCCTTAATTCAAAGATAATCAAGTTTCCTTAATTCAAAGATAATCAAGTTTCCCTAAGTCAAAAATAATCGAGTTTTCCTAAGTCGTAGATCAGGTCGTCTCTTAGGTCAAAGGCAAGTTAGTGCCCTGAGGTCATGAGGTAGAGGGCGCCCGCAGGTCAAAGGTCAGCGTATCCCCTCAGGTCAGTAGCAGTAGCATCGTTTTAGGCAGGTTTTGCGTGTGTTTACCCGGTCCACACGAGGCTCAGTGATTAAACCTGGAGCGGAGGAACAGGTTGTTGCTCACGAAAGGAATAGTGAACAGGAGGCTGATTGGGTTCAAAGGTCGAGGTCAACAACTCCTGGTTTATTTGTGGTTTAAGAATATTTCACTTTTATGCTGGTCTCAAGAGGAAGGAAAAAATATTTCTGGTTCATGATTTCTTTTCCCGGCGAATGTCTTTCTTAATTTACTTGATGTACGAATATTTATGGTTTCCAAATGTTTCTCATATTTCTGGTGGAAGAATATAATGTTATTTGCCATGACTTTCGATTTAAAATGATTTCGGGCTCACAGATGCCGTAGGCTTCAGTGCGCTTGTTTTAAATCATTACTTTTATTCTTTTAAGTATATAGAATATCTACCTGTAAATATTCATTTTCATATGTATATTCACAATTTACAAAATATTTTGTCTTAGTATATTTTCATTCTGATGAAATTCATATTTTCGAGATATAAACTTCAATCTAAAGTACCGAATCCAAAGTTATAACAGAATGTTGATAATGATTTAATGATTACTTTATTATTATTTTCGTTATGCTTCATCTGTCTCTTTGTCTGATAAATCATTTGTAGTCCAACGGCAAAGATAGGGAAAACGTATTAGACTAACCTGCAGCCACTGTACAAAGGTAATGAACTAAGGTTGTCACTGGTATTGTGTTTGTCTCCGTGTATCCGTTCGTTGTCCTGCCTTTGATCCATGGCACAATAGAGTATAGCAGTGTACAAAGCATTGTGTGTAGTGGGCCATTGTGGTTTGCACCAGTGTTTCCCTGTCGAAAAGGTTCCTCTCTGACACACCCTCACTGCCAGCCGGCGACGTACTGTTAAGCTTCACACTGTAGCGTTCTGCTGTGTTGTAATATTGTGTTCTGAGACCTGGCCTTGGACGTAACTCTTTTCATCTGTGATCTCACATGGTGAGGGCCAACGTGCCCCGTGGAAACTTGGCAACTGTGACGAAATATTATTTTCTCAGCATTATTCTATCGCTCCAGAAAATCACTGGAAGTCTGATTGTATGCTGGTATTGGTGTGTGGATCATTGTATGTGGTAGTGGTATGTGGATCATTGTATGCTGGTATTGGTGTGTGGATCATTGTATGCTGGTATTGGTGTGTGGATCATTGTATGCTGGTGGTGGTGTGTGGATCATTGTATGCTGGTATTGGTGCGTGGATCATTGTATGCTGGTATTGGTGTGTGGATCATTGTATGCTGGTATTGGTGTGTGGATCATTGTATGCTGGTAGTGGTGTGTGGATCATTGTATGCTGGTATTGGTGCGTGGATCATTGTATGCTGGTGGTGGTGTGTGGATCATTGTATGCTGGTATTGGTGCGTGGATCATTGTATGCTGGTATTGGTGTGTGGATCATTGTATGCTGGTAGTGGTGTGTGGATCATTGTATGCTGGTATTGGTGCGTGGATCATTGTATGCTGGTGGTGGTGTGTGGATCATTGTATGCTGGTATTGGTGCGTGGATCATTGTATGCTGGTATTGGTGTGTGGATCATTGTATGCTGGTGGTGGTGTGTGGATCATTGTATGCTGGTATTGGTGCGTGGATCATTGTATGCTGGTATTGGTGTGTGGATCATTGTATGCTGGTATTGGTGTGTGGATCATTGTATGCTGGTATTGGTGTGTGGATCATTGTATGCTGGTAGTGGTATGTGGATCATTGTATGCTGGTATTGGTGTGTGGATCATTGTATGCTGGTAGTGGTGTGTGGATCATTGTATGCTGGTATTGGTGCGTGGATCATTGTATGCTGGTGGTGGTGTGTGGATCATTGTATGCTGGTGGTGGTGTGTGGATCATTGTATGCTGGTATTGGTGTGTGGATCATTGTATGCTGGTATTGGTGTGTGGATCATTGTATGCTGGTATTGGTGTGTGGATCATTGTATGCTGGTAGTGGTATGTGGATCATTGTATGCTGGTATTGGTGTGTGGATCATTGTATGCTGGTAGTGGTATGTGGATCATTGTATGCTGGTATTGGTGTGTGGATCATTGTATGCTGGTGGTGGTGTGTGGATCATTGTATGCTGGTGGTGGTGTGTGGATCATTGTATGCTGGTGGTGGTGTGTGGATCATTGTATGCTGGTGGTGGTGTGTGGATCATTGTATAGGATTAAATGACCTCAGTAACCTCAAGGTTAGTGGGTTTAGACAACCTGATTAGGAAGAAGTTATTGTTAGACCACAAACATTTCAGTAAATGCAGTTCGTTGCCAGATTCAATAGGAAAACAAATATAACTCACTGTTCGCGAAATCAGACGACAAGACTGACTGAAACCATATCTTCTCGACTCCAACAACAGGTACCAACACTCCGCCCTCGACCACAAATTCATCTGTCGTGGTCAGGTAGGATTCAGGACTATTTCTAATGTACAAAGTTACAGTCACTGACCGCGGTCCTCATCGAGGTCAGCCCCTTAACGATATAGAGAGAAAGAGAAACAAGTATTGCGCAACATGTAGTTACAAGAAAAAAAAGCGGACGAGAACATGAGGTAGGGAGAGAGGCAGGGGACCGTATGGAAAATATCTCACGTCTTTTCCGGTAGCTTAGGTTTTATGAGAGAGAGAGAGAGAGAGAGAGAGAGAGAGAGAGAGAGAGAGAGAGAGAGAGAGAGAGAGAGAGAGAGAGAGAGAGAGAGAGAGAGAGAGAGAGAGAGAGAGAGAGAGAGAGAGAGAGAGAGAGAGATGCAGACCAGCAACGCCGACACTGTGTGTACGATCCCGACTGTCACAAAAAACACTTTCTAGGTCAGGACGAGCTCACTTCTTGTGTATTCCAGGAGATTCTTACCTTTCTATCAATGTGGCGTCTGACTTGTTCTTGTAACTGTCCCTCACACGATAACCAACTAGACAGAAGCTCATCCAGTGTTATGTCTTTATTGACGTCACACAAGCAGCATCAGAAGTGTGGCATAACAAGTGAGCCTGCCATTATCTTCGCTCCATCCACGTCCTCTACATTGAGACTGGAAACTTTCTCATGATGTAAGCATACATACGTCTTTCAGATAAATAGAACACAAATTATAATCTTACCTTCCTATCCTTTACATCATATATGTATTCTTCTCGTCCTCAGACACCTCACCTTAGATCAAACACACATTTAAAATCCCGACTAACTGATCAATTATACCGTCATCCTTTTTCTTGAGCAACTCTACTGTAACTCCATCTCTCTCCGCTGCTTTGCCACACTTCATCTTACGCAAGGTTTTCACCACGTCTTTTCTTTCTTTTCACCAAAGTATTCTCCATGACTCTCTCGCTCCGTATACCACCTCATTCTGATGCTGAGTTACTTTTCTCCACTGTATATCGGGGTGGTTACTTGCGATATGATCGGACAGAAAGGGCATCTAAGCTTGTGTTTCTTCACACTACCTGGAACATTGATGGATCCCTGCTCCCGCAGTACGAAGCGATGGGTAGCCCATATGGATAGCCTTTCGCCAACTATATGTATTTGATTTGAAGAATGTTTGGAAGTCGAGAACATTATCTCGGACACCAAAAATGGGTATGTTTGAAGGAATAGTGGTTCCAACAATGTTGCATGGTTGTGAGGCATGGGCTATGGATAGAGTTGTGCGCAGGAGGGTGGATGTGCTGGAAATGAGATGTTTGAGGACAATATGTGGTGTGAGATGATTTGATCGAGTAAGTAATGTAAGGGTAAGAGAGATGTGTGGAAATAAAAAGAGTGTGGTTGAGAGAGCAGAAGAGGGTGTTTTGAAATGGTTTGGTCACATGGAGAGAATGAGTGAGGAAAGATTGACCAAGAGCATATATGTGTCAGAGGTGGAGGGAACGAGGAGAAGTGGGGGACCAAACTGGAGGTGGAAAGATGGAGCGAAAAAGATTTTGAGTGATCGACGCCGGAACATGCAGGAGGGTGAAAGGCGTGCAAGCAATAGAGTGAATTGGAACGATATGGTATACCGGGGTCGACGTGTTGTCAATGGATTGAACCAGGGCATGTGAAGCGTCTGGGGTAAACCATGGAAAGTTCTGTGGAGCCTGGATGTGGAAAGGGAGCTGTGGTTTCGGTGCATTATTACATGACAGCTAGAGACTGAGTGTGAACGATTGGGACCTTTGTTGTCTTTTCCTAGCGCTACCTCGCACACATGAGGGGGGAGAGTTGTTATTCCATGTGTGGCGAGGTGGCGATGGGAATAAAGAAAGGCAGACAGTATGAATTATGTACTTGTGTATATATGTATATATATATGTATATATATATATATATATATATATATATATATATATATATATATATATATATATATATATATATATATATATATATATATATATATATATATATATATATGATTTTTTTTTTTTTTATTATACTTTGTCGCTGTCTCCCGCGTTTGCGAGGTAGCGCAAGGAAACAGACGAAAGAAATGGCCCAACCCACCCCCATACACATGTATATACATACGTCCACACACGCAAATATACATACCTACACAGCTTTCCATGGCTTACCCCAGACGCTTCACATGCCTTGATTCAATCCACTGACAGCACGTCAACCCCGGTATACCACACCGCTCCAATTCACTCTATTCCTTGCCCTCCTTTCACCCTCCTGCATGTTCAGGCCCCGATCACACAAAATCTTTTTCACTCCATCTTTCCACCTCCAATTTGGTCTCCCTCTTCTCCTTGTTCCCTCCACCTCCGACACATATATCCTCTTGGTCAATCTTTCCTCACTCATCCTCTCCATGTGCCCAAACCACTTCAAAACACCCTCTTCTGCTCTCTCAACCACGCTCTTTTTATTTCCACACATCTCTCTTACCCTTACGTTACTCACTCGATCAAACCACCTCACACCACACATTGTCCTCAAACACCTCATTTCCAGCACGTCCATCCTCCTGCGCACAACTCTATCCATAGCCCACGCCTCGCAACCATACAACATTGTTGGAACCACTATTCCTTCATACATACCCATTTTTGCTTTCCGAGATAATGTTCTCGACTTCCACACATTCTTCAAGGCTCCCAGAATTTTCGCCCCCTCCCCCACCCTATGATCCACTTCCGCTTCCATGGTTCCATCCGCTGCCAGATCCACTCCCAGATATCTAAAACACTTCACTTCCTCCAGTTTTTCTCCATTCAAACTCACCTCCCAATTGACTTGACCCTCAACCCTACTGTACCTAATAACCTTGCTCTTATTCACATTTACTCTTAACTTTCTTCTTCCACACACTTTACCAAACTCAGTCACCAGCTTCTGCAGTTTCTCACATGAATCAGCCACCAGCGCTGTATCATCAGCGAACAACAACTGACTCACTTCCCAAGCTCTCTCATCCCCAACAGACTTCATACTTGCCCCTCTTTCCAAAACTCTTGCATTCACCTCCCTAACAACCCCATCCATAAACAAATTAAACAACCATGTAGACATCACACACCCCTGCCGCAAACCTACATTCACTGAGAACCAATCACTTTCCTCTCTTCCTACACGTACACATGCCTTACATCCTCGATAAAAACTTTTCACTGCTTCTAACAACTTTCCTCCCACACCATATATTCTTAATACCTTCCACAGAGCATCTCTATCAACTCTATCATATGCCTTCTCCAGATCCATAAATGCTACATACAAATCCATTTGCTTTTCTAAGTATTTCTCACATACATTCTTCAAAGCAAACACCTGATCCACACATCCTCTACCACTTCTGAAACCACACTACTCTTCCCCAATCTGATGCTCTGTACATGCCTTCACCCTCTCAATCAATACCCTCCCATATAATTTACCAGGAATACTCAACAAACTTATACCTCTGTAATTTGAGCACTCACTCTTATCCCCTTTGCCTTTGTACAATGGCACTATGCACGCATTCCGCCAATCCTCAGGCACCTCACCATGAGTCATACATACATTAAATAACCTTACCAACCAGTCAACAATACAGTCACCCCCTTTTTTAATAAATTCCACTGCAATACCATCCAAACCTGCTGCCTTGCCGGCTTTCATCTTCCGCAAAGCTTTCACTACCTCTTCTCTGTTTACCAAATCATTTTCCCTAACCCTCTCACTTTGCACACCACCTCGACCAAAACACCCTATATCTGCCACTCTATCATCAAACACATTCAACAAACCTTCAAAATACTCACTCCATCTCCTTCTCACATCACCACTACTTGTTATCACCTCCCCATTTGCGCCCTTCACTGAAGTTCCCATTTGCTCCCTTGTCTTACGCACTTTATTTACCTCCTTCCAGAACATCTTTTTATTCTCCCTAAAATTTAATGATACTCTCTCACCCCAACTCTCATTTGCCCTTTTTTTCACCTCTTACACCTTTCTCTTGACCTCCTGTCTCTTTCTTTTATACATCTCCCACTCAATTGCATTTTTTCCCTGCAAACATCGTCCAAATGCCTCTCTCTTCTCTTTCACTAATACTCTTACTTCTTCATCCCACCACTCACTACCCTTTCTAATCAACCCACCTCCCACTCTTCTCATGCCACAAGCAAAGATTGACCAAGAGGATATATGTGTCGGAGGTGGAGGGAACGAGGAGAAGTGGGAGACCAAATTGGAGGTGGAAAGATGGAGTGAATAAGATTTTGTGTGATCGGGGCCTGAACATGCAGGAGGGTGAAAGGAGGGCAAGGAATAGAGTGAATTGGATCGATGTGGTATACCGGGGTTAACGTGCTGTCAGTGGATTGAATCAGGGCATGTGAAGCGTCTGGGGTAAACCATGGAAAGTTGTGTGGGGCCTGGATGTGGAAAGGGAGCTGTGGTTTCGGGCATTATTGCGTGGCAGCTTGAGCCTGAGTGTGAACGAATGGGGCCTTTGTTGTCTTTTCCTAGTGCTACCTCGCACACATGAGGGGGAGGGGGATGGTATTCCATGTGTGGCGAGGTGGCGATGGGAGTGAATGGGGACAGACAGTGTGAATTGTGTGCATGGGTATATATGAATGTGTCTGTGTATGTATATATATGTGTACATTGAGATGTATAGGTATGTATATTTGCGTGTGTGGACGTGTGTGTGTGTATACATTGTGTATGGGGGTGGTTTGGGCCATTTCTTTCGTCTGTTTCCTTGCGCTACCTCGCAAACGCGGCAGACAGCGACAAAGCAAAATAAATATAAATAAAAAAAAAGAAAAATATATATATATATATATATATATATATATATATATATATATATATATATATATATATATATTTATATATATATATATATATATATATATATATATATATATATATATTAACGATATTGATGATTGGTTGAGTTGTAACATATCTAAATTCACAGACGATACTGAGATGAGAAATAAATGTGCAACAAATATTGAACATCTTCAGCTTCAAACTAGCAGACAATCTGATGGACTTGATGCAAAGATGGCAAGATTCCTGTACTATCCATAAGAGCAACGTCTCATACATCGGTTGTAAAACTTGAAGGCAAGCTACAGTATGAATTACGTTGAGCTACAAGTTCTGGTTACTCTACGTGAAAAAAGAGAACAGCGTCCAGCTACCAAGATGATTCTCGGACAGATAAACAAATCATATGAGAACCTATCGAGCGATTTGAAATTATTTACTTTAGAAAAGAGAACAAATAGTTGATCTAAAACAATAGGTATTCAGAGTCATCAAAGGCTTTTACAATATCAATCTAGCAAGCTAATTAACAATAGATTTCTCTGATTTCATTCGTAGTGATAGATACAAAATCATGGGTAAACGTGTTACGTTGAATGAGACGAATTACTTTTTCTTCAGAAAGAGTGTTAACAAATGGAATTATAAAGTAATTACATTAGCTGAAAACAGCATCGTGGATACGTTAAAGAATTTTATTGAGCACTTCGCATTAGGTCGAGGACTACAGAGATATTTATCTTTGAATCATACATATGTTTTCTAATGTTATCAATCTAAGTGCTTTATCTCTTCCAATATATATATATATATATATATATATATATATATATATATATATATATATATATATATATATATATATATATATATATATATATATATATATATATATATATATATATATATATATATATATATATATTATATTCAATATGTATATATTCATTGTCAATCCACGGTCAGGAATGACACTCTAACTTGCACCTTGGCTTTGCTTATAACTTGGAAACTACAAATTAGTGACCCAGGAAACGTTGCACTGATTTTGAGGGAAAAATGAATGAAAAAGTGGTAGCGTAAGACCCATAACTATAGTGTGACTTTTATACGACTTGTGAAATAGTTTGACCTGGAACTTCAACCCTTTCAAGAAGTTCAGTCAGCCTTTATTTCTGGTCCAAGTTATTACAAATCTGTCGTTCATACAGTATATGAAGCACGTTCACATAAGAAGAAAATTTGTTAAATTGACTTCTTCACACGATAAATCTTTCTAATCCTTGTCCAAATGCATCTCTAGCTATTTCTGTAATTCTACTGTTTTCTTTTTTCCAACCTGATCAAACTACAGTCAACTCTTTTACTGATAAAGCCGCTTTTTCTGGGTCCTTATTGTCCTCTAACTCTACTTTCCACATCTAAGCTCCTCTTCCAAGCTATCTTACTGAAGTATTGTCTTCTCCTATAACACCCCCCCCCCCCCCACACACACACACACACACACACACAATGCTCTTCTAAGTTTTGTCTTCCAGCTGCAGGAGGACAAGAAATACGGCTTACTTGGCATACCTCCTCAAGTCCAAAAGGAGTGAGCCACTAAGGCAGCTACGACACTTGCTCGTCTGGTCTTTCATAGTCGGAAAACCCAAAGTTAACCTTCCTGGAAGCACCTCTTTGTTCAACCCACCACAAGGAGAGGAGACAGTTTAACCTTTCAGCTAACGTCCCATCCCTCTCACTTCTGCCATTTCTAAATTCTTCGAAGCATTTTAAGTTTCACTTCCTTAAACACTGAGATCACATTTCGTTCTCTTAGATCGCCAGATGCGAAGTCTTCCACTGACCCTCCTTCCTGTGTGACTCACCTCTGGTCCTGCTCTCTCAGGGATTGTGGTGATCTGTTCTTCGTGGTCTTCCATATCCATGTAACAACTGACGATGTGTCATAAATATTTGCATCCTATACTTCCCTCGTTTGGGTTTCTTACTTTCCGTGGCGGAAATCGTGGATGGAGCGTACATCTTCCTCTAACCCTGTTAAATGTGCAGTCCCTCTGGGTTCTGTTCTATTGCGTAACTTTTTTTTCTCTACTTAAAAGATTTTTCTTCATCCTACAATCTCATTCGGTCTTACCACAGATTCAATCATACTTGATTCAAAACATATTCCTTCACCTCTTCACGCCGACTCTACAAAAACTTTTTAATGACTATTTGTCATTTCAAATCCCATTCATATCTCACTATCATATTTCAAAGCACTGCAGTTTAACACAACATTGTCTCCACTGTCTGGGTCGCAATATCTCTTTTCCAAATAATGGGATGTTGTAAGGGTGCCGACGTCATACTTCCTTGGGCCAGCTTTTACAAAGCTAAACAAGCTGCATTTGCCACAACATGGAAGACCACCGTAATATCTGGAATAGATCTTCAAGTCCTTTCTTACTTAAAGTGGAATATATAACCTTACACCTTATGAACTTCCCTGCTATGAACTTACGTCACCAATTCTTTTCTGTTTGGCATGATGGTGTTTCCCGCTCACTAGTCTACAGGTATTATTTCAGCCACTGAGTTCACGAGTTGTGCCTGCGTGCCCAGCCCTGACACGTGGGCCCGCACCACGCGACTGGCTGCTGCTTCCCGTTCATTCTGTATGGAAGCCGCCAGACGAGGGATGACCGTTACGGCGGTGTTCGCTACCGTTGTTATACGTTGGCTTCGTCTTCTGACATTTCCATTCAGGTCATGAAACAACTGAGGAGTTTAGATCAAATCTTCGCTGCAATTTCTTACCTTAGAATCATATGGCCTCTCCTCCCAGAGGCCATGATCTGGGTATGCCTTTCCCCATACCACACTAGCCACCAGGAAAAAGGAAAACTCTCGTTGACATCTTCCTGAAAATATTTCTATCCTTTCTAATTACCATTCAGTAACTATGCTGCACCGCAGGCGACACAAGTGGTCAATGGAACACATTTCTAGCTGTTATGTAGGATCTCTCTCTCTCTCTCTCTCTCTCTCTCTCTCTCTCTCTCTCTCTCTCTCTCTCTCTCTCTCTCTCTCTCTCTCTCTCTCTCTCTCTCTCTCTCTCTCTCTCTCTCTCTCTCTCTCTCTCTCTCTCTCTCTCTCTCTCTCCACAGGATGTGTAGACGTCGGACCCTTACATAAGATCCCTATCGAAGATACTGGCATTTGATGTAACTCCTCCATGCATAAGTTATCACAGGCACACATAATGCTGCTGTTCGCCTTAAATTGATTATCACACGACCTCTCTCCCTCCCACCTGAACCTCCACTGCATAAGCTACATTGTATTATGTAGGTCATCATTCCTGCTACTTTCGTATCTCTATCTGATCTATAATAGATTCGTCAGCTACCTGATGACTCCTTTCTCACGTTGTATCTCGTCGTATGAAAAGTTTTGTGAGGAAAATATCTGAACTGGTTCGATCACTCAACAGTTGAGGGTCTCAAGGCTCTAGATAATTCAGGGCCTCCGCTCCACAGAGTTCCAGTATCAAGATCTCCCACACATCGACCTTTTACGCCTGGCATTTAAACACACACGACACCCTCTACACACCAGACTTCCGTACCCTCCACACACCACACCCTCCACACAACAGGCTCTCCACATAACAGATAGCTTGACTCTAAACTAAATGAACCATAATATATCTCTTGCGAGCAATCGACTTGAACCATTTTAACTTGTAGTCACTTTGTGCAGTGCAGCAACGTTAATGGTATTTTTGTGTTACAGTTCCCTGACGTTTGTGTGTATAGAGAACTTGAGTTAGTACAGTCTACAAGATTATTTGATGTATCTATCCTTCAACCGTTGTTTTTATATAGATGATCACAAAATATAAGGTCGTCCTTATCCCTTGCGCATGACTTTACGCCTCTTAGCGTGATGTAGAGCGACGTTATGACCCTTGTGTATGATCGCCTGGTATTCCGACTTGACTATTGCAGGTCAGGTCAAAAGTCAACCCACCAGTCCTAAGGATGATACCGTCTTGCTAAAGGATTCTACCGCCATGCTCGAGTGTCGAGCCTTCATCTGTTCTTATGAAGTTAAATTCCCATAAATGATATTAGCATAAGATATTCATAACCACCACAGGACATAGTAACGTATATATCTAACCTTCAGACAATAAGTCTTTTTTATAGGTCTAGTTAACTTTAGACATTACTTGTTATTTTTACGCAAAGCATCTTTTTCCTGAACATGTGTAACATGAATGAATGATAGCCTAACTGAGCTGTTGAATACCTGGCTGCTAGAATGGCGAGCCTAACCTAAGACAATTTGATCCCAGAATATTCATTGCATACCTCTTCGCCTGTGTTATATCTTCATATATCTTTGTATGATACCGGACTTACCCAAATGCATGTACATCTTTCGCAGGCCTGGAGATTTTCACCCTCTCTATGATACACGAATATTGTAATGCGCTTGAACAGTAGGTTCATTCGAAGCTAACATGACACAAAGCAGTTTGTGTTCATCTATATTTAAGAACGTGAGGATAAAGGTAGCGGGCCTTCCGCTGAACATTAACACCGTCCACATATGTATTTATTATACCTTATTATCAGGTCATTCGTTAGGCCAAACTTAACAGTTGATTGATTCTTTGACAGAATGCCTTCCCCTGGTCACTCCTCTCATTGACCTTTAGGAAATATGATAACCATCAATGTTTGCCCTCATGTACCTTATAACACTCAAGCGTTTGATCACAGTGTACGAAGCTTAAGACATCCGTCTGGACACGAAGCTTGAAGCATCTGGTAGGACACGGAGCTTGAAGCATCTGGTAGGACACGAAGCTTGAAGCATCTGGTAGGACACGAAGCTTGAAGCATCTGGTAGGACACGAAGCTTGAAGCATCTGGTAGGACATGAAGCTTGATATACATATATATATATATATATATATATATATATATATATATATATATATATATATATATATATATATATATATATATATATATATATATATATATATATATATATATTTTTTTTTTCTTTTTCTTTTTCTTTCATACTATTCGCCATTTCCCGCGTTAGCAAGGTAGCGTTAAGAACAGAGGACTGGGCCTCTGAGGGAGTATCCTCACCTGGCCTCGTTCTCTGTTCCTTCTTTTGGAAAATAAAAAAAAAAACGAGAGGGGAGGATTTCCAGCCACCCGCTCCCTCCCCTTTTAGTCGCCTTCTACGACACGCAGGGAATACGTGGGAAGTATTCTTTCTCCCCTATCCCCAGGGATAATATATATATATATATATATATATATAAATATCTTTTTCTTTCTTTCAAACTATTCGCCATTTCCCGCGTTAGCGAGGAAGCGTTAAGAACAGAGGACTGGGCCTTTGAGGGAACATCCTCACCTGGCCCCCTTCTCTGTTCCTTCTTTTGGAAAATGAAAAAAAAAAAACGAGAGGGGAGGATTTCCAGCCACCCGCTCCCTCCCCTTTTAGTCGCCTTCTACGACGCGCAGGGAATACGTGGGAAGTATTCTTTCTCCCCTATCCCCAGGGATATATATATATATATATATATATATATATATATATATATATATATATATATATATATATATATATGCAGAAGCTGGTGACTGAGTTTGGTAAAGTGTGTGAAAGAAGAAAGTTAAGAGTAAATGTGAATAAGAGCAAGGTTATTAGGTACAGTAGGGTTGAGGGTCAAGTCAACTGGGAGGTAAGTTTGAATGGAGAAAAACTGGAGGAAGTAAAGTGTTTTAGATATCTGGGAGTGGATCTGGTAGCGGATGGAACCATGGAAGCGGAAGTGGATGATCGGGTGGGGGAGGGGGCGAAAATTCTGGGAGCCTTGAAGAATGTGTGGAAGTCGAGAACATTATCTCGGAAAGCAAAAATGGGTATGTTTGAAGGAATAGTGGTTCCAACAATGTTGTATGGTTGCGAGGCGTGTGCTATGGATAGAGTTGTGCGCAGGAGGGTGGATGTGCTGGAAATGAGATGTTTGAGGACAATGTGTGGTGTGAGGTGGTTTGATCGAGTAAGTAACGTAAGGGTAAGAGAGATGTGTGGAAATAAAAAGAGCGTGGTTGAGAGAGCAGAAGAGGGTGTTTTGAAATGGTTTGGGCACATGGAGAGAATGAGTGAGGAAAGATTGACCAAGAGGATATATGTGTCGGAGGTGGAGGGAACGAGGAGAAGAGGGAGACCAAATTGGAGGTGGAAAGATGGAGTGAAAAAGATTTTGTGTGATCGGGGCCTGAACATGCAGGAGGGTAAAAGGAGGGCAAGGAGTAGAGTGAATTGGATCGATGTGGTATACCGAGGTTGACGTGCTGTCAGTGGATTGAATCAGGGCATGTGAAGCGTCTGGGGTAAACCATGGAAAGCTGTGTAGGTATGTATATTTGCGTGTGTGGACGTATGTATATACATGTGTATGGGGGTGGGTAGGGCCATTTCTTTCGTCTGTTTCCTTGCGCTACCTCGCAAACGCGGGAGACAGCGACAAAGCAAAAAAAAAAAAAAAAAAAATATATATATATATATATATATATATATATATATATATATATATATATATATATATCCGTCCACACACGGAAATATACATACCTATACATCTCAACGTATACACATATATACACAGACAGACATACACATATATACACATGCACGTAATTCATACTGCCTGCCTTTATTCATTCCCATCGCCATCTCGCCACACATGAAATAACAACCCCCTCCCCCCTCATGTGTGCGAGGTAGCGCTAGGAAAAGACAACAAAGGCCACACTCGTTCACTCTCAGTCTCTAGCTGTCATGTAATAATGCACAGAAACAACAGCTCCCTTTCCACATCCAGGCCCCACACAACTTTCCATTGTTTACCCAAGACGCTTCACATGCCCAGATTCAATCAATTGACAGCACGTCGACCCCGGTATACCACATCGTTCCAATTCACTCTAATGCTTGCACGCCTTTCACCCTCCTGCATGTTCAGGCCCCGATCACTCAAAATCTTTTTCACTCCATCTTTCCACCTCCAATTTGGTCTCCCACTTCTCCTCGTTTCCTCCACCTCTGACACATATATCCTCTTGGTCAATCTTTCCTCACTCATTCTCTTCATGTGACCAAACCATTTCAAAACACCCTCTTCTGCTCTCTCAACTACACCCTTTTTATTACCACACATCTCTCTTACCCTATTATTGCTTACTCCATCAAACCACCCCACACCACATATTGTCCTCAAACGTCTCATTTCCAGCACATCCACCCTCCTGCGAACAACTCTATCCATAGCCCACGCCTCGCAACCATACAACATTGTTGGAACCACTATTCCTTCAAACATACCCATTTTTGCTTTCCGAGATAATGTTCTCGACTTCCACACATTCTTCAATGCTCCCAGAACTTTCGCCCCCTCCCCCACTTTATGATTCACTTCCGCTTCCATGGTTTCAACCGCTGCAAATCCACTCCCAGATATCTAAAACCCTTCACTTCCTCCAGTTTTTCTCCATTCAAACTTACCTCCCAATTGACTTGACAATCAACCCTACTGTACCTAATAACTTTGCTCTTATTCACATTTACTCTCAACTTTCTTCTTTCACACAACTTACCAAACTCAGTCACCAGCTTCTGCAGTTTCTTAGATGAATCAGCCACCAGCGCTGTATCATCAGTGAACAACAACTGACTCACCTCCCAAGATCTCTCATCCACAACAGACTGCATACTTGCCCCTCTTTCCAAAACTCTTGCATTCACCTCCCTAACAACCCCATCCATAAACAAATTAAACAACCATGGAGACATCACGCACCCCTGCCGCAAACCTACATTCACTGAGAACCAATCACTTTCCTCTCTTCCTACACGTACACATGCCTTACATCCTCGATAAAAACTTTTCACTGCTTCTAACAACTTGCCTCCCACACCATGTATTCTTAAAACCTTCCACAGAGCATCTCTATCAACTCTATCATATGCCTTCTGCAGATCCATAAATGCTACATACAAATCCATTTGTTTTTCTTAGTATTTCTCACATACATTCTTCAAAGCAAACACCTGATCCACACATCCTCTACCACTTCTTAAACCACACTGCTCTTCCCCAATCTGATGCTCTGTACATTCCTTCACCCTCTCAATCAATACCCTCCCATATAATTTACCAGGAATACTCAACAAACTTATACCTCTGTAATTTGAGCACTCACTCTTATCCCCTTTGCCTTTGTACAATGGCACTATGCAAGCATTCCGCCAATCCTCAGGCACCTCACTTTGAATCATACATACATTAAGTAACCTTACCAACCAATCAACAATACATTCACCCCCTTTTTTAATAAATTCCACTGCTATACCATCCAAACCTGCTGCCTTGCCGGCTTTCATCTTCCGTAAAGCTTTTACTACCTCTTCTCTATTTACCAAATCCTTTTCCCTAACCCTCTCACTTTGCACACCACATCGACCAAAACATCTTATATCTGCCACTCTATCATCAAACACATTCAACAAACCTTCAAAATACTCACTCCATCTCCTTCTCACATCACCACTACTTGTTATCACCTCCCCATTAGCCCCCTTCACTGAAGTTCCCATTTGCTCCCTTGTCTTACGCACTTTATTTACCTCCTTCTAAAACATCTCTTTATTCTCCCTGAAATTTAATGATACTCTCTCACCCTAACTCTCATTTGCCCTCTTTTTCACCTCTTGCACCTTTCTCTTGACCTCCTGCCTCTTTCTTTTATACCTCTCCCACTCATTTGCATTTTTTCCCAGCAAAAATCGTCCAAATATATATATATATATATATATATATATATATATACATATATATATATATATATATATATATATATATATATATATATATATATATATATATATATCTATATATAAGGCTATGGATTTGTTTGTTCACGGTTGGGGACGACCCTATTGTAGAGGAAATGATATTGCTAATTCGTATAAGTAGTTTTTGAAGTGCATCTTCTCTGCCAATGATAGTCTTTCACTGCTGCGTTGAGTTGAGCCTCGTGTGGGCAGGCAGCAGCTCAAGTGTCTTAGTGCCGTAGGCCGCCTGACTGACTAATAAAGATACATACCACAAATCAAGTATTTTTAGCTAAATGAAACAAAAATTCAGGAAGAACTAAAGAGCATTCTCTCCTTTTCAGCAGATCCTCTTTAGGTCACATATCTTTACGTTTCCAGTGTTGTAACAATGTTGGAGTCGATAATTTCATCGTCATGATAGATACGTTGTATAGAAGCATCTCAACATGTTCTATGAGAGGGTCAGGACGGCCCGTGTCAGGTCATGCTGACGTGGTATGATTAACCTGATACCAAAAATATACGTTCAGGGGTAAGTATGTGATGTTAATGACACGTCTTTATTTGCGACATGTCATCATGTTAAGAATGAAAAGTTTAGGAAAGTTTAGGTTTGATTCAGTCCGGAGTATCGGTATTAGTGGCTGAGGTGATCACGTGTACATAGGAATAAACGTGTGTGGCTGGTGACGTAAGGAGGGTAGCTTTACAGTATGCTCATGACCAGGTATGATATAGGCCCCGCTCATGCTCTAGCTCAGGGCCAGCTCTTGCTGTGGTACAGACCCGGCTGCTGGTGTAGCACAGACCCGGCTGCCGGTGTAGCACAGACCCAGCTGCTGGTGTTGTACAGACCCGGCTGCTGGTGTAGCACAGACCCGGCTGCTGGTGCAGCACAGACCCGGCAGCCGGTATAGCACAGACCCGGCTGCTGGTGTAGCACAGATCAGGCTGCTGGTGTAGCACAGACCCGGCTGCTGGTGTAGTGATGGTGGCAGCCAAGCGTGTGCTCCAAGTATTGATCTGGAGTCCTCGCCTCGGCCAATGACGCGCTAAATCATGTCGCCAACGCCTGCACCTTGACTTGCCCGCTCCCTCAACGTCGCCACTCACATTAGCGCCGCCTTGCTTTATTGCTCCTCAAATTAGGGAAAATTGTATTCTTGAGAACAGAAGCGGAGCGTTTCCCAGCTCCTCATTCGTTGGGCGTGCGTCGTGGAGAGGCTGGGAGAGGGGCACAGGGCCTACTCACTGGCCTCTCGAAAGCCATGTGATGAAGTCGTTCTCTTGCCTTCATTATAAT
The DNA here is from genome assembly GCF_036320965.1 of Panulirus ornatus. Classification (NCBI taxonomy): domain Eukaryota; kingdom Metazoa; phylum Arthropoda; class Malacostraca; order Decapoda; family Palinuridae; genus Panulirus; species Panulirus ornatus. The sequence continues at coordinate 25,376,468 of NC_092261.1, forward strand.
GGAGCACAAATTTGCATACTCGCGTTCGCGCTCACGCACACACACACACACACACACACAAACACACACACACACACACACACACACACACACACACACACACACACTCAAAAGCAAACAGAGTAACATATCTAAATCGACAGACGTATGCAAATCAATGTACTACATGCAAGGTATTTTGTATAATCGAACTTGCGCTGCACAACAATACTTTGTTGATATTCTTAAAGATGTTTCTCAGTGTATCATCGTACACGTACAGTGGAAGGTGGTTGTTATCATCAGTACACGTACAGTAGAAGGTGGTTGTTATCATCAGTACACGTACAGTGGAAGGTGGTTGTTATCATCAGTACACGTACAGTGGAAGGTGGTTGTTATCATCAGTACACGTACAGTGGAAGGTGGTTGTTATCATCAGTACACGTACAGTGGAAGGTGGTTGTTATCATCAGTACACATACAGTAGAAGGTGGTTGTTATCATCAGTACACGTACAGTGGAAGGTGGTTGTTATCATCAGTACACGTACAGTGGAAGGTGGTTGTTATCATCAGTACACATACAGTGGAAGGTGGTTGTTATCATCAGTACACGTACAGTGGAAGGTGGTTGTTATCATCAGTACACGTACAGTGGAAGGTGGTTGTTATCATCAGTACACGTACAGTGGAAGGTGGTTGTTATCATCAGTACACGTACAGTGGAAGGTGGTTGTTATCATCAGTACACGTACAGTGGAAGGTGGTTGTTATCATCAGTACACGTACAGTGGAAGGTGGTTGTTATCATCAGTACACGTCCAGTGGTTATCATAACGAGTGAACATGATTGTTTCTCCAACACCTGACGTGATACTCCCGCCAGTGTTACATCAGCTGCACATCGAACATAAGAGTTTTGTGTGGGACTGTACTGTCTTCTGTGTAAACCATGACCACAACCATGACCATGACTAAGACCACAACCATGACCATAACCACAACCATGAACATGACCATGACCACGACCATGATATAGTCAGTAGTAGTGTAACATCTGTATGTCAAGTATGCCAGTATGAATCGGGTAGTGGACACATGTATCAGCACGTGTTGATGTTCAGCACGTGTTGATGTTCAGCACGTGTTGATGTTCAGTACGTGTTGATGTTCAGTACGTGTTGATGTTCAGCACGTGTTGATGTTCAGTACGTGTTGATGTTCAGTACGTGTTGATGTTCAGCACGTGTTGATGTTCAGCACGTGTTGATGTTCAGTACGTGTTGATGTTCAGCACGTGTTGATGTTCAGCACGTGTTGATGTTCAGCACGTGTTGATGTTCAGCAGGTGTTGATGTTCAGTACGTGTTGATGTTCAGCACGTGTTGATGTTCAGTACGTGTTGATGTTCAGCACGTGTTGATGTTCAGCACGTGTTGATGTTCAGCACGTGTTGATGTTCAGCACGTGTTGATGTTCAGTACGTGTTGATGTTCAGCACGTGTTGATGTTCAGTATGTGTTGATGTTCAGCACGTGTTGATGTTCAGCAGGTGTTGATGTTCAGTACGTGTTGATGTTCAGTACGTGTTGATGTTCAGTACGTGTTGATGTTCAGCACGTGTTGATGTTCAGCACGTGTTGATGTTCAGCACGTGTTGATGTTCAGCACGTGTTGATGTTCAGTACGTGTTGATGTTCAGCACGTGTTGATGTTCAGCAGGTGTTGATGTTCAGTACGTGTTGATGTTCAGTACGTGTTGATGTTCAGCACGTGTTGATGTTCAGCACGTGTTGATGTTCAGCACGTGTTGATGTTCAGTACGTGTTGATGTTCAGCACGTGTTGATGTTCAGTACGTGTTGATGTTCAGGACGTGTTGATGGCCAGCACGTGTTGATGGTCAGTACGTGTTGATGTTCAGCACGTGTTGATGTTCTGCACGTGTTGATGGTCAGTACGTGTCGATGCTCAGCACGTGTCGATGCTCAGTACGTGTCGATGCTCAGCACGTGTCGATGATCAGCACGTGTTGATGTTCAGCACGTGTTGGTGCTCGGCACGTATTGATGTTCAGCACATGTTGATGGTCGGAACGTGTTGATGGTCAGTACGTGTCGATGCTCAGCACGTGTCGATGATCAGCACGTGTTGATGTTCAGCACGTGTTGGTGCTCGGCACGTAATGATGTTCAGCACATGTTGATGGTCGGCACGTGTTGATGGTCAGTACGTGTTGATGTTCAGCACGTGTTGGTGCTCGGCACGTGTTGATGGTCAGCAGGTGTTGATGTTCAGTACGTGTTGGTGCTCGGCACGTGTTGATGTTCAGCACGTGTTGATGGTCGGCACGTGTTGATGGTCAGTACGTGTTGGTGCTCAGCACGTGTTGGGTAAATAATGATTCTTATGACCGCGACGGTTTTCCCTCGCAGTTGGGGTGTATGTGGTAAGAGTCGTCAGCACATCTTGCAAACCTAATGAATGTTTGCTTACGTTATGATATCAAGGTGATATTCTCTATGGCCTCACATGATGAGTGAGTGGTGATGCACACTGCTTAACCACGTTTCTTAACTACTTACCATTTGATTCATTTCTATCTAGGTAGTTCATCAGTTAATGATCAGTCAGATGTATTCACTAGATGGATCTGTACATAAGATAACCAATAGAAAACAAAGAAAAGTTCTTTCCAAGTCATTGTTCTCAGTGTTGGTGGATTACAAGTTTGGAAATTCTTAAAGTAAGAGAAGTCAGGATAATCACAGGAACAGAAGAACACCACAAGATAGATAGTGTTAAGAGAGGATACTGAAGGAACATGATGATGATGATGTGAAAACTGAGGGAAAATCATTATGACAAGAACAATTAGCAAAGAATAAGGAGAATTACTGGCAAGGATGTCAGAAAAAATGAATCAATAAGAGAATAAGAAAAGCCAAATCCTGGCACACGCACCCACAGGGAGAGGGAGAGAGAAGTCTCGCCAAAAAGGCAATATCAGAGAGGTAAAAAGAGACTCCTGGTTGGCCACATAACCAGAGTAGTTTCCGCAGACCTTGGCCACTATCCCGCCGACTGCCACAGCCCAGCCGAGTTATGGCGGGTTCCGAGGCCGGGCTGTGCTGGCAGAGCTGTAATGGGGAAATATCCGCTTTTAGCACCAGGGTCACGCGCCGCTTCTAATGGCAGGTTGCATATACCCCAGCTACCCAGCAGTCAACAACCATTATGGCCTGGGACGCGGGAGGAGGCGGAGGCGGCGGCGGGAGGGAGGGTAGATATGTAGAAAGGTAAGATTAGTATATGAGCAGTGAAGGTGTTACTGGAGAAACACTCTGACGAGATTGTTACCAGATGTGCTGTAACGATGGCTACCTGTCATGTTCTGAAACATCACTGAGATACGTTACTTCATTTTGCATAGTTGGTGTGTAGTCACACACAGACTTAACAAGACAATTAAAACGAATTCAAATGTCTCAGAACTAAACGCATTCGGTTACCCAGGATAATAGACTCAGACACTTCAGCACACACCAAGTTTGTGCTGTGGGGACGGGAAGATAGACGACACACGACCTAAAACCTGTGCAAGTGAAGACGTGAAGCTCAAGGTGAGTGTGTGTTGGCAGGCTAGCCTGAGACCTCTCGTGTGTGTTGGCAGGGTGACCTGAAGCCTCTCGTAAATGTGTGCTGGCAGGCTAGCCTGAAGCCTTTCGTGTGTGTTGGCAGGGTGACCTGAAGCCTCTCGTAAATGTGTGGTGGCAGTCTAGCCTGAAGCCTTTGCAATATGAGTGCTGGCAGGGTAGTCTAAAACCTTTGGGAAGCCATTTTTCATGGTAATCTGAGGCCTTTGATAAAAAAGTGATGGAGAAATCTCTGATGCATTATCATTAAAGTGAAGCTCAACCTAAAGCCGAAGAACCTAGCGAGAGAAGGTGTCGGTGATAACCCTGCGACTTTGGATGAGGTTGTTTTGGTGTAATGTTCAATCCTATGGCGAGCAGTTGCTGGCGTGGATCACTTTGGTCACTGGAGGTTCGTCTGGTCGTGTGTTAGTCTTCTGAACGCAGGTGTTCCAAGGGCATCAGTCAGCGGGTCCTGACACAGTAACCTGCGGCGATACCTACCTCATAAATTTTCAACAACAGCTTCTTTCTTTTCTACATGCCATCAGCAGTAACCCTAACTGAGGCATAAAATTAGATGCTGAGAAACTTACTTTCCTTTATCCTCCCTCAAGAAAAAGATACCATACGCTCAAGATCTGACGGTGAGAGCCACCATGTGCTCTTGCTCCCGGGTTACGGCTGAGTGATGAGGGCAAGTTCTGTGGTGGGACATGACGCGGGAGGGATTTTGTCCCGCTACACGACAACCTCTGCGACCTGGAGGCCATCTTGCCAGCTGGTGTCAGCTGTCCGGGGTTTTCGTGATCTTCCTGACTCTGACGACCTGTATCTCACCATGAACTATCCGGCCTACCTACTTAGTACTGCATAACGAGACAGAGGACCTCATCTGGGCTACCTACATTGTAATAGTTAACGATACAGAGGTTGATATCAAGATTTTGAAACTGTGAAAAGTAATTTTTATCCTGCAAAGTATGCTCTCATAGAGCTGGATGTTGCATGGATGCTGTAATTATTTTTCTACAGAACTGATATTTCATATCCTGAGGTTTCTTCGCCCGAGTAATAACCACTGCTCACATATCTTGGTAGTTCTTGATCCACTTCTCTATTAGGAAACGTTGACGTGAAATATGTTACTTCGGTAGGCATCTCCTCCCTCCATCCATTCTTCTCTCTCCGCCACACTGGTGCCGGCCTCTCCTGTCCTGCGGGTACGGTTGTGGCCGCTGCTCTTGTGAGCTGTGTACCTGCGTCCCTATCACAAAGCTTAGACCCGAGGCACGTGTCTAGCTGTTGCTTACCATAATCTCTGTGTAGAGACCGACCACAAGAGGACTTCCATCTTTCCTCAAACAATAATGATGTAGAGTTCTACTCCTACATCTGCTTTCCCTCTTCCTACAACCTTTCCAACTTTAAAAACCAGGCAAATGTACAAACTCCTGCTGAGCTCTGATTAATTTTTTTTTTCGGTTACTCTTTTCCTCTTCATCCGAGATGCGATTTATCAGGTCATGTTTTGCCAGTGACATGTAGGTCACTGGGAAAAAAAGAATTGCACTTGGCTCTAACCAGATAAATTACATGCAGATGTTTTGGCTTTTCATGAACATCTCCGGTTCTTAATGATGCTCATCTGAGATGTGAGGGAGTGACCATCTGGGTACATTCCAGAGTACAAACAGATAACATCATCCTCTCGTTTAACTAATGGGAGGATAAGAACCTTTACCTTCCCTGGTCTGACCTGGTATCAAGCTTTCAGAGCCACATCTATATTCCTAGTCACAGAAAACGAAAGATGCTTGCTTTCCTAACACAAATATACCTTTACCCAAACACACATACAGACTCACAGAATGATATCTTCAGCCACTTTAGTATAGAAATTTTTTGCAATTAAAAGTATGTCAGTGGATCAATACAGCCAGTGTGAAGCGCCAAGCTTCTGCAAATTAGTGTTGGTTCGGTACTTTGAAGCTTCTTGGATGACGGACGAGGCTCTGAAGCTCTGAGATAGACGAGGCTCCGAAGCAATGAGATAGACGAGGCTCCGTAGCAATGAGATAGACGAGGCTCCGTAGCAATGATGTAGTCTTGTGCTTCAGAGGAGTTTTTGATGACATAGTATCCCGAAGGCTGTAGAAAGTGGCTCTTGGCTTCAAGAGTTTACGACAGTGTGCTGATCTTAATACTTGACGATGCACTGGTAATGTGTGAGTTGCCGAGGCATATGCCGTGGGTCGTGTTGTGGTGTCGTCATGTTCGCTGTGGATCTTCTACTCATTATGGCAGTTTCCATCCTTGTTGATCACCGGCTGGTCAAGGTCCTCCTGACCTTTGACCACTACCACGAAACAGCCCTTGACATGATAGCGCGACCTTGTGTATGATGTCTGGCCTTTGATCTGATCCTTCGGAGGCAGGTCAAAGGACCGGCGATCGTATAGCAAGGTTGCATCGGTGAGTTCAGGCAAGGTCTTGCCTCTCTGTCGATATAGTGAACAGTTATGATTCCTCACGTGAATGCCTGCTGGACACTGTGCAGAGAACAGGAGTCATGATCCAGTGATGCTTCAGTATGAAGGATGGTGTCGCGATGCTGACGAATCCGGGAACAAAAACATTGTCTTTGTTGGGGGTCGAAGTATTCAGAGAACTAGCGGTGAGGTCCAACGTCTGGCGACATAAAGTGTTTACACCGGTCGACCTGACACCCTTCGCTCTGAGAATCAAACGCTGATTTGCCGATGTTTGTATAAGTTAAATCCTACGGAACATTATAACTAAATATAAAAAAAATGACATTTACTAAACCGCCAACACAAACACGGTGCATACCATCCACTACGCTACAAACTTATAGGGATATGTTTATATCTTACAGCCATCGTATACACCTGATAAGTTGGCGAACATTCCTTTGGGATGAAAGAAAGTATCTCTTGTCGAATATTTACAAACGTTGGGAAGTGACATATTGAAGAGTAAGACAGGTTGAGAGGTGAGCAGGTTTTATGTGGAGGTGACGAAAAAGTAGCGGTTTTGGCTGGCGGAAACCTCCGTCAATCGTTGGAAGATGTCATCTCTGAATGGTCGCTGAAGAACTCAATAGACTGATAGTTTTCCTCCATGCTCGCTCCCTGCCCTCCTGCTCCTGCATCTGTTTCTCTGTCACATGAAACAAGATCAATTGTGAACTTGACTCAGTCCTGAGGTTCCTCTCATACTGGAAGAGAGAGAGAGAGAGAGAGAGAGAGAGAGAGAGAGAGAGAGAGAGAGAGAGAGAGAGAGAGAGAGAGAGAGAGAGAGAGAGAGATTCACATGTTCTCACACATACAACACTGGAAACCCGGCAGGAAAGCAGAAAACAATAGATCATGTCAAAACTGGTTTGATGAGTAGCGTTGCCAACACTCCCTCGAGCAAGACGATGCCAACCCGGGCAGTGAGAGGCAGTGTAGTAGTTCATAGAAGCTTCATAAAGTTAATGATGTCGTATTGCCCAACACCTCTCTAATGTGGCTTCGAGCATGAACTGAGGAGTCTTTTGTGACGAGAGTTGGCTTGGTAGCCAGAGGCTTGTGGTGACTACACGCTCGTGTAATGGGCTAGTGTCTTTGATAGTGAGTCTGAGCTTGACGCCCTGTAGCCATTCGACAATGAATCATGACACAGCTCCCTCCAGTGCCGCCACCCAGCCTCCTCTCCTCCCTGGCTCAGCTTCGCCCAGCCAAGATGTGGTAGTTACCTGTGGGGTCTTGGGTGAGCAGTGGAGTGCTGGCGAACCTTCGTCGTGCAGAAACAAGCTCAGTAATCTACCAAGGCAGAATGGTGAAGTCTCTTAACGGTGAGATGCGGTGGATGATTCGTGTCATGCGTTGTGTCCCTGTGACACACACGCATGACTCAGTCCGATATCGCGAACTGGTGTTTTTACGATGTTGACTTTGTCGAGTGGGAACATTTCTGAGTGGTAGAGGCAACGTCGTTTGAGGTTGAGATATGAGATGTATTATCTTATTTGTCTTGGTCAAGCCTGGAGAGTGTTGTCACGGGCACCGTCACTACATCCAGCGACAGAAACGCGTTACAAGCAGATTACGTATGTGTGTAATGGCGTCTACCATTGTGTTGTAGTATGTACATTGGTACACTCAGTAACTGGATGAAACACTCTTCAGTCATGGGATTTAGTACGCTTTCGATAGAAACAGTATATCATACCAGCACTGTACACCTCTCACGGTATCATGGTGTAACATACCTGAGTATCATTCATCACATACTCCTCGCGCCAGCCAGGGTCGCTGTGATGCGTGACGACTGCACCAGCATGTCTCCGTCCAGTTCCAGGGTCATCCTAGCCATGACCTCTGTGTCAGGGGTCATCCTAGCCATGACCTCTGTGTCGGGGGTCATCCTAGCCATGACCTCTGTGTCAGGGGTCATCCTAGCCATGACCTCTGTGTCGGGGGTCATCCTAGCCATGACCTCTGTGTCGGGGGTCATCCTAGCCATGACCTCTGTGTCAGGAATACTCTCTATAGAGTTGCTGATGTCAGTCACTCCCCCGTGGTCTCGCATTTCATGGAACGTCCCATAACATTGAGAAAACTATTCCCATATTTTTTTGTTTTGGTTGACTATCATGGGTGTATATGTATCTTCTTCTGCTACTGTGTGTTCCAGTTTATATAAGCACCTATTTCCATCTACGTTTTTTAGGGATGTGTATGTGTACGTTTGTATTTACTAATATACGTGTATGTTTAGGTATGTATCTATAAGTGTGCATGACTGTATGCGTTGCATACCTTTTTCATACATTTTTACATACACTCATGTAGCTCTAAATCATTGTTGTTAAATAGGGCAAACCATATCACATTCCCTGACTAAATGTTTGCTGCTCTGAAATCACTGGACATGGAATCGGACGGAAGAGGGATTCAAAATAGATGGAAAACAAATTGCACTGCATTAAAAAAAAGAAAAAGTCTTTTAAATCGTGAAACTTTTCCAGATATATGAAATGGTAAGAACTGTGTCAAGAGCAACGCTCCAGGAAGTGAGACAGGTCACCCCTGTGTGTCAGGAGCCGAGGGCAGGTGAGGTGTGAGGAGAACAACGTCATATAACCTGTAGTTCATAAATCCGTTCTTGGTGCTCACAGATGATGCATGGAAAACAAGGGAATGGATCATGGATGACTACACATATAGAGGGAATAAAATGATGACGTTGATGGTGCAGATGATATAGGAAGAGCAGCGTGACAATTGAACCAAACAGACGCGAACATATTCATACATATGTATAGCCACTCGCAAGTGCACAAATATACATACATACACACGAGAGCACAAGAGTATTTTCATACAGTTATTTACACCCACGCGGATAAACATACATACAACTCCAGGCATATACAGATGATGATATACTGAGCTACAGCCACCCATAGATTTTCTGCCTGACAAGAGAGAGAGAGAGAGAGAGAGAGAGAGAGAGAGAGAGAGAGAGAGAGAGAGAGAGAGAGAGAGAGAGAGAGAGAGAGAGAGAGAGAGAGAGAGAGAGAGAGATAAACTCATAGGATCCCTTAAACCTGTGACTAAAGCCTTTGGAAAGTGGGTGTTGGCCTGATGGTCTGAAACCTTTGGGAAGTGGGTGATGGAGAATTCCCCGAAGCATTTGGAAAGTGGGTGCTGGCAGAGCTCCTAAAGTCTTTGTAAAGTGGGGCTTAGGTTAGAGCCTAAGGTCCTATGGAAAGTGAGTGCTGGAAAAGTCTCTACTGCTTTTGAAGAGTTTGTGCCGGTGTAGCGTTCCTGAAGCCTTGGAAAGAGGCTATTAGTCTGATGCCTTGAGGCCGTTGGAAAGTTAATGCTTCTTGCGGTACTTTGAAGACTTTCCAGAAGTGGATGCTGGCATACTGCCCCCAAGCCTTAAGTCAGTGGGTTTTGACATGTTACCCGAAAGAGAACCTAAGTTCTTCAGCTGGCCACGACAGTTCCCCTGCCTTGCCTCTCATCAGATGGCCAAGAAATACCAGCTTTGTGAGGGTCCCAGTTGCAGGAGCCGGGAACCCATCTCATGTGTTGGAGCCCGACTCTCTCTTCAGTGGAGAAACAAATCTTATTACTTGTTAACACGCATCAATCTCAAAGTCTCCTGAAGAAAGGATGGCGTATACACCTCAGCTCAGCTCTTAGGTTTAACGGGTACAGCGAAGGAACCAAGTCTGTTGGAGGCACACAACTGCTGAATTACGTCCAGTCCAGTGCTACAAGTGGCAGCAGCCTGAAGCCCTGTAATTGTCTGAACTGCAGCTGAACACAATATACGTGCGCGTGCGTGCTAGCACGGAGGCATAGGATATCTTTAATGCTTTCACCTATCACTGTCTACTAGAACTGGAAAAGACTCCAGCTACACCGCTGTCCATGACTTTCCTACAGAAATCTGGCTTCCCAAGCAGTGGAAGCTGCCGCCGTGATCTAAATCCTTTTTGGCTGAGTAGGTTGAGACGTGGGGAGAGGTAGTGCGTGGTCAGCACCGTGAACACTTGGGGCGTGACCACACAGCATCGAAACCTCTACATAAAGGTTGATGCAAAGCCCCGGAGTGACCTTTCCTTATGGTTTCTCGTCTCACCAGCTGGTCGAGGTCATTCCTTGGGAAGACATTGTGGCAGTAAAGTCTGACTCAAGGTCGAGATTGTCTGTCGGTACATCACGTACTCTGTGTCTCATGGACCAGGTGCGGTGAGGAAAGGATGATTTGCTCTGAGTGCTGGCAGGTGGAGGCCAGCGAGTGCTTCAGCTCCTTACCCTGGCGGGTTCTGGCTGATGATGTGACGTAGCCAGAAATTCTGTTGCCTTAATGACACTTATATACATATTTCATATTCCACTCTTACTCTTACGCTTACTCTTACTCTTACACTTACTCTTACACATACTCTTACTTTTACTGTTACCCTTACTCTTACACATACTCTTGCTCTTACTCTTACTCTTACATTTACTCGTACTCTTACACATACTCTTACTTTTACTCTTACTCTTACTCTTACACTTATTCTTACTCTTGCACATACTCTTACTTTTACTCTTACTCTTACACTTACTCTTACGCTTACTCTTGCTCTTATACTTACACTTACTCTTACTTTTACATTTACTTTTACTCTTACTCTTACTCTTACACTTACTCTTACGCTTACTCTTACTCTTACACTTACGCTTACTCTTACTTTTACATTTACTTTTACTCTTACTCTTACTCTTACTCTTACACTTACTCTTACTCTTCCACATGCTCTTACTCTTACTCTTACTCTTACTCTTACTTTTACTCTTACTCTTACGCTTACTCTTACTCTTACACTTACTCTTACTCTTACACTTACTCTTACTCTTACACTGACTCTTATTCTTACTTTGGTGATGCAGTAGTAAGCAGGGATGCATAGGCAAATTTGTAAAGGTCTGAATAACACGTAAGATGAGGAAGAAATGATGGAGCTACAGTAATATAACAAATCCAAAAAACAAGACAGTTCATTACCAAGCTTTACTAAGAAATCATGTGTAGCTTTGTGTGTTACACTTTATATGTACACACATCAAGTTTATAGATTACACCATTACAGTAGTAGCTGAAGCCTGGTTCAGAATGTATTCATACAGTTGACACTGACCAGATGAACAAAGGCAGTGGCAATACATTATCTTACTTTATAGTTATCATCTCTTATTTATCAAAAGGACAAAATGTTTGTCGATTTTTCATGTCGAACAATAAATAATGTTGATGATTGATATCTATAATCATTGAAAATGAAAAGTTATATTTCACACACGCACACACACACACACACACACACACATACACACACATATCGGGCCTCCGTGGTGTAATGGTCAGTGATCACTGACCACATGTCAGAATCATCCAGCCTGGGGTCGGTCTCGCACGGATTCGAATCCTGGGCGTGGCAGTCGGGTGACATCCACCCTAAGTGTTCATCCTCTCCTCGGGGCTGGTCGATAAGTGAGTACCTGGCCTAGGCTGGTGCGTGTGTGTGTGTGTGTGTGTGTGTGTGTGTGCGAGTATGTGCGTGTGTGTGTGTGTGTGTGTGTGTGTGTGTGTGTGTGTGTGTGTGTGTGTGTGTGTGTATGTGTGTGTGTGCAGGAGTAACTGCATGAAATATGATGTACAAGGTGAAGAGACGGGGCAACAAGAGTATAAATCTCCCTCCACGTAACTCACAAATAGTAATGATACAGGAAAATATAGTAATCCACTTAGGTACTTGTAGCTACTCGGGAAAGTAAAGAAAACAGATGTCAGGAGATCCCAAAAACGTGCGAGGGAGGTGGCTATGCTAAGACAGCAAGCTCTACACACGCTAGACATACGCGGCCACAGAGAATGTGAGTTTCAGCGAGACATCCTGAAACCCTCAGACGCTGAGAGTTAGCTTGATGGTTTAAACACTGGGAAGTGGGTTATGATACTGTGCTCTGAAGCCCAGATAAACAGGGTCTGGTTGAAGTGCTCTGTACTGCTATCAAGTTTCGAAATATAGATCAACGTAGCGAATTAAGCTGGTGAAGCAGATGTTGTTAGTGTGATAGACCATGTTGGTGTACCTAGATACATGAGTCCAGCGCGGACCACAGGAACTCTGGCTATGCAGTTGATTTTCTCACAGTATAATTGTCCTCTCTGGAGAAAGGTTAGTCTTTAGTCCCTACAGCTTATATCTCGAGACGTACTGGAGATAAGAGACAGATTGTGCTCATATAGGGTGTTGCGTCTTAGTTAAGGAATGCTAAACTGACAGTCCTTATCAGACGCAAGGTCAGATACATCATGGTGGCACCTGATGAGAACTTTCTGAAAGCTGATTGTTGTCCCACCTGCAGGAGAGGCCAGTAAGCTTATCAATACTGTGTTGTCGTGCATACGATCATTGGTGCTGATGACTTCATGGCTGACTGTACTGAACTGAACAACTTTCTCATGAACGTATCTAATCCAAACATATAAGGCTATACTACCTTCTTAGACAATGGTTTCCACTGTCTTGGTACAGTGCGGTGACGAGTGCTATTCCGTCATTAAGTACTGTGGCCTCTGCTGTGATGTCCTGCCTCTGTCTTTGTACATAAGAATTCTCGTCATAATCCATCGTGTGTTCTGTTGTCTGTGTTTCCCATGTACTCACATGGATCTTTCTATTTTCTCGGAATAAGATGTATTCTTTGGCATCTGATTGTAGCGCTTTTCTCCCTACCATTCTGAATGCATGCTGATACACATATACACACAAACACTCACACATACATACATAGACAGACACATACACGCACGCAATTATACATTCAGCCGCCTAATTCATCACACAGAGTTTCTTCTGGAAATAAATAAATATTAGACGATCCTTCAAATCTGTGGTTCTGGTCTTGAAAAATCTTTGGAAAGTTGGCGTTGGACTGGTGGCCCGATGCTCCTGAAAAGTGGATGTTGGAGAAGTGTGTGAAGAAGCACTTGAGAAGTGGCTGTTGGCAGTCTTTTGTGTCTTGTGAGGGATACGTGTTGGAACATTACCGTGAAGTCTTGAGAAAGTGAGTGTTGGCTTTATGCCCCGAGGCTGTTGTAAAGTTAATGGTGGAATGGCGCCCTGAAAATTATAAGGAGTGCCTTGTTGGTGTAGTGCTTCAAAGCTTCTAAAAAGTGAGTTATGACATAGCCTTATGGAGCAGACCCTGCCACCCTTAGCTTCTGCCAACCATTTCCTTCTCGAGGGTCTCATCAGTCGACTAAGATGGTGATGGCGCAATGAGCACCAGCCAGTCCTGAGCTGGGTACTGAGTTGCCTGCCGGTAAGCCTCTCTCTCTCCCGCCTCAGAAAGAACAGACGCCATAACTCGCTCGTTCTTTACGATGAAGTTACATGAGGGTTGAAAGCCAGGTGCCTCAGCTCCGGTGCTTTGTCGGAGAGAGAGAATGATGGGGGGCAAGAAGGGAAACGACTACCCAATACATTCTGAAGGTGCCGAACGACAGCGCACACTGAGGGCTGGTCGCTGATGCACTTGCAGGTGAGGTCTCTACCCAGAGTCGTACGTGTATCTCTTAACACACCTACAGTATGGTGGGCAGTGATGGTAGACACTTACAACACAACCTTGGACGTTGCCAGAGCCATAAGTACCACTGAGCGTAGCAGACTGTGCAGAGAGCATACCACGTGTGTAGGTGAGGTTTGTGTAGCAAGAAATATTCACATCACTTGGATGCGGTACACACGTGCCACGTCTTGCCAACCTTAACATGATAGACAAGGAAGGTAAGAAGAACTATTACCCTTCTTCTAATCTTCAATACACCATCCCTATACACTCTATTTTTTCAGCATCACTCTATATTCTAACTTCTTAATGTCATTCCATACTATACCTTCCCAGCATCATTCTACTCTCTACTCTCCCAGCATCACTCTACACTCTACCTTGCCACGTTCCTGGTGTAATTCTTCACTCTGTCTTTACGTCACTCTACACCACCTTTCCGGCACCAGTGTAAACTCTCCTCTCCCAACATCATTCGACACTTTACTTCCCATCATAACTCTACTTTCCCAACATGTTTTTACAGTGTACCTTCCCAGCATGACTCTGCACCTAATGCTGAGCAATCGTTTCTGTGTATTTATATGTATATATACATATATATATATATATATATATATATATATATATATATATATATATATATATATATATATATATATATATATATATATATATATATATATATATATATATATATATATATATATATATATATATATATATATATATGTGCGAGGTAGCCCTAGGAAAAACACCAAAGGCCCCATTCGTTCACACTCAGTCTCTAGCTGTCATGTAATAATGCACCGAAACCACATCTCCCTTTCCACATCCAGGCCCCACACACTTTGCATGGTTTACCCCAGACACTTCACATGCCCTAGTTCAATCCATTGACAGCACGTCGACCCCGGTATACCACATCGTTCCAATTCACTCTATTCCTTGCACACCTTTCACCCTCCTGCATGTTCAGGCCCCGATCACTCAAAATCTTTTTCACTCCATCTTTCCACCTCCAATTTGGTCTCCCACTTCTCCTCGTTCCCTCCACCTCTGACACATATATCCACTTGGTCAATCTTTCCCCACTCATTCTCTCCATATATATATATATATATATATATATATATATATATATATATATATATATATATATATATATATATATATATATATATATATATATATATATATATATATATATATATATATATATATCTGACATTCATGTCACATATGAATAAGAAGATTTGTTTCTGTTATATTAGTAGATATATGTAAATACATACATATGCCTGAATATAGTATGTATAATGTGTGTATACATGTGTGTAGGTATGTTTGTGTATATAAGTAGTGGATGGGTGTGTCTGCTTGTCTTTCTTTTAATATACCACCACACTTAGTGTTGTGGTGAGTGGTTGCATATTTTAATCATACAAATGTATGTATTTTGATACAAATACACAACGTTACCATACTTTTTTCAGAAAGTCTTGTAAATGTCTGTTAAAAGAGATGGTCCAACATTCCAAGATCATTAAATTTCGACTACGATGGAACATATGAAAACAGAGAAACTGAAACTGTAAATTAGTTACAAAGAAAAGTATTAAGCTAAAACTTTCCTGTATTTCATCCCTCAGTGAGATGTGTGGCTTGATTACCTGCCTGGCACTTACGAATGGAAAAAGGTTTCCCCCAGCTGTGTACCGCTGAGCCGTGTGCCGCTGAGCCGTGTACCGCTGAGCCGTGTGCCGCTGAGCCGTACAACGCTGAGTCATGTACCGTTGAGCCGTGTACCGCTGACCCGTGTACCACTGAGCCATGTAACGCTGAGCCGTGTACCGTTGACCCGTGTACTATGGAACCGTTTACTGCTGAGCCGTATACAGCTGAACCGTAAACTGCTGAGCAGTACACTATTGAGCCGTATGCTGTAGAGTCGTACACCAGTCACTCAGAGTTCGGAGCAAAACTCACGACTCATGAATTTCACGAATTCGTCTTCGTTCCTTACGGTGCTGTGGGCTGATGGGGGAGGAAGGGGGGGGGCTGAACATGGTAGGGGCTACACACACACACACACACACACACACACACACACACACCAACTCACTGGTCTTCACAAGTGTAACTCTCTCTCTCCCCTTAACATAGAGATGATAATCACAAGACGGTGATCATCCAGTATTGTCTGGTAACACGAGACACCTTCGTCCACACTCGACCACAACGTCACACTGGGTAGCGGGTTTGACCATCGTCCTCTGAGCCTCGTGGAAGGTGACCGTCTCTGGCAGGTTGACCTGAGACCTCAAGTGGCCATTGACCCCGTGGCATGACGGTCTGCTGTTATGATCCGATGACTTACAAAATCGCGTTGTAGTTCAGTGATGTAAAACTTTTGGAAGTGGACGTTGATGAAAGGTTTTGAAATATGTAAAGAGTGAGTGTTGCTGGTGACGTCCCTGTGGCCTTTGTGAAATGTGGAGATTGATATTTGTACATGAATAACCTTTGTTGTCCTCACACGGTAAAAGATGTTGCAATATTGATGTGCGTCAGCGCCTTCATCATGGGCAGAGAGACAGCTGTAGCGGCTCCTATCAACCTCCATGTTGTACACTGAACACTGGCTCTTCTGAGGCTAACACCAGTCCCGTGTATGATCATCTTCCGTCTGACGCATCACTAACAACTGTTGACTGACGAACAACCACTCAGGCCGTAGCTTGGTGTTTAGAGTACCAGCTGGGAGGCCTAAGATCTCTCTCTCTCTCTCTCTCTCTCTCTCTCTCTCTCTCTCTCTCTCTCTCTCTCTCTCTCTCTCTCTCTCTCTCTCTCTCTCTCTATCTATCTATCTATCTATCTATCTGCCACGTTGATAATATCTCACCTTGTAAGTGTTGTAGGGTTAGTGTTTCTCAAACTTTCACCCCCGCCCCAGTGTGGAGTGGGGAGCTTCAGTCAGTTTTCAGACAATTCAGGAGAAGCTGAACCCATGTGACCCCGCTCAACCCATCTGGGGTCAGGGTGCTTGTGTGGGGCTGCCTGCAGGACGGAGGCAAACGTCAGGAAAACTCACAGAAAAAATGACCATAGATGTTCCACCTTCCACATTGATGTTCCACCTTCCACATTGATGTTCCACCTTCCACATTGATGTTCCACCTTCCACATTGATGTTCCACCTTCCACATTGATGTTCCACCTTCCACATTGATGTTCCACTTTCCACATTGATGTTCCCCCTTCCACATTGATGTTCCACCTTCCACATTGATGTTCCACATTCCACATTGTAAACTATCATTTGAAATATATGAAGCAAACAAAATGAAACAAACAAGCATAAAAAGTAGCAAACAGTGGTAAACCACATGGTGAGCGGCCGAGGGGGGGGTCCCTGAGGCCAGTACCCACCTGCTTCACCCACTACCTGGTGACTGATGACGTCACACACCAGGTCCTGCTGTTCACCCACTACCTGGTGACTGATGACGTCACACACCAGGTCCTGCTGTTCACCCACTATCTAGTGAATGATGACGTCACACACCAAATTCTGCTGTTCCACTCACACACTTGAAAATGGTTGTTTACACTGGTCCTGGAGCTGTTGTTGGGTGAGTGTGGACGGAAGAATGGCCTGCTTGTGTTTGCTACGGGGTTAGAGGAAGGGAGGGGAATGGGAAATGGGTGTGAACCAGTTAATTCATATTTACAGTGAGGGGAGTGGGAGAGGGAGGGTATGGCGTGGTATGGAGGGTTTAAGAAGAACTACTGTTGCAGGTGTTACACCTCAGCGGATGGTGTAGTTATAACGTTCTTGCTGGAATACGTTCATGAAAGACACACTCAACTTGCCTCACGTGGAGGAGCTCTCTCCTCTACCAGGCAGCTGGCCAGCGTGTGTTGGTTGTGTGGTAGTGTGATCGTGTGTTGTTGTGTGGTTGTGACTGGTGAGTGGTGTGTGTGTAGTCGGATGTTGTAAGTGTGAATGTGTGTGTGGGATGTTGGTGTGG
This sequence comes from Panulirus ornatus, assembly GCF_036320965.1. Taxonomy (NCBI): domain Eukaryota; kingdom Metazoa; phylum Arthropoda; class Malacostraca; order Decapoda; family Palinuridae; genus Panulirus; species Panulirus ornatus. Next base: position 25,394,271 of record NC_092261.1, read on the forward strand.
TGTGTGTGTGTGTGTGGTGTGTGGTGTGGGTGTGGTGTGTGTGGTGTGTGTGTGTGTGTTGTGTGTGTGTGGTGTGTGGTGTGGGTGTGTGGTGGTGTGTGGGTGTGTGTGTGTGTTGTGGGTGTGTGTGTGTGTGTGTGTGGTGTTGTTGTGTGGGGTGGTGTGTGGTGTGTGGTGTGTGTGTGTGTGTGTGTGTGTGTGTGGTTGTGTGGGTGTGGTGTGGTGTGGTGGTGTGGTGTGTGGTGTGTGTGTGTGGTGTGGGGTGTGTGTGTGTGTGGTGGGTGTGGGTTGTGGTGTGTGGTGTGTTGTGTGTGTGGTGTGGGTGTGGGTGTGTGTGTGTGTGTGTGTGTGTGTGTGTGTGGGTGTGTGGTGTGTGTGGGTGTGTGTTGTGTGGGTGTTGTGTGTGTGGTGTTGGTGTGTGTGTTGGTGTGTGGGTGTGTGTTGTGTGTGGTGGTTGTGTGGGTGTGGTGTGTGTGTGTGTGTGTGTGTGTTGGTGTGTTGTGTGGTGTGGTGTGTGGTTGGGTGGGGGTGTGGTGTGTGTGTGTGTGGTGTGTGGGGTGGTGTGGGTGTTGTGTTGTGTGTGTTGGTGTGGTTGTGTGTGTGTGTGTGTGTGTGTGTGTGTGTGTGGGTGTGTGTGTAGTGTGTGGTGTGTGTGTGTGTGTAGGACGTTCATCACGAGTGTTGGTAACCTCTGACTCTGAGAACGAATACGTGATGATTCGTTGTTGATTAGATGACACTACAGAGACATGAAGGAAGGTAATTAATATTCACGGAATCTTCGAAACATTGTACACAAAGAAATGATTTTGATTCTCGCACAGAAATCTAGAGAAAGCTGGTAATGCACGTTGCCAAGCCTGCTGAAACAAGACAGATATACACGTTCGTACTTGATATTGACTGTGTGTGTCCACTAAGTAGATGACAGACAGTCTTCTGAGAGCAAAGGAACGTAACGAGAAGCGTTATGTTCCTGGATGTGGAAACGCAGTGACCAACTCATAATATTTTCAAGGCACAGACATCTGCTCTTTTACGATCGTCAAATGTTTTTACAATCAGTTGAATATATCCATTCCCTGATCTGACTTATAGGTACTACACACACACACACACACACACACACACACACACCTGTGGATCGTAATGCAGCCAGTCATTAAGCACACGGAGTATGAAAGCTAGACAGTAGAGGGTTCTAAAGAGTTGTGACTAAGGTGGTTGTGTTATCACACGAAGCGACCCAAACACTCGCTGCCACAAGCTGGCAACAGTGATAGTGAGGGCGGGAGTGTGGTCTTCTGAAGATGTCGGGGAATTAATGGACCAGTGGCGCGGGGACCTGGTAACCTGGGTGCTAACATAAACACTGGGGAACGAGTGCTGGCATATTGGACGGAAAGTAAGGACTACCTTGTTACCCGCAGCCTCTGGACATTGAGTCTGGAAATGTTGAACTGAGAGTAAGTCTGGCCCTCACCAGTTGGCCCGGGAGCTGTTAGCATAGTAAGCACGAGTGATGCCTGGGTCGCCGCTAGATTGTGTACCAACAAAGTTTCCCCAGCGAGGGATGGGCGCTGTAACTCGCTCATGTTTAACTCGGAACTCGACCGGAGATGAGAAATGGCGATAGATTCTTTATGATCAACGACAAACTACGCGAGGAAGATTTCAGTGATCCTGCAATTCTGGATGGAGAAAAAAAAATTAGACTTGCCAAATTGTACAACCTTTTCAGTGGTAGTGACAGAATGAGCTGGTGTGACGTAGTCGCTGAAGACGAAGGAAATGTTGAAGTAGTGTTAGGGACACAGTGTGTGTTACTGCCCTCCGGAGCACCATACTTACATAACCAAGCTAAGATTGTGGGAGAGTGAACTACATAAATGCCTGTTTACCAAGAAAGCAGCAGACAAAACCTCCGAAAGGTCATTAACCAACAAACATGATAAAATTGATGACGTAAATTTGCATACAACAAACTGTTTACTATATTTTCATTAAATATTTGATATAAAACACACACACACACACACACACACACACACACACACACACACACACACACACACCTTGATATACGCATCAACTTCCCACACAAAGTTGCTGCCGTAAGAGCAGACGATAAACAACACTGGGTCATTATGACATCTGAATGAGATGGTTAAAGTCAAGACCACAAACATCCACATGCGGCTGACCCGAGTTAGCGATCCGTATAATGGCTGGCAACCCATTCTGGTGACCATATTGGAAAGCTGATGTGGTCACAACATGCTCACGCCTGAGGCTCATGTGCGCGGGAATGATCCCTGGAACCTTTAGGATGCGAGAGCTGACCTGGTGATCGATGCACGGGGAATGTTTGAGTGATGATGGTCTTGTGTTCTGACCAGTTTGTAAATGGAGCTCCTCCTTGGCGCGTTACGCCTTCTAGCCAGCTTGGCTTGACGCGTTACCCTGGGGCGTTACTCCTGTTTCTCATACTCACACTTTCCCTCACTGGCTCCTCCTGAGCAGTGATACCTCAGAAGGGTAACTTATTCTTGCTTGGAATAAAAAACAGAGTTTATTCTGGGATGTTCCATTTCAGCTCGCGTCTGGCGATCATCTATTCAAATAAAACTTCCTACTGCCTTGGTAGTGAAGTTATTGCCTTAACCTCACCATTACCACACATTCTGCCTTCATTCATTATTTGCAACACTCGGGCACACATGTTCCCCACGCAATGTCTCCACAAAAGTTGCAGTCAGTAATAATTCATGTTTCTTCAAGTGAGGGTATTTTGTACTTGTGGTGGACACCACAAGTGAAGGGCAGCAACCACGAAATACAGTCACAAATTCGTCATATCACTGTTCACTGAATCTCAGTGAAGGTCTCGGTACTGCAAGCCAGAGTCTGATGCTGTGCGGCTGAACATTCATCACTGCTGGTGTTGAAGGCACTGTTCACTGGAATATTAAGGTGACTCAACACTGCATCATGAATAGAGCATGTGTCTCGGGTGACGCACGCGGTCAGCATTATCCAGTTTAGTAAGGTCAGTTGGTGTGATACTTTCGTCACACTAGACCCCAGTCGGCTCCTCTCACGCGTCATCTCGTAACGTAACGAACACAAAGCGTCACGCATCTGTAACGTTAAAGTTAAACAAATGATACAAATTTTGAATTCAGTTTGCATCATAGATATGCTGGGGAAGCTTTACTATCTCGTCATTATCTGTAAAGAATAGGAGTTTAGATGATTGTTACTGTCTCCAGCAGATAACCCCGTTATAGACTCAATTTCACCTGTTATTTAGTTTTCCAGTTGTGTTCTCAAGCACTACCCTCCTGCAGAATGGACCGTCCAGTGTTCTATTGTATAGAATTCCTGTGCTTGAAGAAGAAAACACGCCATGATACCAGTGGTGTCTTCATGAGCATTAAAACTTTTCTCCTACGTAGATACCTTTCTTTTAACGTGGCTTTTTGGTCTAGATTTCAAAACTAATAATCTTTTCCAGTAGAAACTTCCTTGCGATGATTTTAGTGTTAAGAACCGTTGTGTTAGAGAACGTGTTCAATCGCAAAGCTTCATCGCGTTCGATATGTTATTGTTGAAATAATGTGACGGTTGAAAGTTCAGTTTTCAGCATTACAGAACATTCTGAAGTTCAGGACAATGTTCTTCGCTTCAGGTAGGGCGTGGTATTTGGCTTTCCAGTCAAGACAAAGTATCCATGATAATTTCTATATGTCATTCTACTGTGTGTGTCGAAGAGAGATTCGTTAGTGTTAACCATCAAGAAGTGATGGTTCAAGGCTCGTTATGCCGTCGACCAATTGACCTGACAGTGGATCGAGGCGCCCACAGCCTGTACCTTCAAGACGCAGTATGATTCAAGGATCTTATGGTCCATACACGGATCATTCGTTCCAGGTTCTCCGTGGTACAGTCTGGTCCGTGAGAGCGTGGTGGGACGCTCGCTATGGTATCATTTAATCATAGAACAGGGGACTTGTACATCATTATCTGAGAGAATTGGATGATGTTGAAATTCTGGATAAGAATAAGACCACCAACATACGTGGAGGAAGGCTGGATTTTGCAGTAATATCTACCACATGTGCAAAAAGAGCGAGTATCGAATGTCGAGCGTCGGGTATCAAGTGTCGAGTGTCGAGATAGAAGTTTGTTGAGTGATCAAGTCAGTGTACATTGTCAACAAAATGTAAAAATTCAGTAAGCGGGAAAAGTAATGTTTGCCAGATGACAAAAAGAAAAGGAGCTGATCACTGCCCTGCAGGGCTGGTATGTAGGTTATAAACCCAGGGATCCTGATAGCTTTTCTCATGACTTATTATTCATTATTGAGTTTGTGCTGACAGCGAAGTGTAGCTGTAAATAAGAAATGAATAATTAGAAACGAGATTCTTATATAGAAAATGAGTTGGTTCAGGATTGAGGTAACCTTAGAAAGGTGCAGAAAGATTGTTGGTGGAAATCCAAATGACAGTGTAAACAAGGAGGCACTGAAAGAATCTGCGAAAATGTGTTCAGAAATCAATCAAAATACGAGGGTTGAATACTGGCCAGACTCTCTAGGGAGAACTGTAAAGCTTAGTAGTTGGTTTTACATATGAAAGGAAGGAATAAAGCGCGAGGTGTTCGAAACAATGCCAACACCCACACTGACCCACAGGGTACAGTCAACCACCTATTCGGAGATGGGGCGGAACTGCTAGTGTGTAGGGTTACCTCCAGGGGTGTAAGTCTCATTACAGATTAAGAGTACGTTTAGTAGTGAACTGGTTCAATGTACAGTGGAGGACATATGTTCTTGTGACGAGAGGTGAGTTATTGTATGGTAGTCAACAGTGAAAATTTGCAGCACCATCAGGGCAAGGGTCACGTGGTAGACTTAATATGCTTAATGTTAGAGTGTATTACCCTCAAGTGGGAGAAAGATGTAATGGTGCCATTACCTAAGAGCAATTGAGATTTTCGTCCAATATCTTTGACTTCGTGTTCCTGCTTGTGTGCCTCCACTACTAGCTAGACCATACAACACTCGGCAAGCTGCTGCGTCAGATGGTTACTGTGTGGCTATCGGCAACTCGAGGGCGGGCCGGTTTGATAACTGCTTCTATCCATACATGTCGAAGTTTTGGAACTCACTTCCTTCTCTTGACTTTACAAATAACTATGACCTGGTATATTTTAAAGGACAGGTTTTTCACTTCCTCCAAAACTCGTAAATATTTTCACTTGTCTTTTCTTTTTCCGTTTCATAATTTTCTCTATATTTCAATTAAGGCCTGGCCTTGATGTAGACTCTCGTCCGTAACTGGAGCCTTCAACATAAAAAAAAGAAAGAGATTGGATGTATAAAGTTGAACATCTTTTATCCCCCAAATCACATGTGTTTATGAAAGAGAGAAGCACTGCTGAATATGTTGTTGTGTTTGAATCATTCTGAGGCGACATATAGAGGTTTGTAGAACTAAAAGATAACTTGGACGGGGTAAATAAAGAAGCTACGCTTGAGTAACTCGTTCACTTGGTCGTCTCGGGAAGATATTGAAGTGTATTGCTCATTACGTAAGCAACAGAATGGCTAGAGTTGGGTTTCAAGTTTGTTATTCACAATCGAGAGAGACGGAGTTGGGGATTCCACAATGAGGCGTTCTTAGCTCCATCCTTTTAACATATTAATAAATATAATGGCTCGATATGATTTTCCGGTGACACCCAGGTTATAATATATGCTGATGACATTGTCTCATAATGTAAACGTGTAAGCAATATGCAGGAGGCCATAAACGCCCTGAGTATACTTAGTTGTAAGATGGGTTTTGTAATAAGTGTGGAAAAAATATATATCGAATAGAAATTGTGGGAAAATAGATTTATATTTGAACGGATTAAGATCAGAGAAAGTTGATGTGAACAAATATATTAGGATGTACGTCCAGCAGTGGAGTACATAAGGTGCATTATTGGGAGAATGTCTACAGAGGAAGCTTAAGACCTTTAAGAGCTCTGGCATAGCAGGGAACTGGCGCGGTCATTCCGATTATAAGATCAGTGTATATCAACGTTACTCTCAGCCACTGGCTATGCTGTACCTATTCTCATTATGTACAGTAAGAAGGTTATTCAGGAACTTGAAGTCATACAAAATGAGGTTGTGAGAACTACTCTACGTTGCTCACAGAAAACTGAGATTGAAATCATGAGAATGGAGTTAAATTTTTGGTAGTAATGTACATAGAATAAAGGAACTTGCTGTAATGGCTACGCTATGAACCATCAGAAGAGGTGAAGACAAAAGACTGTCTCATGATGTGTTAAAATGAGAGCCGAGATCCTGGTAATGTGTCCAGGTATGCAAGGGCATTGTACTGTGTTATGATGGAGTATATACTTAATAGTCACTGAATTTCACTACAAAAATATCTAAGTTTTAGCCCCAGGCAGGAAGGATGCATCACAGCAGATATTTTACAGTTTGAGTGAAACAAAGATGATTGGCATCCCAATTATTTACAAAATTACTTTTTAGACGAAACAGAAAGTTTTCCCCAGACGAAACTCTACAAATATATGTTGCAATGGATCAGTGTTAAGTGAAGGGTGGAGGGGAGGTGGGGTTTTCATCAGGGAACATCCTAGTGATGAGAGCCGGGCAGATGAAACAGTAAAACAGTGACAACACCTCGTCCATGATGGCTGAACAACATGCAGTGCGTGAAGGTCTTCACGCTGTCGCATAGAAGGGAAAGGATGATTTACTTTTGACAGTAGTAGAAGTGCACAAGATGCCTTATAATAGAGTAGGAGTCTGTGTACCTTTCATGTTGTTGATACATGTAAACAACAGATAATAGCATTGCAAGAAATGAAATTCAATGTGCAATTTGCATAAATTCCATCACATGTCGGGTCATATCTGTGAAGTGGCTGATGAATTGGCTTAAAAAGACAGAAATGTATCTAGATATTGTTAGTCATATCATTATAAGAATGATAAAGAATGAAATGAAGAGAAAAACAGAAGAATTGGAAAATGTAAGAAGAGATGTGATTGCCACATATAGTGAGAGTTTACAGAATTATATGTTTTTTTTTTTTTTTTTTTTTTCAAACTATTTGCCATTTCCCGCGTTAGCGAGGTAGCGTTAAGAACAGAGAACTGGGCCACTGAGGGAATATCCTCACCTGGCCCCCTTCTCTGTTCCTTCTTTTGGAAAATTAAAAAAAAAAAAAAAAAAAAAATTGAGAGGGGAGGATTTCCAGCCCCCCGCTCCCTCCCCTTTTAGTCGCCTTCTACGACACGCAGGGAATACGTGGGAAGTATTCTTTCTCCCCTATCCCCAGGGATAAGAATTCTCTCGATTCTTCTCAATCGAGAGAATTATATGTATGTGTTACAAAACACCACTGTCGCTTACGGGGTTAACTGTGGGCACTTCTAATAACAGTAAGATTGGGATATAAATGTTATTTTGTGCCCCGTAGAGAGATGATGAAAATGAAGTGCGGGTAGTATACTACCCTGTAAATTATGTCAATAAAAATTTCAGTTCAGAGTCAAGTGATGTGCTCTTCAACAGGTTCTACTGGTCAAGATTAATGGTGTCAGTATGGATGAGTAATGTCATCTGTCCTGACGAAAGAAGGATGTGATTCACTCATCAGTCGGGTGTGTGTGTGTGTGTGTGTGTGTGTGTGTGTGTGTGTGTGTCTGTGTAATTATTCATTTGTATTGTACAGGGAAGCAGTTCGACGCTCGTGGTCTGAATATAGTTAATAGAATGTCTTCATAAGTCGTGGATCTCAAGTTTTTTCGATGCCGTTATCTTTCCTGAGTTATGAATTGTAAATGAAAATCACCAAAAAATGAATAATATTCTGCAATTCTCTGAAGGGACTTGTATGAGCTCAGTACAACATTTTACAACTGTGATTTTCATGTTGTAGGACACAAGTCTGTAGGTAATGTTTCCAGGTGAACTGCTTGTGGTTGGCTGAACATCATAACGTTACAGTTTTACCACAGGTCATTACCTGATCATATGTGGCTAAGTCTTCATATTAGGTTGTTCATCTAAATCCCCCAAAAAATATATTGCTTTCTTGTATATATCTTCTTTACAAAATGGATCACTTGTTTCAACATCATTATCCCTGTATTTCATCTTGCTGCGAACATATTGAAATTACATTCATCTGATGAACATACTGAATTACAATCATCTGATCAATTCATACAATGACAACAAGGAATTCTACACAGTTGTAGAACAGGACATGAGAAGGAAGGTGCTGGGCTAGAGCGTGTCGTGGGCCATCCTGGGCAGAGGCTGGCGGCAAGAAAGTTAAGACCCATTACGGTCCTTCCTGCAGGACACATGCTCCCTGCCTCAGCTGACTGACCTCCTTCCTAACCCGCACAGGACACGTCCTACACTTTATGATGAAGAGCTCAGTGCTCTCCATCCACATGTTGAGATTAAACCTGCAGCTCATAAGAATTACTTTCGATCATTATAAATACACATGAATATACACAAATGTAGGTATGAACGTGTCGTACAATGTACTGAAAGAACAGCTGGTTGATATAGATTGGCTAAAAGCTAAGTTTTATATCCTATAAGTATCTTATGTATTTTATTCTATAAGTATTTTATGTATTTTATCTTATAAGTATTTTATGTATTATATCATATATGTCAACGAAATGGTCAATCCCCTAATGCTCCCAGATCCGCGCGGACGACCTGGTAATACAGTCAACACAGATGTTTGAAGCAGATATGAATGATTGTCTACAGTCACCAGTAGCCATTTTAGAATCATGACTTCAAGACACTGTATGACCATCTTACAGATTGTGTGACTTTAAACTTTAGGACGCATGATATAAGGAGCCAGTTATAGTGGTGATAATTGATCAGTGTCGCAAATATCATTTGAAAACCCTCCTCTCATATACCTCATGTGGCATTACAGTGTCATCCTCAGTAGAAAGAAAAGCGGTAGTCTTCTACAAGAACCATCGTGATCCAGAGGAGCTCATACCCATGAACCTGAGAGGTGCAGCTTCGAAGATGGGAGAGAGCCTCATAACTTGATATATATATATATATATATATATATATATATATATATATATATATATATATATATATATATATATATATATATATATATATATATATATATATATGTATATATATATATATATATATATATATATATATATATATATATATATATATATATATATATATATATATATATATATATATATATATATATATATATATATATAACTCTTCCTTTAATACATAAATTAGCTGACTTTTCGCATCCCAGTCAACTATCATTATTCAAAGGTAATTTTAAATTTCCCAACAATTTTCCCATTTCCAAATAGTCTTCATGACGCAATTATCCGTTGATGAAAGTGAAGTGTTGAGTAATTCATCTGGTTTGTATTCTTTAATAAAACATTTGTTGTTTTTCTTATATGAAATCAACATTTATCTAGCTGATATTTGCCTCCTACAAGTTCTGATGTTTGATGTCAAACTAGAGGTCAAGAATATCACATCAGGAATACAACCCTAATGTTGTAAATATGTTGGGTTACAGAGGATGTTATAAACATATCTTCAGGAGATGACTAAATACGTGCTGCTACATCGTCTTAAGAGTCAAAAAGTGTATGGAAACATGAGGAAAACTTCTTTTTGACTTGATATCTGTGGGAGCAACAGGTCATAAGTAGTTTACCATTATGATCACATCCCGGGGAAGGGAATGATGACATGTAGGAATATCACCCTCTTGACCACAACATGTCAACCCTTATATGCGCGAGGTCACGACCGCTGGGTGCGAAGACCTTGCCTTTGACCTGATCCTTAAGGGTCATTTCTCAGTACTTAAAGGGTCATGACTAAACTCAATTTTCGTGAGACAAATATTGGTTGTCTGTGTCCATATTACTGAGTTCTTAACACTTCATATCTTCACAGTCTGTTATATATCTATCTATATCTTACTTCTTTTTTCTTCTGTTTACGTTTTTGAAAATAGATTTTTGGGCGTGTCTTGAGATGCCCGAGGAAAACCAATGAAATACAGGAACAGTACGTGGTAGTATATACATAGTATATACATAGGAAATGTATACATATGTAGTAAGTCTTTGGTCATAATATATACAAATGGAAATATACACATATGTAGTAAATCTCTGTTTATATTGTATACATATAGAAATATATACATATATAGTAAATCTTTGGTTATATCATATACATATGGATATATATTGATATAAAATTTAGAGTATGTGAGCAGTATGGTAGACAAACACAGGTGCAGCGATATATTCTGAAGGATGAACACGTGGCGTCTAGCTGTGTAAAAAGTCACGAGGGAAGGGAGGCCGGGGCAAAAATATGTTATTTTCCAACATGGAAACGGCAAGTCAAAGTGGTCCTTTGATGTTGGCAAGTTACTCCAGACCCTCTGGGAAATTCTGCGAGTCCTACATGGGAAACGACTGAACCAAGATGCAGGTGGGTGTAACACTGGCAGACTGTGTCTATACCATCTTGGTGAAGACCTTGTGAAACATACCAATGTTACAAGACCATATATGCCAACCATATGTTTCAGTACTGCACGTGTGCCAATATGGATATAGTATCAAGGAAAGAAATAAACATTTAAATTCCAGTTCGTAAACCGGTCACAACTGGGGTGAAAATCCGGTATGACATGGCCCAACATCCAGGAAGATCCCTGCATCATACTTGAGCCTGGAACTGCCTGGAAAACGTCGCTTGCCATCCAGTAAGGTAACTGATCCGTGATGCAGGATGTAAAATTAAGTGAGGAGTGAAATGTCACGTCTCGAAAATATTTATGAATCATGTTCTTGAGTCCGAGATCTCTGCTGTACCTGGGACCTCTGCTGTATCGTCGAGGTTACAGTTTCAGAATTACATTCCGTAGTCGACAGCATCAGAGCAGCAAGACACTTGCATATGACTGCATGAATACTGACCTGACTTTTAACTAATTGGAAGGACGAAGGCCAGACCATCATGCTCAATATTCCCACCATCTTGCTTGTATCGTCATGCTGCCCCACGACCGTAGCGTCATGCTGCCCCACGACCGTACCGTCATGCTGCCCCACGACCGTACCGTCATGCTGCCCCACGACCGTACCGTCATGCTGCCCCACGACTGTACCGTCATGCTGCCCCACGACCGTACCGTCATGCTGCCCCACGGCCGTACCGTCATGCTGCCCCACGACCGTACCGTCATGCTGCCCCACGACCGTAGCGTCATGCTGCCCCACGACTGTACCGTCATGCTGCCCCACGACCGTACCGTCATGCTGCCCCACGACCGTACCGTCCTGCTGCCCCACGACCGTACCGTCATGCTGCCCCACGGCCGTACCGTCATGCTGCCCCACGACCGTACCGTCATGCTGCCCCACGACCGTACCGTCATGCTGCCCCACGACCGTACCGTCATGCTGCCCCACGGCCGTACCGTCATGCTGCCCCACGACCGTACCGTCATGCTGCCCCACGACCGTAGCGTCATGCTGCCCCACGACTGTACCGTCATGCTGCCCCACGACCGTACCGTCATGCTGCCCCACGGCCGTACCGTCATGCTGCCCCACGGCCGTACCGTCATGCTGCCCCACGACCGTAGCGTCATGCTGCCCCACGACCGTACCGTCATGCTGCCCCACGACCGTACCGTCATGCTGCCCCACGACCGTACCGTCATGCTGCCCCACGACCGTACCGTCATGCTGCCCCACGACCGTACCGTCATGCTGCCCCACGACCGTACCGTCATGCTGCCCCACGACCGTACCGTCATGCTGCCCCACGACCGTACCGTCGTGCTGCCCCACGACCGTACCGTCATGCTGCCCCACGACCGTACCGTCATGCTACCCCACGACCGTACCGTCATGCTGCCCCACGACCGTAGCGTCATGCTGCCCCACGACCGTACCGTCATGCTGCCACACGACCGTACCGTCATGCTGCCACACGACCGTACCGTCATGCTTTCGTGGTGAGGAGTGTTGTCGTCGTGTTCAGGGCTGGACTGTGGTCGTTCACAAGAGGTTAGTGGTGTATCAGGGTCGCAACAGCTTGCGGAAGACCTTACGATTGTCACGGTAACAAGAGACGAGGTCGTTAGCAGACAACAGAGAATTAAAATATCCGCAATAAATGTGTTGGTTTCTTGCTTTTATATGTTGCCAACCATAACTAAAACGACAAAAGCTAATATACATATTCCAGTAAAGGTTTGTGGTATAAAATCCATTTTACAATTATCACAATCCTGAAAATACTTTTTTCTTCTATTATTTAGATCCGCTGCTAGAATGTTCATACTACAGTGTTAACACATGGTGACAAAATGGGATTATAATTACACCTGCAACACATACTACACCTGTGACACATGCTACACCTGTGACACATATTACGCCTGTGACACATACTACGCCTGTGACACATGTTACACCTGGGACACATACTACACCTGTAACACATGTTACACCTATGACACATACTGCACCTGTGACACATGTTACACCGGTGACACATACTACACCTGTGACACATGCTGACACATGGTGACAAAATGGGATTATGATTACACCTGTGACACATACTACAACTGTGACACATGCTACACCTGTGACACATACTACACCTGTGACACGTTACACCTGTGACACATGCTACACCTGTAACACATACTACACCTGTGACACATGCTACACTTGTGACACATTCTACATCTGTGACACTTGCTACACCTGTGACATATGTATGATTTATCGTGTATGTGTCATCCTAGAAAATCTATCCCATCATCTTATGATAACATCAATGTTATCAATGGAACATAAATCATCTGTGACGCTTCCATTACATGTGACGCTTCCATAACATGTGATGCTTGCATTACATGTGACGCTTGCATTACATGTGACGCTTGCATTACCCGTGACGCTTGCATTAATGTGACGCTTGCATTACATGTGACAAGTGAACCACATGTGACCTGTGCACGTATCACATTTGACAGATGCATCAGGTGTGACGGAAGGCTGAGCCAGCCTCGTACATCAACGTGGATTACGACCTTAACGGCTGTCGTCGGTGTTTACCCATGTGTCATCATTTGCTAGCCAATATTGCCAGATATTTCCAAACCCTCCATCATGGTCCAGCCATTTATGAGCGCCAGTGTTTAGCGTTTTTCCTCCATATTGGTTTTGTTGGTTATAAGTTTGCTCGTGTCCAACGGGACACAGTTCGACCCCCCACTGTACAACATGACAGTGTTGTAATAGTGTTGGTGGCCTGCAATGCGGTTGACAGAGTCGAGAATTAAGCAGAAACGTTAGAAAGGAGGTCGTATTGGCTCAGAGATAATGTCTGTATGTACGAGGATGTGTAGAGATCACATTACTGATGAATGTACACAGCTGGTGTAGTGGTCATATGAGATATCAATGCGACTTATGGTCACATGATCAAGTGATGATGTGATGGTTGACGACCTCCTAAGTGCTTGTAATAATCTGGAGGAGACTTTATGTAGTTGTAGTGAAGATGTCTACACTGGCTGTATATGATATAATGTCGACCTAAATGTATGTTTACATATAATGTAATCTGCAATATAGGAAAGACGTGAAGTAAAACAATAAATATTGACACAAACGTAACTAATAACGATACAAATATATACAAGACTGGAATATCAAGTTGCACCACAACACATAAACATGTATCTAATTATACTCCTATGTGGGGAATATTGACCGGCATAATGTTGACATGAAGCGAAGATATCTGACACGTTGGATAATCATGCACAGGGCTCACCATGCACAGGGCTCACCATGCTCAAGGCTTACCATGCTCAAGGGTCATCATGCACAAGGCTCACCTACATCATGGCTACCCATCACACTGTGGTCCCACGCTGCCCATCACACATTAACAAAACATAAAAATCTTGTTCCAGATGTAATGTTCAGCAGTACGCTCAACCCAGGTGCATGTTGAGAGACACAAACGAACTTTTCTTCGTGAGAATCAGATGAAGGAGGAAGTATGCCTCTTGTGTGGCACTACAACATCTTCAGACCACAAACAACTTGCTGGCAAAAGTTCTGAAATGAAAATTATTTTCGAAACTTTTTAACACTACATAACCACCTTTGAAATTGTTGGACTATATAAACAAAATGATGACAATAACGAAAATTCATCAAAGGCAACAATCTAGACAGAAAACACAGACTGATTTTTTATCAGTCTTGGGCTTGGCAACATTGCACATTCCACAAGCCTACTGTGGAAGGTTGAGAATATTGACGATACGTGACGTCGAAGATTCATCTCAATATCTTCGGATTACCAGCAAGAGCACATCGTGGTCTGCGGGTCTTCTGTCGGCATTGGAGGCGTCTCTTGTGAACCACATGATACAAGCCACTGTCTCTCCACTCATCACGTGTCACCAGCGAAGCAGAGGTTCAGCGTTACGAAGTTTAACCTTTGACATACATATCAGGCATCGTCCTGTAACCATCCTGTCCTTGTACAGGTACACATGTTATCAGTGTGTGTGTGTGTGTGTGTGTGTGTGTGTGTGTGTGTGTGTGTGTGTGTGTGTGTGTGTGCGTGTGTGTGTGTGTGTCAACCTTGCCATCTGTATCGCCAGAAGGAAACAAATCGACACTGATTATTGAGAGGTGGTTGGTGGTGGCAGGGCTGAGGGATTGCTGTTATGTGCAGATGACAGCTGGCTCGGTGCCTTACCTGCTCACCAAATATTTCTTGGTACAAGACTCTCAGTAACTAGACCAGGTTCTGTGAGAAGCAGACACCTACCAGGTCTAGCTACCAGGCTACATGTAAGACGAGGTTACACATACCAGCATGGCTTACACTAACGTTGATCGTCATGTGAACATAACATCGTACACACAAGGATAAATGGAAAATCATAAACACGTTCAACGCTGTTTGCTTTAAGGTCAAATAACGGTGTCGATTCCATTGTCTTAACTTTATGATATATGGCTGAAAATCCGTGAAATCTGGGCCGGTTATGAATCTCTCCTGTAATAAACTCACCTCGCTTGCAAAAATCATTAATCAAGCGCAAGTTCCCAGACTTGCGTGATAAATAGCCAGTGTGTGTGTGTGTGTGTGTGTGTGTGTGTGTGTGTGTGTGTGTGTGTGTGTGTGTGTGTGTGTGTGTGTGTGTGCACCTGAAGTTCTTAATCTAAGCAGAACTTTTACCTGATGTATTTATCCATTTCAGTGTTTATTTTTCATTTCGAATCTCGATTAAAGATTTGATAACAGAGAACGGAATACGTAAATGTAGCATGATGAATATTCTCTCGTTATAGAGTCAAGTAACATGAAACAATTCCCGTATTTACCAAGATCATGTGTAAGAAGAACTGGCTATGAATTGTCATAGTATGTGGGTACGATCCTTGAACTTCAAGACACGCTGATCATCCCGGTAATGAATAAGCAGAGAACATAAGCTGAACATCTCGCCCGGTAGTGACCCAGAAGAGCACAAGAGCTGACTCAAACGAACACACATCGATCTAAGACACGACAAAGATTGTCTTTCTAAAACGTACACCAGCATTATGAGTGAAAGAGGATCCCACAGCAGCCTTCCAAGTGTCAACATCATCATTATATTGTGTGGTAGTTGTTGGCTGGCAAGATCAATACTTCCGCGGTAAATATAAGAGTTAGATAACTTTATCTTTTTTCTTACATTATTCAGTGCTCCCAGAATCTTCATCCCCTCTCCCATTCTATAACTTGCTTCCTCTTCCATGGTTCCATTCGCTATTATGTTGCCTCTAGGTATCTAAAACACTTCATTTCCTCCAATTTCACTCCATTCAAACTCACACCCCAGCTAACCTGCCCCTCAACCCTGCTCAACCTAATAACCTTGCTCGTATTCACATTTACTCTCAACTTTCTCCTTTCACATACCTTTCCAAACAGTCACCAACTTCTGCAGTTTCTCACTCGAATCAGCCACCAGTGCTGTATCATCGGCAACTGCCTCACTTCTCAGGCTCTCTCATTCCCCCTCAGACTGCAAACTCGACCTTTCCTCCAAAAGGAGTGAGGTATGTTGACGTAGAGACTCAAGGCCTCTTTACATAATATACTGAATGATTTAAAGTCATCCATAAAAACATCTTGATAATTTTGGTTTTCAACGAATTACGTAATGTTAAGAAGGTCGTATTATTCTTCCCACCAGCTACAAGCGGTCACACAGTCTTATCCAACATCCGCCTCCAACATCCTCATTCACTCTGTTTCCCAAGTAGGAGACTGGGGGAGTCCCAGAGGGTCCACAGACACCTGCCGACATCAAAGGATCACTTTGACTCAGCGTTTCTGTGCTGGAGAACATCATCATTTTACCCCAGGCTCCTTCCCTCGCCCCGGCAGCTTTGACACAACTCACAACTTTTCCATATTCCATAAGACACCTTCAGATTTGTGTTGTTATTATCATTATCATTATCATGTTCTTTATTATCATTATTATCATTATTATTATTATTATCATTATTATCATTATCATTATTATTATCATCATTATAATTATCATTATCATTATTATTATCATCATTATAATTATCATTATCATTACTATTACCATTATTATTGCTATTATCATTATTAATATTATCATAAACATCAATTTATATTATCATTACTGTCCAGTAATAGCTTAACATTTAGTAACAACATATTTCTCTCCTGATCCTCCCTAGATGTGTGTAAGAAGCAGGGAACACTCGTCATCTCTCATGTAATAATACAGGAGGTGTACTCGGTGATCTTTTAACATCATTCGTTGACAGAGTCGATGTGTGAAGTATGGTTCACATGTGTCACACATCTGTCACATGTGACGTGTGTATCATCCAGGTTCATGTGTAACGCTTTATGTCACCTGTTACGACTGATGTAGGTATAGCCTCACCACCCTTGATGTCTGTATGACTCGTGTTGTATACATCCTCCGTGACGCATATGTAACGCACATGATTCACTCTTGACACATGCGTAACTTTATGCGTATGATTCAGTTCTTTGTTTACAAGTTATGCATGATGTGTTGTTCACCATAAGTGCATGACTGAACCTGACGATCTTCTATAATGCATCACTGACCTAACGATAACATAGGACAGGGAACCAGCTGCAGGAGCCACACTCGCTCTTCATCCTAGAGCTATAAATCAATTGCTTGCAGGCATTGCCAGGTGTCACCAAGCCTTCCATCATATTCTAGGAAACAATAAAGAAAATATCAAACTATGATCTTCAGAAATGTTATGTTAGTCTATCATATGCTCCTAATTACCCCTGATTAAGGACACAGAGTACAGTCTCTGCCAGTAATGATTCGTATTATGAGGGACGCTAATAGACGGAAGGACGGAGTGAGGGAGTACAGAGCAAGGGAGTACAGAGCGAGGGAATACAGAGCGAGGGAGTACAGAGCGAGGAAGTACAGCGAGGGGGTACAGAGTGAGGGAGTACAGAGCTAGGGATTACAGAGCGAAGGAGTACACAGCGAGGGATTACAGAGCGAAGGAGTACATAGTGAGGGAGTACAGAGCAAGGGAGTACAGGGCAAGGGAGTACATAGTAAGGGAGTACAGAGCGAGGGAGTACAGAGCAAGGGAGTACAGAGCGAGGGAGTACAGAGTGAGGGAGTACAGAGCGTGGGAGTACAGAGCAAGGGAGTACAGAGCGAGGGAGTACAGAGCAAGGGAGTACAGAGCGAGGGAGTACATAGTGAGGGAGTACAGAGCGAGGGAGTACAGAGCAAGGGAGTACAGAGCGAGGGAGTACAGAGCAAGGGAGTACAGAGCGAGGGGGTACAGAGCGAGGGAGTGTACAGGTGAGAGTGTATCACATTATGATCATGGGTGACGTGTGTAGTGATGGTCTTACAGAGGAATGACCGGGTATGTGTCTCGTGTATGTGCAGGGGACACAGAGTGCTGGATACAGCTACCCAATCCACAGCATAAGTGAGGCGTACATCAAGTTGTGATCTAGACTACAACATTGTCACAACTGAAGCAACACCACGATGATGTCTGACCTTGAGAGTAGAGTGTTCTGTTGTGGCTGCTGTTACCATTTTTTTGCTGGATTGCAATTGCTTTCATGCATCATGCAACATGTGTTATGTGTTGCATGAAGCATGAAATCAGTCACAACTCAACAAAGAAGAATGACACAAGAAGAAACAAGGACAACACTTGACTCTGAGGGTCAGGCATCATGCAGGTCCACTTAGGATCCCTCCGCATGACAGTGATCACACTCCACCAGCAGCATAGTTAGACAACAATTTGAACCGTCTGAAGTGAACCCCATCTTCGTGTGTAAGATGTTAATCATACACGAAGCATGATAGTGCATGATAAACAGCAGTCGTGCATGACGGTAATGAAACGTTCAAAGTCAGTTTTAAGACGTTAGACTTACATTTCTTCTCAGTTATCAGCATATATATATATATATATATATATATATATATATATATATATATATATATATATATATATATATATATATGTGTGTGTGGAAGTCGAAAACAGTATCTCGGAAAGCAAAAATGGGTATGTTTGAAGGAATGGTGGTTCCAACAATGTTGTATGGTTGCGAGGCGTGGGCTATGGATAGAGTTGTGCGCAGGAGGATGGATATGCTGGAAATGAGATGTTTGAGGACAATGTGTGGTGTGAGGTGGTTTGATCGAGTAAGTAACGTAAGGGTAAGAGAGATGTGTGGAAATAAAAAGAGCGTGGTTGAGAGAGCAGAAGAGGGTGTTTTGAAATGGTTTGGTCACATGGAGAGAATGAGTGAGGAAAGATTGACCAAGAGGATATATGTGTCGGAGGTGGAGGGAACGAGGAGAAGAGGGAGACCAAATTGGAGGTGGAAAGATGGAGTGAAAAAGATTTTGTGTGATCGGGGCCTGAACATGCAGGAGGGTGTAAGGAGGGCAAGGTATAGAGTGAATTGGAGCGATGTGGTATACAGGGGTTGACGTGCTGTCAGTGGAGTGAATCAAGGCATGTGAAGCGTCTGGGGTAAACCATGGAAAGCTGTGTAGGTATGTATATTTGCGTGTGTGGACGTGTGTATGTACATGTGTATGGGGGGGGGGGGGGTTGGGCCATTTCTTTCGTCTGTTTCCTTGCGCTACCTCGCAAACGCGGGAGACAGCGACAAAGTATAAAAAAAAAAAAAAAAAAAAAAAAAAAAAAATATATATATATATATATATAGTTTCAGAAGTGGTAGAGGATGTGTGGATCAGGTGTTTGCTTTGAAGAATGTATGTGAGAAATACTTAGAAAAGCAAATGGATTTGTATGTAGCATTTATGGATCTGGAGAAGGCATATGATAGAGTTGATAGAGATGCTCTGTGGAAGGTATTAAGAATATATGGTGTGGGAGGAAAGTTGTTAGAAGCAGTGAAAAGTTTTTATCGAGGATGTAAGGCATGTGTACGTGTAGGAAGAGAGGAAAGTGATTGGTTCTCAGTGAATGTAGGTTTGCCGCAGGGGTGTGTGATGTCTCCATGGTTGTTTAATTTGTTTATGGATGGGGTTGTTAGGGAGGTAAATGCAAGAGTTTTGGAAAGAGGGGCAAGTATGAAGTCTGTTGGGGATGAGAGAGCTTGGGAAGTGAGTCAGTTGCTGTTCGCTGATGATACAGCGCTGGTGGCTGATTCATGTGAGAAACTGCAGAAGCTGGTGACTGAGTTCGGTAAAGTGTGTGGAAGAAGAAAGTTAAGAGTAAATGTGAATAAGAGCAAGGTTATTAGGTACAGTAGGGTTGAGGGTCAATTCAATTGGGAGGTGAGTTTGAATGGAGAAAAACTGGAGGAAGTGAAGTGTTTTAGATATCTGGGAGTGGATCTGGCAGCGGATGGAACCATGGAAGCGGAAGTGGATCATAGGGTGGGGGAGGGGGCGAAAATTCTGGGGGCCTTGAAGAATGTGTGGAAGTCGAGAACATTATCTCGGAAAGCAAAAATGGGTATGTTTGAAGGAATAGTGGTTCCAACAATGTTGTATGGTTGCGAGGCGTGGGCTATGGATAGAGTTGTGCGCAGGAGGATGGATGTGCTGGAAATGAGATGTTTGAGGACAATGTGTGGTGTGAGGTGGTTTGATCGAGTGAGTAACGTAAGGGTAAGAGAGATGTGTGGAAATAAAAAGAGCGTGGTTGAGAGAGCAGAAGAGGGTGTTTTGAAGTGGTTTGGGCACATGGAGAGAATGAGTGAGGAAAGATTGACCAAGAGGATATATGTGTCGGAGGTGGAGGGAACGAGGAGAAGAGGGAGACCAAATTGGAGGTGGAAAGATGGAGTGAAAAAGATTTTGTGTGATCGGGGCCTGAACATGCAGGAGGGTGAAAGGAGGGCAAGGAATAGAGTGAATTGGAGCGATGTGGTATACCGGGGTTGACGTGCTGTCAATGGATTGAATCAAGGCATGTGAAGCGTCTGGGGTAAACCATGGAAAGCTGTGTAGGTATGTATATTTGCGTGTGTAGACGTATGTATATACATGTGTATGGGGGGGGGGGCATTTCTTTCGTCTGTTTCCTTGCGCTACCTCGCAAACGCGGGAGACAGCGACAAAGTATAATAATAAAAAAAAAATATATATATATATATATATATATCATACAAAGCTCCAACAGCCAGGATCGAACCTGGGACCCCTTGTGCAAGAGGCAGGCATGCTAACCGCTAGGCTAAGGGACTGTATAATAGGAAACAACTATTCGAAATACTAAGTACTCGAATACCCTTCGTCTCACAATGGTGAGCAACGGGGTCTATCGGTTGTTTCCGAACAGAACACATAGCCAGCTGATAGCGTTTTACCGAACCTGACTGTACAACGCGGAGTTATATGAATACAGAAGCTAGGACGCCATTTGGTAAATGACGTCCTAGCTTCGTCTCTTCGATGTATATCAACTGACTGTTATATTTCTCTCTTTTGTCTCCCCTGATGATGTGATTATTACACGAAAGTGCACTTGGGAACTTTTCGTGTTTCATTTTCCCCGTGGACTCATAGGAATATATATATATATATACATATATATATATATATATATATATATATATATATATATATATATATATATATATATATATATATATATATATATACATGCGGTCTGCAGGAGACGAAAGGGCCTGGGAAGTGGGTAAGTTGTTTACTGATGATACAGCACTGGTGACAGATTCGAGGTGAGAACATACACAAGTTGGTGTTGAGTTTGGAAGACTCTACGAGAGTAGGAAATTGAGTGAATTTGGATATAAGCAACGTATTGTTAATCTAACGGGGTTGAGAGATAGGTTAGCGGGGTTGTGAGTTATAATGAAATAAAATTGGAAAACTGAAATGTTTCATAGAATCAGGGAAGAGACAAAGTTTATGAGAGCCCTGAAGAATGTATGAAGGGCAAGAACGTTATCTCGGAGAGCGAAAATGGGTATGTTTGAAGGAATAGTGGTTCCAACAATGTTATATGGTTGCGAGGCGTGGCTATAGATAGGGTTTTGCGGAGGAAGGTGAATGTGGTGGAAATGAGATGTTTGAGGACAATATGTGGTGTGAGGTGGTTTGATCGAGTAAGTAATAATAGAGTAAGAGAGATGTGTGGTAATAGAGAGAGTGTGGTTGAGAGAGCAGAAGAGGGTGTTTTGATATGGATTGGTCACATGGAGAGAATGAGTGAGGAAAGATTGACAAAGAGGATATATGTGTCAGAGGTGGAGGGAACGAGAAGTAGGAAACCAAATTGGAGGTGGAAGGATGGAGTGTTAACCAGAGAAGAATCAAGTTTCTCGCGCCTCACTAACTCTTCCGCTATCACTTCTCTCCATTCCTCTCTCTCCATCCGCTCTGATTTTGCTTCTCTCTCTGTTATAGAGGCAAGTTTCCGGCCGCTGTCCTCACAAGGCGTATGTTTGTCTCGGATCCTGTGACCTGGACCAGAGTCATGATGATTCTGACTCTTGTATCTTTCTTCTCCTGAAAATATTTTCACTTTTACTAGACTGGTCTACAATCACCCGGGAAACTCAGCCTAATTCTTTCTGCTTTGTTTGTTTCTCAATTATCTTACCTTCCGACTAGACGTCCACGGAGTACGCCTCTGCTCGCACCATATCGACGACTGTTGGATATAATCAAGATCATAACGAACATAAATGAATTCAAGTCGGTCACGGGAGACTAGACACGTAGCATATGTGAGTGTTATCTACTTGTAGTTATCTACACATACACTATTTGGTGGGAGTTCTACACTCGTGGAGCATCGCTCCATATTTTGAACTTTCTCTTCTATAACAGGAGTGTTTAAACTCCTTAATGCTGTTTGTAGTGACGATTTCTTTTTTTTTTTTTCATCCATTCGTCCATTACTGTTGTGCCGCAGAAGCACTTCATGAAATC
Source organism: Panulirus ornatus (assembly GCF_036320965.1). Taxonomy (NCBI): domain Eukaryota; kingdom Metazoa; phylum Arthropoda; class Malacostraca; order Decapoda; family Palinuridae; genus Panulirus; species Panulirus ornatus. The sequence continues at coordinate 25,416,942 of NC_092261.1, forward strand.
TTTCCTGGTAGGTTTCCTCCTTCTTCTTAGCCATGGCAGCTGGTGTTTTATTTTTGCATTATCCGAAGAACTGGTCACTGTGATCAGGATGTTCCAGAACTTACCGGTCTTGATCGAGTCACTCCTTACTTTTCTCTTTACCATGATGGTTATTTCTTTTCCCTCTAACATCGCTCAGTAACTTCTTTAATTCTGGTGTCATCTTGGCTACTCTCCTCTGGACCTTCTCACTTGCGGTAACCAAAACAAAGAAATATATTCTGGTTTTGGTCTAGTGCTGGATGTGAACAGTTTAATGACTATTTCATTATCAATTTACATGAAAGTGATTCTAACATTTGTCAGCAGAAAATTTGCCTCCTTTACAGTTGTAAGTTGGGTCTTCGTCGAGAGATAAGATACAATGTCGACTCACGGGTTCCTCTCGCAAACATATTCCTGCAGGTTATATCCTCCTACATAACATTCTTTAACTGCGTTTCATTCCCATCAGTTTGCATTTGATCGGATTTAGACTCATCATCCCTATACTATGCCTAAGTTTTAGATTGTCTACGTAGGTCCACTTGTAAGATGACGTACACCTCCTCACTCTTTACATCCATCATGATAATGACATATTCAGGTGTGTGTTTGTAATCTCTCTGCTAAGTCTTGCTCAAAGAGCAAGAAGAGCAAAGGTCCCAAGACCAAGTCCTGGGGCACACTTCTCGTAACCCCAACCCATCTCGAAAGGGCTCTTCTGACCGACTGTCGTAACTAGGATTCGAACCTATGCTCTCGATCTTGGGCAGCCCGTGAATGCGACTCGGCCAAGAACGCAAACCGCGACACCACAGAGGCACAAGCAACCCGTTTATCAACAAATTCCTACAGAGCTGAGTGGTCAACCCACTTTACTACTTCTGTCTAAAACATCCATTCCTGCCAACATTTATTGATTCTCAATACTCTGCACTTTCCCAAACCTTCCATCGGCCAAATCTTTTACTTCCCTGATTGTTCTGTCTCTAACAACGCATGTTACGCTCTCTGGCTTTATTTGATAATCGTTCATATGCCCATGTATCATTGTTCCTAGGTCCCTGTTCCACCGCAACGGTCAATATTGTCTGCTTCTGTTCACCAACTTAAAAATCTGCTGCTGTTCCTGGTTCCATTTGATCAAGTGTCTGGTCTCTGTGTAATGTGCCTTTCCTTCCCCTGTTCGATTTCAAGGACTTCCAAGATGATCCTTTTAACCTTTTTCTCTGATGCCTTTCATTCAGTGTGTCTGTTATACTTTGATTACATTCGTTCTGAATCCCTTCACTTAATCTAACTTTCCTGTCATCCTCTTTTATTCTATCTCCCAGATATCCTCTTCCACCAGATGTCACTCTGGATTATCTTTCATTTAATTTCTCAATTTCTCAATTCCCCCTCCAGTTCTAACTTCTGACTCTGTTTCTCTGTGTCGGCCAATATTTCAGAAGCCATTTGGTTCCAGATGATTCAACCTTTAATTCTTCTCAGATCTTTTTTCCATCCAATGTACTGCCCTCACAGTTCCCCTTCACCCAGCTTCCCCTCACCAGACTTAGGTGCCTCTGTAAGACCATAGTAACTGACCTTGTATGACTTCATTTCTGAGTTAACACTCTAGTCTAGTGTGTCTGTAGGCTTAAGGATGATGAAGATCCTCATGATTATCCCCTTCAGTATATCAAGACAACCTCGTGTTCTCAAGCCTCTGAAACAGAAATGATCATCAGGGAAGTTTTAAGGCAATAAGGAAGGTGCATCAGTTCCCACTGTTCATACTAATAATAAAAAACAATCTTTTATATCATTCCCAGCTACATTACCATACATTTTTTCCTTCATAAGCTTCTTTATTCACTTAATCGCAGTTATTCTTATTTTTTTGAAGTTATCCTTTTATAAAATGATCTCAAAATAGTTCAGCGTATTGCACTTTTTTAACAGTGATGGATGTGAAACATGCAAAACACGTCCCAATCAACAACTAGCTCTCGTGTACAGAAAAAGTTAAAAAAAGAATGTAGCAATTTATCAAGGCTCCACAATGCTTCGTAGACCTAACTACTGAAGGCAGGAAGGTTGTATGACGAGGGAGGGACGAAAAGAAGACGAGGATTCAACATCTCAGCTGTAGAGGAATGGAGGATGTACTATCATAATGGTCTATCCTCGAGTGGCTGACCTCTGTACAGAAACTGAGGCTTGTTACAGCCAGACACGTGCCTCAGGTCCAACTCTTGGTGGCTGGGATACGTGCAGACACCTCACAAGAGCAGTTACCAAAGCAATCCCTGTAGAGTAGGGAGAAACAGTAACGACATGGTAGCACAGAGAAGAGAATGGTCGTACAGAGTTGATACTAAAGATAATTTCCATTCCCATCTCATCAGTATGATGGTTTACAGCCCTGATCCTCTCATGATCAGTGGTGCTCTCACTACACCTCACTATCTTACAGGGAAAAGATGCATTTTAGATATAGTTCATCAAGCGAACCGCCTGGCAACTCTTCTTTCGCCTTCCTTGGACGTATAGTTGGCCACCACATGTTTTGTCGTCTGAATTCACTAAACGATGAGACTGACTTGGAGTATGTCTGCAGCAGTTGCTGTGTGTGTGTGTGTGTGTGTGTGTGTGTGTGTGTGTGTGTGTGTGTGTGTGTGTCTGTGTGTGTGTGTGTGTGTGTGTGTGTGTGTGTGTGTGTGTGTGTGTGTGTCCTTGCTACCTCCATCAAGTTATGGTGAACACGATGCTCTGGTTAAATCATCTTTTCATCACCGTGTAGTAGCTGACTTGATTAGGTCAAGACGTAACTGGTAGTTATAATGAATCAGAAGATGAAGTACAGAAGCTGAGGGGAGGTAGCCAGTCGCACTCTGGCCAGCCACGTGAAGCAGGAAGCATTTCAACTTGCTATCACTTGGTTCTCTCTCTGAGGAGGTACAACTAAACATGCCTTCTTCTGGTCATTACGCTGAAGGGGCACCATTTAACTTGCCTCGTCTTGGCCAATACCTTGAAGTGACTCCAGTTAACTTACCTTATCTCAGCCATCAGCCTGAGGGGACGCCTCCTTTCTCGATATCGGTGAAGTACCTGGAGAAAATTATAGCTCTGTGTGGCCTCCGTGGTCTGCCGAGGTGGTGGACCAGACATGATTACCGAGTGAGGTGAGGAAGTCCAGCATTTTCCTTAATATACACAGCAGTCTGCACTTAGTCTCCTGGTCGATCCCCACATCATTAAGCTAGAGAGAGAGAGAGAGAGAGAGAGAGAGAGAGAGAGAGAGAGAGAGAGAGAGAGAGAGAGAGAGAGAGAGAGATTAGAAGTCGATCTGTTCGCTAGTTCACAAGCAGGAAACTACCAGCAACGCTTTTGATCAGCGATGACAGGAGAAATTTTTTTTAAAAGACTCCTGAACAAGACAGCCATCTAAAGTCTATTACCCCGTAAGCTTCACCTGAACTTCTCTTTCATATACACGTCCACACATACACAATGTTGACGGCTGACAGCCATTTTCCAGTAATCTTCTCTACACTCACGCCTGATATATCTCTGTCTCTTCTGTTGGAGATATCCACCTGCTTTTGAGATGTCTCTTCATTCTCATGATCATTCTTCCGAAATACTAAAGCATTTGAACCCTCTGATATGAGATCAATATGAAACCCTTAGTGGCATTCCAGGCTGACTTCTGGATCACCATGTGTCGGTCGTGTGAGTATATTCCACACGTCATATAACCATCAACAATGACGCATTAATAACCTGAACTCCTCCTGCACGTACGAACGTGTTACGCACTTAACATCTCTCATGCATCAGTACACTTGACTGTTGTACCATGTGTGACGGCCACGTAACGCATGCGTAACCCATGACGCATGTATCATATCTCATACTGGTATTACCTTAGACACATGTCTCAGCTATACGCACTCTCCACCTCAGATACATGACCCATGCATGACGCATGTCTCAGCTATACGCACTCTCCACCTCAGATACATGACCCATGCATGACGCATGTCTCAGCTATACGCACTCCCCATCTCAGATACATGACCCATGCATGACGCATGTCTCAGCTATACGCACTCCCCACCACAGATACATGACCCATACATAACGCATGTCTCAGCTATACGCACTCCCCATCTCAGATACATGACCCATGCATAACGCATGTATCATCCACGAGGCACGTCCCACATGAGATGCATACTTCATGCATGACATATATATTACCCACCAGGCATGGCACACCGTAGGTGCATGACTCATGCGAGACGCATGACCTATCCATGAGACACGTCCCACCTCAGATGCATGACTCATTCAAGCCGCATATATCAGTGAGCCGGAAATGTAAGACGGCAATATATCACTGAGCCGGAAATGTAAGACGGCAATATATCACGTTAAATAACCGACTTTATCTTCGGTTATCATAGTGTAGGTACATGTTAGTACATGTTGCCAGCATCACCACCACATACAACCCACATCATCCACCACATACAACCCACATCACCACCACATACAACCCACATCACCATCACATACAACCCACATCATCACCACATACAACCTACATCATCACCACATACAACCCACATCATCACCACATACAACCCACATCATCACCACATACAACCCACATCACCACCACATACAACCTACATCACCACCACATACAACCCACATCTTTCATCATCATCACCACATACAACCCACATTCTTTCACCAGAAAAATAACAATATCAGAATTTCTCAATGTTGTATGTTGAAGTTTGTTAGTACAACCATATGTTCACTCTGCGGGAGATAACGTGTCAGGCGAGGTTGTGTGAGTGTTGGAGATGGAAAGAAATGGTGAGGATGACAGGGGAACACATGTATGAGTACATATATGAGAGAAATAGTGAGTGTGAGACGAGTGCACCTTGCGTGAGGACTGTATGTTAAGTGGAATCAACAGGATAAGTACAGTTAAACTGAGAGAAAAATATGATACGTGGATAACGAACAACAGGAATCATGGAGGAGAATGTTAACGAAAACCATTTTCACTAGCAGGGTCAGTGAGCAGCTCAGTCAAACTGTTATTATCAAATATGAAGTTTACCAGAGACGATACTGTTCACACGTCCCCTCACACTAGACATACATCCCCTCACACTAGACATACATCCCCTCACACTAGACATACATCCCCTCACACTAGACATACATCCCCTCACACTAGACATACATCCCCTCACACTAGACTTACATCCCCTCACACTAGACTTACTAATCATGCATAACTAATTGAACTTATGTGATGAACAGCCAAGTTGTATGATAACCTTTGATTATATCTCACATTATTCTTATCATCGTCCATATTTCGTGTGTGTTTACTTCATCAGGACCAGATATCATCACATGCATGAAGAAAGAAAAGCACTTGCGTTACCTGATGCTAAACCACAAGTTCAGTGTAACGAAGGTAAAGCTGATCAACACATTCACTTGCAAAGATTTGTATGTCGTGACGTTAGTTTTTACGTAACAAATAACTGTTATAAACTTGAACTTCCTGTCATTCAGAACTCCTGAGTTATGGCGCTTGCAAATATATGTCTTTTTCCCCATGATCGACGTATTATGTACCTACCTGTCCCACATTAGTGACAGCTTGTGTCCCCCACGCGAGGTTCCTGTATTGTAAATATGAGACTTGCATTATGTGTTGTTCTTGAGCAATCTTGGTAATGATAATGTGACCACAGATAGCCAGGTTGACAGAGGCAAGGATGACGATATAATGTCCCACAAACTACAACATGTGTAGCGGCAGGACATAATAACAGGTGAGTTAGTTGTGAAGTTGTATAGATCAAGCAGTGCTGGTGATACATTCGCACGTCACGGTACAGATCCTGAGGCTTTATACACACGAAACCAGGGGGCCTGGTCGAGACGTATGGTCACTAACATGTTCACACGTCTCCCTGGGACGTGACAAAGTACGTCTCCATTGAATCTACATCAGCCATCTCCTCCCATGCATCTCATTGGATGGTAAGCAACGTCTTAACCCCATCCTGGGAGCAGCAGCACGTGAGGAGACTCAGCTGTGGTCTTACCTGCCAACTTGTGCAACACAATATGGTCTTAAGATTTTCTGAACTTAGACAGACATTATCATGCAAGATTATACTAATCAAGTCATGATTCACAGACGGTTTGTTGCGGGAAACAGCCCTACAGAACCACCTCCAATACCATGTGTCACTTATGATGTCTGTATCACCACGCATTTATCACCAGACACGTCTGTATCACCACGCATGTATCACCAAACACGTCTGTATCATCACGCATGTATCACCACTGACGACGTATCATCTTTAATGCACGTATCATTAGGCGCATACATGACCTATGATGCATGTGTCAGTAGTCTGGTATGTACCATACACACGCATGTGTCAGTAGTCAGGTATGTACCATACAAACGCATGTGTCAGTAGTCTGGTATGTACCATACACACGCATGTGTCAGTAGTCAGGTATGTACCATAAAAACGCATGTGTCAGTAGTCAGGTATGTACCATACAAACGCATGTGTCAGTGGTCAGGTATGTACCATACAAACGCATGTGTCAGTAGTCAGGTATGTACCATACAAACGCATGTGTCAGTAGTCAGGTATGTACCATACAAACGCATGTGTCAGTAGTCAGGTATGTACCACAATAAACACATGTGCCGGTAGTCAGGTATGGATCACATGGGACGTGCAGATGCATCGGTAACAGGTCACAGTAATTAACAAGCTCCATTTGGCTCTGTTAACCAAGCCTCATCATTAATGCCTACCATTCCCGTCAGATATACCTGGATCTTTCATCATGATTCATTAGGCAATAACATGTGAATGTTTGTGTCAGGTTTGAGTTATGATATATTTTTTCCCTTGCCTTATCTCATCATACATAGTGCAAACTAAGTATTATAAAGTTTTCATTGACGACATAATTTCTTGTTTATTTACATGACTTTCAGCGAGCAAGTCTGCACCAAATATCTTTACGACTTTGAGCACCTGGACGCCGGCTTCAGGCATCACACCAACACACAGGAGTCGTGCGTGTTAAGACTGAGTGAAGGAGAGAGCACAGAATGATGGGTTGCTGGAGATAAGAGGAAATATTGTCTGTTGGTAAATGATTCAGAGAGAATATCGTATGACTGAACGTTTTCCATGAGAATATTGTGTGACTGAACGTTTTCCATGAGAACATTACGTTCAGGATGTAAACAACACAGTACTAGATGTAAGATGGCAAATTGTACGAAGAACTAAGTCTTGGACAACAGTACACGGTTAGTGATATCTGCCGTAGCTCCAGTCATCAAACTGACACAAGTCGTGACTAGCATGATGCCTCTGCTGGGGTCAGACAGTGAGTGCGTCCCCTTGGGCTAGGCAGTGAGTGCATCCCCTGGGGGTCAGGTAGCGAGTGCGTCCTCTGGGGCCAGGCAGTGAGTGCGTCCCCTGGGGATCAGGTAGCGAGTGCGTCCCCTGGGGCCAGGCAGTGAGTGCGTCACCTGGGGATCAGGTAGCGAGTGCGTCCCCTGGGGCCAGGCAGTGAGTGCGTCCCCTGGGGGTCAGGTAGCGAGTGCGTCCCTGGGGGTCAGGCAGCAAGTGCGTCCTCAGAGGTCAGGCAGTGAATGCGTCACCTGGGGGTCAGGTAGTGAGTGCGTCCCCTGGGGTCAGGCAGTGAGTGCGTCCCCTGGGGGTCAGATAGCGAGTGCGTCCCCTGGGGGTCAGGCAGCAAGTGCGTCCTCAGGGGTCAGGCAGCGAGTGCGTCACCTGGGGGTCAGGTAGTGAGTGCGTCCCCTGGGGTCAGGCAGTGAGTGCGTCCCCTGGGGGTCAGGCAGCAAGTGATTCCTCAGGGGTCAGGCAGCGAGTGCGTCACCTGGGGGTCAGATAGTGAGTGCGTCCCCTGGGGTCAGGCAGTGAGTGCGTCCCCTGGAGGTCAGGCAGCAAGTGCGTCCTCAGGGGGTCAGGCAGTGAGTGCGTCCCCTGGGGGTCAGGCAGTGAGTGTGTCCACAGTGCAGTGTGAAAATGACCAGACTTACTAATGATCAGTTTTAGACAGAAACGTGAACCCCCCTGTAATTAACTGCCTTTTCTCATACAAGACTAATTAATCATGCACAAGTTCTGTAAGTTGCATGATATATTGCAAGCGTGTGGACCGGTAATGAAAAGTTGATAGCTGGCTCTGATACGAGTTTACACCAGAAGTCTTTCTCACTTTTGATATTTTGTGTAAATTGAATTTTCATTTACAGAATTTTGGGGAATGAAAACGGAAAGCGTTCTTGAGTCACATCCATTAGTGTTCTAATCAAAATTCATGACATATATTTTGTTCATGACAGGTGATTATCACCTTAGATAAAAGATAGCACATAAATGATAAGGAAAAACGCCCTTACGTGAATATGTATGAAGATAAGACCACACACCTTGGACGCCATGACGTTCGCTGTTCCAGACAGTTTGGGTTCATCATTTGTGATTGTGTTGGTAAAAGTCTTTGCATCCCACAGTGGAGACCCCATCCCCAACCTGCAAGATGGTCACTCGAATGACACTGCTGGGGAGAAATACTGCATCGAGAGAGACTACATGTTATGACAACCAATATCCGTTTTCACTGCTTAGATATGTTATGAAAACCAACATCCGTTTTCTTTGCTTAGATATGTTATGAAAACCAACATCCGTTTTCTTTGCTTACATATGTTATGAAAACCAACATCCGTTTTCACTGCTTAGATATGTTGGTGGATGTGTCAGGCGACGGTCTACAGCTGCTCCCAAACTCCAGCAACGTGAAAGGATTGCATGTTAGTTAATCTCTGGCTAGGCTTTGACTTTCATGACGACGGATTTGGGGATCAACCCAAATTCCAGTCTGTATCTTGAGAGACGTGATTATTGTGAGACGTGACACAAACTCTCATCTGTACAATCTAAGTTTCATTGGAGAAAAGTCTGGGGACTTCAGGCACACAACACACCGACAGACTCTACCATTTACGTGTGTTTCATGATGTTTTCAGGAGACAGTAAACCATTGTAACACATGATCACCTCCAACATGAAGGCTCACTATCATGTGATGAGACTTGTGGATTGACTCGCCATCATCAAAGGATCACCCTGGCTTGCTGTCGCCATGTTGGAAAATATCACACCTTCATTTTGCCTTCATCCTCTTCATACAACTTGACTCAGCGTGTACATACTCCCTGAGATGGACTAATGATATACATACATTGTGTATATACATGTATTCATACATAAATCTATGCAGTTATATGTCACTGAACTATACAGTAGGGAACAACGAGAGTATCGTATGCATAACTAACACAGGAGTGAGCTATGTAAGAACTATGTAACCTCAGTCAAGTGGTAGAAAACCAAACGTAAATAAAAGCCTTTGAAGGCCAAACGACATGTGTTGAGAACCAAGAACCTCAGACACAGTGTGATACAACTTGAGGCGCGCCTCCCCTCTTTGTTAGGCTGAAAATTTTGATAGATATTGATTTGTGTGTGTGTGTTGTGTGTGTGTGTGTGTGTGTGTGTGTGTGTGTGTGTGTGTGTGTGTGTGTGAATTAAGGTTTTTGTAAGTATTGTGAGTGGCCAGATGACAGAGCCAGAGAAAACCGTCATTTTCTGCTAACATATGGCTTCAGGCGCCTATCCTCTTCCCTTAATGCCATTTATTTAGATTTTCACAAAGCATTCGATAAAGTTCCACATAAGAGTTTACTAACAAACGTTCAGTGAAGTAGTAAGGATGAGGTTGAACTTCGATAACTAGAATATTGGCTGACTGGCCGTAAACCAGGAGTAGTGATCAATGGTCAAGCCTCTAAGTGGTTAGATGTAACGAGTGGTATGCCACAGGGCTCAGTCTTGGGACCAGTTATCTTTCTCATATATATACTAATGATAATGAGCTGCATTGTAAATTTGTGGACGATGCTAAGTTGGAAAATAAAGCTACAACAGAAACTAAGCGTCTGCAGCCTCATACTGACACACAGAAAATGATGGACTGAGCTAACATGTGGAAAATGAATTCTTACTTTAATTAAGAACAAAGATTTACATATGGGTAGTAAATTTGAAAAGACAAGCTATGACATGAATTCAGTTGAGCTGCAAAAGGTAGATGAGGAAAAGGACCTGGGTGTATTAATCTCTGGTGACCTAAAACCAAGAAAACAAACAGTGTACAGAAGCAGTGAAAACACGAAAAAAGTTTTTGGATTCATCAGTAGGGTTTTCGAATTCAAGTCTCACTAGAATATTTCCATTCTCTAAAATTCACTGGTGTGTCCAGATCTGTAATATTGTATCTAGTTTTGGACACTACTTGATGAAAGCGAGACAGAGGAACGAATCATATGAGACACAAGTAAAGAAATTTAACTTATTTACCTTAAAGAGAAAAGGTTAAGATGTGATCTGATCCTAGTGTTCAAAATCATTTAAGGTTTCGATGATCTCGGTCCCACGAGGAAGTTATTGATAGATTCATCTGAGATCATTCGTAGTAATGGATACAGACTCGTGCGTAAACATTTTACCTCACATGAGGCGAAGTACATTTTCTTCAACAGGAATGTTAACTCATCAAACTATTCATCAATCAGATTGGTTGGAAACAATACCATATGTATATGCATAAACTTAATAAACATTTTACTTCAAATCCACGATTAACATTATTTGCACCTTTTTAGCTATGGGATGAATTTACGTCTTCCTCTTAGAAATATCTGTAAGACTTCTCTCTACTTCTGCCACAATGATGCATAAGTTTCTGTTCTCTTCCACTATCACAAACAGCCTCGTTAGCACCCAGTGGTCTGCTGCCGTTGTTCGAATTCATTTGTATTCATTTGTAATTCCACACTGTGGTGAGACAAAACAGAATAAAGCCAAAACAATATGTCATCAGAACTTCAGTAAGTACACTTCTCCCTCGGACCAGCGTTCCACAAGGTACGTTGTAACACCATCTCTTCCAACAATCTATGTTACACATGTAACCTGACTCCTCCTCCTTCCATCACTCTATCGCTACACTAACAAGTTATCTGCTCTCCTCTAATCCCCCTTAACATAAACATCTCAGGACTCTGACTGATTTCTTATTTCTTTCAGCCAAGATAGCTAGATAGGGACATACTGTGCCCTGAGCTGTGTCGGTCACTATATAACAGAAACAATGGTTTCGGTTCTATATCGTTTTGAACTTACTGCAGAAAGAATAGTAACAATATATCTTCTTCATTTGATGTGGAGTCCTTTTCAAAAAATCCTCTCTCTCTCTCTCTCTCTCTCTCTCTCTCTCTCTCTCTCTCTCTCTCTCTCTCTCTCTCTCTCTCTCTCTCTCTCTCTCTCTCTCTCTTGTGTGTGTGTGTGTGTGTGTGTGTGTGTGTGGTGATTATCAGAGGGATGTTAAGTTAAACAAAGTTACATAGAGTTACATAGGGGTAGGCAAATCCAAAAGCCTTGGAGGAGGGGCGAGTGTGCAGTCTGTAGGAGATGTAAGGGCCTGGAAAATGAGCAAGTTATTGTTTGCTTATGATACAGCACTAGTGGCAGATTCAATTGAGAAACTGTATAAGTTGGTGACTGAGTCTGAAAGTGTGTGATAGGAGAAAGTTGAGGGTAAATGTGAATAAAAGCAATATTATTGAATTTAGCAGGGTTGAGGAGCAGGTTAGTTGGGATGTGAGTTTGAATGGAGAAAAACTGAAGGAAATGAAATGTTTTAGATACCTGGGAGTGGACATGGCAGTGCATGGAATCATGCAAGAGGAAGTGAGTCATTGGGTGGGGGAGGGGGAGAAGGTTCTGGGAGCGATGAGGAACACGTGAAAAGAGAGATCGTTACCAGAGAGAGGAAAAATGGGTATGATTGAAGTTATAGAAACTCCAGTAATATCATATGGATGCTGGACGTGGGCTGTAGACAAAGATAAGCGGCGGAGGTTGGATGTGTTGGAAATTATTTACTTTAGGCAGCCATTCGGTATTTCACTTATCACAGAACTGATAGGTCATAACAGATACAAGTTAATTTATCATAAAAGAATATAAGATAAGGTAGGCTGGGTATATCTACGCTTATGATAAACACGTGACTGAGGTACATTTAGATAGTCTGGGTGTTAGATACACTGGAATGCTTACAGGGTAATTACTATGAGTTATACGTTATGCAGGATGGGAATGGGTGCAGGATGCTGAAGCGCACATAAGTCAGAACAGTTGTTGAAGTTGATGATAAAGGTGGCGTTGTCTCCATACCTCCAGCTGTGGTTTGTTTCCCTCAGTGCGTCACTGATAAGGATGCAGAAGCAGAATGGCATTATCTTGGTGCCCTGAGGGACACCATATACCATGGGTTCTGGTGAGATCGTTGTGGCTCCCAGAAAACGGAGGCTTTGGTGTCGTCGACCGGTCAGGTCGTCCCCCAGCCACGAGATGTGGTTCCGGGTCGACGGATTTCTTGATAATGATGTTATGGTTGACCAGGTGGACAGCCTCAGTGAAGTCTACGAATGTTAGCGCCAACGAGGTCTTGCGTTTCTCCAAGTTCCGTGAAACGAAGTCTAAGAGGCTAACATGAGTTGGTGGAGGAAGACTTCATCTTTCCAAACTGCTCCAGCTAACCGCAAAACTTTCACAAATTTGACTGGGGAATGGAGTGATGGCAACAGGGAGTAAGCTGTTAAGAGACTTTTAAGTTGATAATCTTGGTAGTGGAGTGACATTTGCCGCCTTCCAAACTGTGTAAGATTTAGGCTGCTTCAGTGAAGCATTTATGATGGTGGTCAGCAGTATAGCGGTATAAGGCGCTGTAGACGCTTGGCTCCTTGATACTCCTATGCTGTGTTTGGAGGAGAAGGGGATGGCAGGTATGCTGAGGGAGCTGATGTCGAGTTGTGATCATTGGCAAGTACTGGCAGAGTGGTGGTTAACTTGGTGTACGATCGCCTCATTGCTAAAAGACAATCTACACAGGAGAACTGGGAAGAGCCATCGCTTGTCACAGACATTTAATTCTTTTATTTCTAAAACCAGTGACCGACGTTGGCTTACATGGGGAATAAGGCTTCTCCGCGTTGTACTTTGTTGTGAAGCTGCTTGTAGAGGTCTTTGTTGTGGCTGTTCAACGCTCGATTTCTCTGCTACATAAGTCGCTTGATGCAGTGGGTGATCCAGGGAGCGTCGGTCGCATGTAGTGTTACCTTCTTCTGGGGAGGAAAGTGTTGGTAGCCCTGGTTGTAGTGTTACCTTCTTCTGGGGAGGGAAGTGTTGGTAGTCCTGGTTGCAGGTCTCATGACGCTCCTCCCACATCGTCTTCATTGGTCACCTCCGTCCAGTGATGAGGAGTTGTCCAACAACCAAAAGTTCTGTTCATCAGGTCAGTAAGTGGCCAGCTTGTGCTGGGAGATGCTGAGGCCCAGGAGCGGGGGGCAGTAACATTGATAAATGAGGACTGTGTGTGTGTGTGTGTGTGTGTGTGTGTGTGTGTGTGTGTGCCCTGAATTTCTAACTTAATGTTATGATCATTCTCCACACACTTGTCAACCATAACACATATGTTCTACATGACGTATGCCTTAAACACTCTTCTTGACATGTGCAAAAATAGACATCAGCCCTGATATGTGTTTCTCTATTTGCACGTTGCATGTGCCCCCAGTATCTCTGCCATCACTACCTGCTTTAACAGTGACACATACATCCCACGCGCGAGGCAAGGATCGCTCAGCACCACACATCACTATAATTAGCCCACTTTACCAACTTCATCACTGCTCAACCATGCGTCATTATTTGGCTGTCACCATTGACAGGTACACCCAGACCTCTCATCATTAATCAGAAAATAATGAGTTGAATATTTACTGATGTCGAACTAGAGGGTTAACCACTTTATCGCTGGCACTCGTGTTACGCCGTCACAACTAGGGCGTCACATCAGTGCTTCCTGCTGTGGGTTGTTGGGACGTGACGTATGGGGAGGAAGGACAGAGCAGGTCAGATCAATTTGGGCTAAATTTCACGTATTATTTTGAATTAAGTAAGTAAGATAGTTCATGAAATATACAGGAGGAGGAGGAGGATGTGAGGGCAAGTTTTTATATCTTGTTCCTCATCTGTGAGGCATCACAGTGATCGGACACAGAAGGTTTGCTTACATAGTGTGTTGCTTGTGTACAAGTGAGGATATGATAATGCAAAAACATGATATTCAAGTCAATTCATTATATAAACAAGATACAATGTAAGATGTTTAGAATCATTAACAAGACGAGGAGGAATGGTAAGAAAAATATATGAAAACTATATCGTCCTCTATAGGTTGAAATATATGTGAAAAAAAAACTATGAGAGAATTATTTAGATCCATATCCTTCTCTGTGGGTTATATATATATATATATATATATATATATATATATATATATATATATATATATATATATATATATATATATATATTCTTATCTATTTATTTATTTATTTATTTTGCTTTGTCGCTGTCTCCTGCGTTAGGGAGGTAGCGCAAGGAAACAGACGAAAAAATGGCCCAACTCGCCCACATACACATGTATATACATACACGTCCACGCACGCAAATATACATACCTATACATCTCAACGTATACATATACACACACACACACAGACATATACATATATACACATGTACATAATTCATCCTGCCTGCCTTTATTCCTTCCCATCGCCACCTCGTCACACATGAAATAACAACCCCCTCCCCCCAAATGTGTGCGAGGTAGCACTAGGAAAAGACAACAAAGGCCACATTCGTTCACACTCAGTCTCTAGCTGTCATGAAATAATGCACCGAAACCACAGCTCCCTTTCCACATCCAGGCCCCACAGAACTTTCCATGGTTTACCCCAGACGCTTCACATGCCCTGGTTCCATCCACTGACAGCACGTCGACCCCGGTATACCACATCGTTCGTATTCACTCTACTCCTTGCACGCCTTTCACCCTTCTGCATGTTCAGGCCCCGATCACTCAAAATCTTTTTCACTCCATCTTTCCACCTCCAATTTGGTCTCCCACTTCTCCTCCTTTGACACATATATCCTCTTGGTCAATCTTTCCTCACTCATTCTCTCCATGTGACCAAACCATTTCAAAACACCCTCTTCTGCTCTCTCAACCACACTCTTTTTAATTCCTCACATCTATCTTACCCTATCATTACTTACTCGATCAAACCACCTCACACCACATATTGTCCTCAAACATCTCATTTCCAGCACATCCACCCTCCTCCGCACAACTCTATCCATAGCCCACGCCTCGCAACTATATAACATTGTTGGAACCACTATTCCTTCAAACATCCATTTTTGGTTTCCGAGATAATGTTCTCGACTTCCACACATTCTTCAACGCTCCCAGAATTTTCGCCCCCCTCCCCCACCCTATGATTCACTTCCGCTTCCATGGTTCCATCCGCTGCCAAATCCACTCCCAGATATCTAAAACACTTCACTTCCTCCAGTTTTTCTCCATTCAAACTCACCTCCCAATTGACTTGACCCTCAACCCTACTGTACCTAATAACCTTGCTCTTATTCACATTTTCTCTCAAGTTTCTTCTTTCACACACTTTACCAAACTCAGTCGCTAGCTTCTGCAGTTTCACACATGAATCAGCCACCAGCTCTGTATCATCAGCGAACAACAACTGACTCACTTCCCAAGCTCTCTCATCCACAACAGACTGCATACTTGCTCCTCTTTCCAAAACCCTTGCATTCACCTCCCTAACAACCCCATCCATAAACAAATTAAACAACCATGGAGACATTACACATCCCTGCCGCAGACCTACATTCACAGATAACCAAACACTTTCCTCTCCTCCTACACGTACACAAGCCTTACATCCTCGATAAAAGCTTTTCACCGCTTCTAACAACTTGCCTCCCACACCATATATTCTTAAAACCTTCCACAGAGCATCTCTATCAACTCTATCATATGCCTTCTCCAGATCCATAAAGCTACATACAAATCCATTTGCTTTTCTAAGCATTTCTCACATACACACACACATATATATATACATATATATATATATATATATATATATATATATATATATATATATATATATATATATATATATATATATATATATATATATATATATATATATATATATATATATATATATATATATGACATGACCCTCAACCCTACTGTACCTAATAATTGGGAGGTGAGTTTGAATGGAGAAAAACTGGAGGAAGTGAAGTGTTTTAGATATCTGGGAGTGGATCTGGCAGCGGATGGAACCATGGAAGCGGAAGTGGATCATAGGGTGGGGGAGGGGGCGAAAATTTTGGGAGTCTTGAAAAATGTGTGGAAGTCGAGAACATTATCTCGGAAAGCAAAAATGGGTATGTTTGAAGGAATAGTGGTTCCAACAATGTTGTATGGTTGCGAGGCGTGGGCTATGGATAGAGTTGTGCGCAGGAGGATGGATGTGCTGGAAATGAGATGTTTGAGGACAATGTGTGGTGTGAGGTGGTTTGATCGAGTAAGTAACGTAAGGGTAAGAGAGATGTGTGGAAATAAAAAGAGCGTGGTTGAGAGAGCAGAAGAGGGTGTTTTGAAATGGTTTGGGCACATGGAGAGAATGAGTGAGGAAAGATTGACCAAGAGGATATATGTGTCGGAGGTGGAGGGAACGAGGAGAAGAGGGAGACCAAATTGGAGGTGGAAAGATGGAGTGAAAAAGATTTTGTGTGATCGGGGCCTGAACATGCAGGAGGGTGAAAGGAGGGCAAGGAATAGAGTGAATTGGAGCGATGTGGTAAACAGGGGTTGACGTGCTGTCAGTGGATTGAGTCAAGGCATGTGAAGCGTCTGGGGTAAACCATGGAAAGCTGTGTAGGTATGTATATTTGCGTGTGTGGACGTGTGTATGTGCATGTGTATGGGGGGGGTTGGGCCATTTCTTTCGTCTGTTTCCTTGCGCTACCTCGCAAACGCGGGAGACAGCGACAAAGTATAAAAAAAAAAAAAAAAAAAAAAAAAAAAAAAAAATATATATATATATATAGTGGTCCTACATATAAATGCTCCACTAGGGTAATTACCAGACGCGACAGTGATCAAAATATTCTATATACGTAAACGTCCCACAATAAACTTCATTTTTTTTCCTAAGAGATTAATTACTCCTGCACAGGCTGTGTTGGTTGCATGATATACAGCTAGTGTTCTGGCTAATAATTAAAACTTCACAGTAAGTTTCAGAATAAAATTATTACGCAGCTCTTTTAATTTTCATTTATTGTGTCGAGTTCCATATTTACTTCTCGAACTGAATATCAAGAAAAGTGGTAAGTCTTTTTGGCACAAGGAACACAAATTCTTTAGGCTTGTGTTACTTGGATATATTCACAGTGGAGAGAGTATGTGTCACTGTTCCATGTTACCAGACACACAGTCTCCCGCCTGCAAACTCAAC
Source organism: Panulirus ornatus (assembly GCF_036320965.1). Classification (NCBI taxonomy): domain Eukaryota; kingdom Metazoa; phylum Arthropoda; class Malacostraca; order Decapoda; family Palinuridae; genus Panulirus; species Panulirus ornatus. The sequence continues at coordinate 25,434,604 of NC_092261.1, forward strand.
GTACCTGCTTGACGGATATCGTAGTCTCCAACAAGACCCAGCAAAATCCGTATTGCTTAAACCTACATCCAACATCACAGCTCAAACATCTTCCTGACGTCAGGCGATGTTTCACTGCATCTTCCAGGCTCCAGCATCATAAGAAATTGCGTGTCAGTCACTCCCTTGCTGGATTTTTGCTTTCATGACGAATTTATGAGTGGGAATCAGATTTTGAATTTAGATGAATGTCTTCAGAGTTCTGTTTACAGAGTGACGCTGCCGCCCTCTGCTTGTGATTTTAAGATTCAGAATCTTCGTCAAAAATACCTTCTCGGGTGTGGCACTCAGCACACACCACTATGTTGTCCTGGTCTTCAGTGGATGCTGTAGGCAGTAGACATTGCTCTACTGAAATTCCTCCTCCAACATCTTGCTTCACTCCAGGGAAGTCTCGGGAAATTTCCCAGAGGTCTGGCAATGACTTGCCAACATCAAAGAAGCATTTTGACTGCTTTTTCATGTTGGAAAATAACATACTCCTGCCCCACCTTCCCTCCCTCCTGTCGTGGTTCCCTCTGTGCCGTGGCTCGACTTGTATAACGACACCACACAACGTAGTGGATGCTCACTTTTTATGATGTACGATTACCTGCTAATTCCTGCTGACTCAGCAGATCTAGAGCAGGAACTGGGGTCAAAGTTGGGGGTTGAAATCGTGGGTTAAACGCTAGGATTTGAGGTCACTATGGAATACTGTAAGGGCGCCTTCACCCTGAGCCTCTCTCCCTACCGCCCCTCCCCTTCCCTGCTTTAGCATTCCCTCTTCAATCTGGAGCTGGGAGGTTGGGGGTATGGAGGGTTGGTTGGTGGGGGGTAGGCTGACGGGAGTAGTAGAGGTGTCTTTTAGCTGGTGGTGGTTCCCCTGAGCCTGGGATGGGGGAGGCCTTCCACCTCATCCAGGGATTATGGGGCCAAGAAGGTATCTGAAGCCTGGACCTTCCTCCCCCCTGGGACTACAGGTAGATTACCGAGCTGGGAGCTGTAGAGGTGGGCAGAGACCCTCCACCCATTACGGGATTATGGGTACGAGATGGAGGTGACAGAGGCTCTCTCCTTCCCTACATCGTGGGACCGCGTCGACGGAAGCTGTGGGGAACTAAGTCTTCGCTCCGCTCTGAGACAGCGGAACTGGAGGAGGACGAGGCCAGAGGGAATTCAAAGACCTCACTGTCATCCCAGGACTGTGAGGCTAGAGAAAGATGAGGGATATATAGTGTCTGGGGGGAGAAGGGTCTATTCATCACAGCTAATCTTGGAGTGCGAGGCCAGAATTGATGGGTTGGAGGTAGGAAGCATAGTCCTGGAAACCTTCCTCGGGGAGAAGTCCCCTCTCTCCCCATGGTTTCGAACACCATTAGATCCCGGATGTCCCCATCTCCATTTTATAAATTCATTACTGGGGAGGCGTATCCTCCCCACTTTGAGACTGTCAGGCTGGAGGGGGTATCTTCCCTCACCCTGGAACTGGGGAGTTCATTGGGGAGTAGAGGGTAGAAATGCTCGACCATATTTTGAGGCTTTACGTTCCATAAGAAACCCAACCTGTGGCCCGTCCTTGTAACGGCTGACTGCTGAGCAAGTGTGAGGCAAGACGATCAGGGAAACCCTCTCCATGTTAGTCGGGTCGATCCTAGTGTTGGTCTTCTGTCCCCCACAACACTTGGTTATGATCCCTGGCTGGTCTTTCTCTCCCCAGCCAAGACTCCTGACTCGCTTGTGGTGATGGTCAACGTGTTATCATATATATATATTGTTGCCAGTATGTTTATTATATACAACTAATGTTTAACTTGAGGCCTTTACAATAGGTTGTGTCATTGTTTCAAGCGATTAGTACATTCAGACACATCTGACCTGTGTTCCTGTATCGTACATGTATCAGCAGCGGTGCTCTGACCTCTCTGTTCTGAAAATCGTGCTGTCTGTCGCCATTCATGTATGATACAGGTGTAATGAAAGTGCTACCGAAAAATATTGGCTGCTGTGAAGCCTGCCATATCCTGGGAAATCTAACTGAAAAATCTTTCAGTTATTGACGACTCGTTCACCTGTGTCTCCCTGCGTATTCATCAGACTTAATCATTTTATTACACGTGACGCGTCTGTCACTTGTCAAGTGTAACGTCAAAATCACTTTTACAATATCTAAACATCCATGAAATACCACAAGTCACGTTATGTATTGTGTACCACGCCTAAACGAGCTGTAACTGTATCCTTGAAGGATTCTGTAGCAGTTTTACCGCATTTTGAAACTTCGGTATGAAAAGGCTATTCTGTTTATGGCATCAGAACACAATACATCCAAAATGATCAAAATCATACGTATTTCATCTGAAATATGATACTAAATGAAAAAAGTTATAAATTTCCAAATATTTTTAAAGTGAGATTTTTCATCTTCAGATTTCTGTCTTAACTGCTTTTCAATTTAATAGAAAACGCGTAAGTGGTGTGTACACTTGCGTCAGCTGTGTGACACAGGGTTGAGCCACCGGTATAAATAAGCGTGAATAAACGACCTTACCGCCTGTCGTCGTTGTTTCGCCATGCGTCATCATTTGCTTGCTATTATTGCCAGATACAACCAGACCTTTCATCATCAATCTCAAAATAATGATATGAAAATTTATTAACGTCGAATTTCTGGGTTATTACCACTGGCTATTGTCCTCTCTAGTTTGTGACGCCGTTAATAGCCCATCATATTTTGACACTGAGTAATAGTCAATAATGATCAATAATTACGATTACTCGTATGCCTCGATAATTGCTAATTACATTCAAGCGAGGTGTATTTACCGATGTAATTAGCGTAACGTATACGATGTAATTCATGGTGTTTTTTTTTGTAAAGCATTACATAAGTTTATGTGCCTTCTTTATGTACTTTTGAGGCTGGAGGACAGAAGGAAAATCAGAGAGAGAGAGAGAGAGAGAGAGAGAGAGAGAGAGAGAGAGAGAGAGAGAGAGAGAGAGAGAGAGAGAGAGAGAGAGAGAGAAAGTAAAATATGAAAAGTAGGAATAGAGAAGAGAGGAAAATGAGAGGAAAAGAGAGGAAAATGAGTAATATGAACTTACAGAAGAAGAAGCAGTGATGGCATGAGTGAACAGACCAGTGAAATAAAAGGGACAGAAACGAAAAGAGGAAGTGAGTAGATGAGAAGTGATATGAAGAATAAAAGATATGGAATAAGGCGAAAAACACAGTATGTCAAACAAGGATGGGAATGGAAGAAAGTGAGTGAGATAGATGGTTAGGTAGACAGGAGAGAGAGAGAGAGAGAGAGAGAGAGAGAGAGAGAGAGAGAGAGAGAGAGAGAGAGAGAGAGAGAGAGGCAGACAGACAGACAGACAGACAGACAGACAGACAGAGAGCAGTTGACAACTATATCAGGAATGTTAAACAATACCAGGATGTCGTTTGAAGAGATTAAACGAGTAAACAAGACGTGTTCATAACTCTCTCTGTACTTCAGTTAAGGTCCGGACTTGATGTGGACTCTTGTCTGTGACTGAAACCTTCATCATAAAGTAAAAAGTTAAGATGTAAAGAGAGAAAGGTAAGGAGAGGTTACGTGATTAAGAGAGTGGGAGATGGTATATTAGCTTTCCCTCACATGATCCTGAAACCCTTTCGTAACAAATAGGTTACCAGTTCTTTCATTAATCCCCAAAACTGAACATGTCTGCCCAAATACCAGCGAGCGGTCTGGAAACACTGCGGGTCATTTTGATAATTCCACCAGAATACTGTGAAATGCTTTACCCAATAACCAACCAATCATGAACTGAATATAGACAGACATTTCACTTAATATTTTGATTATTCTTTTTTATTATACCTAAACGCCGTCTCCCGCGTTAGCGAGGTAGCACAAGGAAACAGACGAAAGAATAGCCCAACCTACTCACATACACTTGTATATACATAAACCCCCACGCAAGCACATATATACACCTACATATTTCAACGTATACGTATATATACACACACAGACATATACATATATGCACATGTGCATATTCATACTTGCTGCTTTGATCCATTCCCGTAGCCACCCCGCCACACATAAAATAGCATCCACCCCCTCCCCCCCTCTGCGCGCGCGAGGTAGCGAGAACAAAAGACACTCAGGCTCTAACTGTCATGTGTAATGCGCCGAAACCACAGCTCCCTTTCCACATCCAGGCCCCACAAAACTTTCCATGCGTTACCCCAGATGCTTCACATGCCCTGGTTCAATCCACTGACATATATATATATATATATATATATATATATATATATATATATGTATATATATATATATATATATATATATATATATATATATATATATATATATATATATATATATATATATATATATATACATATATATATATATATATATATATATATATATATATATATATATATATATATATATTTTCTTTTCTTTCATACTATTCGCCATTTCCCGCATTAGCGAGGTAGCGTTGAGAACAGAGGACTAGGCCCTTGAGGGAATATCCTCACCTGGGCCCCTTCTCTGTTCCCTCTTTTGGAAAAAAAAAAAAAAAAAAAAAAAAAAAAAAAATATATATATATACATCTATATATATATATATATATATATATATATATATATATATATATATATATATATATATATATATATATACATAATATATGATATATATATGAGCGTAGAATTGAGAACGACAGCATATTTAGAGTTATTAATCTTTCTTATATTGTCTGATTTTATCAGTATTATTCCACCATTATTCAATCTTTCGTCTTCACGTAGGCATCATCAGGAATCTACAAAAAGAGAAAAACCTGCGTAACAAATCTTGTATATAATATGCATTACAAAAAAATATTAAAAACGCTCGGAATAAACACAGAACCTAGCACATAAAAGTAAAGGAAAACACTAAAAGCGAAACGAATTTATATCATGAAAGTTAGTATGAGTTACAATCTAAATACAACATATGGAAACAGGAATACAGAAAATCTTATATTTCTTTTCCATATGTTGTATTTAGATTGTAACTCATACTAACTTTCATGATATTGAAAATCTGGTTTGCTTCTAGTGTTTTTCCTTACATTTTTGTTCTGTGTTTTATCCGAGTGTTTTCTCCATTTTGTTTGCGTTATATATATATATATATATATATATATATATATATATATATATATATATATATATATATATATATATATATATTTTTTTTTTTTTTTTTTTTTTTTATACTTTGTCGCTGTCTCCCGCGTTTGCGAGGTAGCGCAAGGAAACAGACGAAAGAAATGGCCCAACCCCCCCCATACACATGTATATACATACGTCCACACACGCAAATATACATACCTACACAGCCTTCCATGGTTTTCCCCAGACGCTTCACATGCCTTGATTCAATCCACTGCCAGCACGTTAACCACGGTATACCACATCGCTCCAATTCACTCTATTCCTTGCCCTCCTTTCACCCTCCTGCATGTTCAGGCCCCGATCACACAAAATCTTTTTCACTCCATCTTTCCACCTCCAATTTGGTCTCCCTCTTCTCCTCGTTCCCTCCACCTCCGACACATATATCCTCTTGGTCAATCTTTCCTCACTCATTCTCTCCATGTGCCCAAACCACTTCAAAACACCCTCCTCTGCTCTCTCAACCACGCTCTTTTTATTTCCACACATTTCTCTTACCCTTACGTTACTCACTCGATCAAACCACCTCACACCACACATTGTCCTCAAACATCTCATTTCCAGCACATCCATCCCTCTGCGCACAACTCTATCCATAGCCCACGCCTCGCAACCATACAACATTGTTGGAACCACTATTCCTTCAAACATACCCATTTTTGCTTTCCGAGATAATGTTCTCGACTTCCACACATTCTTCAAGGCCCCCAGAATTTTCGCCCCCTCCCCCACCCTATGATCCACTTCCGCTTCCATGGTTCCATCCGCTGCCAGATCCACTCCCAGATATCTAAAACACTTCACTTCCTCCAGTTTTTCTCCATTCAAACTCACCTCCCAATTGACTTGACCCTCAACCCTACTGTACCTAATAACCTTGCTCTTATTCACATTTACTCTTAACTTTCTTCTTCCACACACTTTACCAAACTCAGTCACCAGCTTCTGCAGTTTCTCACATGAATCAGCCACCAGCGCTGTATCATCAGCGAACAACAACTGACTCACTTCCCAAGCTCTCTCATCCCCAACAGACTTCATACTTGCCCCTCTTTCCAAAACTCTTGCATTTACCTCCCTAACAACCCCATCCATAAACAAATTGAACAACCATGGAGACATCACACACCCCTGCCGCAAACCTACATTCACTGAGAACCAATCACTTTCCTCTCTTCCTACACGTACACATGCCTTACATCCTCGATAAAAACTTTTCACTGCTTCTAACAACTTGCCTCCCACACCATATATTCTTAATACCTTCCACAGAGCATCTCTATCAACTCTATCATATGCCTTCTCCAGATCCATAAATGCTACATACAAATCCATTTGCTTTTCTAAGTATTTCTCACATACATATATATATATATATATATATATATATATATATATTTTCTTATTTTTTTTTTTTTCTATTTTGCTTTGTCGCTGTCTCCCGCGTTTGCGAGGTAGGGCAAGGAAACAGACGAAAGAAATGGCCCAACCCACCCCCATACACATGTACACACATACACGTCCACACACGCAAATACACACACCTATACATCTCAATGTGCACATATATATACACACACAGACACACACATATACCCATGCACACAATTCACACTGTCTGCCTTTATTCATTCCCATCGCCACCTCGCCACACATGGAATACCATCCCCCTCCCCCCTCATATGTGCGAGGTAGCGCTAGGAAAAAACAACAAAGGCCCCATTCGTTCAAACTCAGTCTCTAGCTGTCATGCAATAATGCCCGAAAACCACAGCTCCCTTTCCACATCCAGGCCCCAAACTACTTTCCATGGTTTACCCCAGACGCTTCACATGCCTTGATTCAATCCACTGACAGCACGTCAACCCCGGTATACCACATCGAATCAATTCACTCTATTCCTTGCCCGCCTTTCACCCTCCTGCATGTTCAGGCCCCGATCACTCAAAATCTTTTTCACTCCATCTTTCCACCTCCAATTTGGTCTCCCACTTCTCCTCGTTCCCTCCACCTCCGACACATATATCCTCTTGGTCAATCTTTCCTCACTCATTCTCTCCATGTGCCCAAACCATTTCAAAACACCCTCTTCTGCACTCTCAACCACGCCCTTTTTATTTCCACACATCTCTCTTACCCTTACATTACTTACTCAATCAAACCACCTCACACCACACATTGTCCTCAAACATCTCATTTCCAGCGTATCAACCCTCCTGCGCACAACTCTATCCATAGCCCACGCCTCGTAACCATACAACATTGTTGGAACCACTATTCCTTCAAACATACCCATTTTTGCTTTCCGAGATAATGTTCTCGACATCCACACATTCTTCAAGGCTCCCAGGATTTTCGCCCCCTCCCCCAACCTATGATTCACTTCCGCTTCCATGGTGCCATCCGCTGCCAGATCCACTCCCAGATATCTAAAACACTTCACTTCCTTCAGTTTTTCTCCATTCAAACTTACCTCCCAATCGACTTGACCCTAAACCCTACTTTACCTAATAACCTTGCTCTTATTCACATTTACTCTCAACTTTCTTCTTTCACACACTTTACCAAACTCAGTCACCAGCTTCTGCAGTTTCTCACATGAATCAGCCACCAGCGCTGTATCATCAGCGAACAACAACTGACTCACTTCCCAAGCTCTCTCATTCACAACAGACTTCATACTTGCCCCTCTTTCCAAAACTCTTGCATTCACCTCCCTAACAACCCCATCCATAAACAAATTAAACAACCATGGAGACATCACACACCCCTGCCGCAAACCTACATTCACTGAGAACCAATCACTTTCCTCTCTTCCTACACGTACACATGCCTTACATCCTCGATAAAAACTTTTCACTGCTTCTAACAACTTGCCTCCCATACCATATATTCTTAATACCTTCCACAGAGCATCTCTATCAACTCTATCATATGCCTTTTCCAGATCCATAAATGCTGCATACAAATCCATTTGCTTTTCTAAGTATTTCTCCTTTCCAATATATATATATACATATATATATATATATATATATATATATATATATATATATATATATATATATATATATATATTTTTTTTTTTTTTTTATACTTTGTCGCTGTCTCCCGCGTTTGCGAGGTAGCGCAAGGAAACAGACGAAAGAAATGGCCCAACCCCCCCCCCCATACATATGTACATACACACGTCCACACACGCAAATATACATACCTACACAGCTTTCCATGGTTTACCCCAGACGCTTCACATGCCTTGATTCAATCCACTGACAGCACGTCAACCCCTGTATACCAAATCGCTCCAATTCACTCTATTCCTTGCCCTCCTTTCACCCTCCTGCATGTTCAGGCCCCGATCACACAAAATCTTTTTCACTCCATCTTTCCACCTCCAATTTGGTCTCCCTCTTCTCCTCGTTCCCTCCACCTCCGACACATATATCCTCTTGGTCAATCTTTCCTCACTCATTCTTTCCATGTGCCCAAACCATTTCAAAACACCCTCTTCTACTCTCTCAACCACGCTCTTTTTATTTCCACACATCTCTCTTACCCTTACGTTACTTACTCGATCAAACCACCTCACAGCACACATTTTCCTCAAACATCTCATTTCCAGCACATCCATCCTCCTGCGCACATCTCTATCCATAGCCCACGCCTCGCAACCATACAACATTGTTGGAACCACTATTCCTTCAAACATACCCATTTTTGCTTTCCGAGATAATGTTCTCGACTTCCACACATTTTTCAAGGCTCCCAAAATTTTCGCCCCCTCCCCCACCCTATGATCCACTTCCGCTTCCATGGTTCCATCCGCTGCCAGATCCACTCCCAGATATCTAAAACACTTCACTTCCTCCAGTTTTTCTCCATTCAAACTCACCTCCCAATTGACTTGACCCTCACCCCTACTGTACCTAATAACCTTGCTCTTATTCACATTTACTCTTAACTTTCTTCTTCCACACACTTTACCAAACTCAGTCACCAGCTTCTGCAGTTTCTCATATATATATATATATATATATATATATATATATATATATATATATATATATATATATATATATATATATATATATATATATATATATATATATATATATATATATCTTTTCTTTCTTTTCTTTTAAACTATTCGCCATTTCCCGCGTTAGCGAGGTAGCATTAAGAACAGAGGACTGGGCCTTTGAGGGAATACCCTCACCTGGCCCAATTCTCTGTTCCTTCTTTTGGAAAATTAAAAAAAAAAAAAAACGAGAGGGGAGGATTTCCAGCCCCCCGCTCCCTCCCCTTTTAGTCGCCTTCTACGACACGCAGGGAATACGTGGAAGTATTCTTAATCCCCTATCCCCAGGGATAATATATATATATATATATATATATATATATATATATATATATATATATATATATATATATATATATATATATATATATACTTAGAAAAGCAAATATATATATATGTATACATATATATTGGAAAGGATCACAATTTTGCGCGTGATCAAGATGTTCCTATGAGTCCATGGGGAAAATGAAACACAATAAGTTCCCAAGTGCACTTTCGTGTAATAATCACATCATCAGGGGAGACACAAGAGAGAAATATAAGTCAGTTGATATACATCGAAGAGACGAAGCTAGGACGCCATTTGGTAAACATGTGATTCGCCATTTCCCGCGCGTTAGCGAGGTAGCGTTAAGAACAGAGGACTGAGCCTTTGAGAGCATATCCTCTCTTAGCCCCCTTCTCTGTTTCTTCTTTTGGAAAATCAAAATCGAGAGGGGAGGATTTCTAGCCCCCCGCTCCCTTCCCTTTTAGTCGCCTTCTACGATACGCAGGGAATACGTGGAAAATATTCTTTCTCCCCTATCCCCAGGGATAATATGTATATATATATATATATATATATATATATATATATATATATATATATATATATATATATATATGTAAAGTATTAGAATAGTCTTTTCTCTATTAGGATGATCATATCCTAGCGGTAGCGCTCCCACCTGCTACGCAGGGGTCCCGGGATCGATCCTGCCTGTTGGAGGTATATATATATATATATATATATATATATATATATATAGTGAAACAGGTGAAATATTTTCTGCATTACATTGTTTGATGAAGGCAAGTTCATATCTAACATTAACCTTTTTTTTCATTTTTCTCCGCATTAGTTCATCACATAAAGTGTGAATCAAATGACATTTATTTCAAGTCCGGTGAAACAAGAGTTGAGGTGAGAGAACGATAATGTGTATACCAGGATGATCATATAGAGATACGTTGATAAGCACATAAATAGAATCAGTCTGAATTCTAGCTAGCCAATCCTTACTATAATATGACCAATCAGGCATTTCTATCTTGTGAGCACATTAAGTCATTTTTTTCTCGTGGGTCTGTTTACTATGGAGAGTAGTGGAGACAGGGGAGGTCCTTCTGTTTGGCTCTTCCCTTTCAACCATTTTGAGGTTTTTAGTATTGAGGACTAATTGCCTCGAACGACCCCTTGAGTCTTCGATATCAAAAGATATAAGTAATTCCGTGTAACAAATCCCCCTACAGCGCAGCCTATCCAAATATTCATGTGTAAGGGATCAAATGTCATGCATGTTTTTCAAGAAAGGTGACAGAGAAGACACACAGAGGTACCTGCTGGTATCCCTGACTTACATGGAAACATCACTTTGATCTTGATGTCTTTATTGTAACTTGCTTGTAAGATGATAACAGACGCCTGATACCCGGACTGGGAATATTGCCTTAAGGATCACCAACAATTATGTTCACCACACACATATGGCTCTCAGGATATTGCTCGTTTTCTATGAAACTATGAGTGAAAGGCTATTCATTTATTTACCAGTTTTTTATGGGATTTCTTTTTTATCTGAATTAGGTTTTTATATATAATATTTCAGTCTTCAATAAAATTCCGTCAGCAATTTTTGACAGTGAAGGAAATTGCTTAATCATATCGTTATTTCTGGGCACTGCGTCATTACCTCTGGTGAAAAATGATATATTTTTTACTGTAAGTTTTGATGGTATTTCCCTCTTTAAAAAGAATCCGTTTTCTTATTACAATTATGTATCATTGTTAATGGTTCAGTCTATATTTTTCCCCAGATTTAGTTAATGAAGTATAATACGTAATCAGCATAATGGTTGGGTTGTTCTAGATTCACAGTTAAGTGTTCTTCGTGTTCACCGGAGGTTTGTCCTGCTCAGCCCAGTGCAGCATGTCCTCTGATGTGCTCCAGTGAACGCCCTGGACTGGTCAGTATATTCTAAATATCATATTGTAAACATTTTGTGAATTTGTCATTTTCATCAAATGATGAATGTGATAAATCTCTTAAATGTTAAGAAAAACACTCAATGATGAAGCAACAGTCAAAATATTGCAAGTATACATTTGTCATCGTGTGAAGAACGTAATACTGAACAATAGACATTATATCATGTATAGATGGTGAATGTAGAATCGTCAGTGAATGATGAATGAGGAGCTGGTGATGAGAGATGACTGACAACCTCACACAAGAGAAACCAATAACCACATACCTCAGGCGTCCCTCTCTGTGTCCAGCCAACAAGCCATTTAGTTCTATATCAAATGTTACAGCCACCAGAGTACGACGCGACGGTACGACCCTTGGGCACGACGGCACGACCCTTGGGCACGGCGGTGCGACCCTTAAGCACGACGGTGCGAGTCTTAGGCACGACGGCACGACTCTTGGGCACAACGGTACGACCCTTGGGCACGGCGGTGCGACCCTTGAGCACGACGGTGCGAACCCTTGGGCACGACGGCACGACTCTTGGGCACAACGGTACGACCCTTGGGCAGGACGGTACGAGTCTTGGGCATGATCGCCTGACCTTAAGGGTCAGGTCATTGGACATCTTATCATCGTCAAGGGTCATCACGTCATCAAGAGGTTCAGGTGGTCACTGCAGGTCAGGTCGCAAGTCTGCCTGTGTGATCGATTCCTCATACATCTCATATTGTGGCCGGGAACCCAAGATGGAGTATCAGTCTCTCCGGGAAAATTGGGAAGATAAAATATACATAGAAGTATATATACACAGTTCCTCAGTTTGTGTATTCTTTGCTTCTTGCTTTATTAGTTATGTTAATTTCTATCTTATTCAGCGTAAAGACGTATCATAATGTGACTGTGAAGCCAGTAATATACTCTGCCAATATGAGGATAGTTAGGGAGAGAATCTTACCTCTTCCTAGGTCCTATCTGTACTTACTTGTCTTACCATTCTGAGATATGTTCAAGATATGAGTAGGCAGACGTAGACGTAAGTCATCCTTAGATGTAGAAGGGTGAATAGCTTCAAACAGGTTGTACTCACTCCATTTTGTGCAACTATGATTTATACACTACATGTACACGTACATGTACACATCATCGTATAATCTTTACCAACTGGAAAATAGAAAAAGGATAAAGGATATTAATTCTACTAAAAGCATCATCAGATCCTCCTTACACGAAGTAGCAAAACGCCAGAGAGGTTAAGTACGTTTGTGAGCGCCCGGGTTTGTCTTAAGCTATACATACAGACTTTCATGATCCCCTCACACACAACGACCTTTGGGTATGATGGTCTGGCCTTTGACCTGATCCTTCAAGATCAGGTCAAAAGCCAGGTCATCATACCCAAGGATCGGACCATCGTATTCAAGAAGGTAAATGTGCGTCTTATCTTATCATTGTCGAGGGATACCAACAATGGTAGTCATTTGTTTACTTTCTGGTCAATACACAAATGTTTGATCTATGATCTGACTTTCCGCGTTCACTGATAAAAGATTAATACTGATAACATTTAGATATTCTTGTTCAATATTTCCCCGGCTGGTGTATGGATGTTCAGGCAATTATACTGATAATTCTTGGCTTCAGTTGTGCCTTCGTCATTATGTAAATGTTTTGGAAACCTTGATATTAAGATATTTCGTTAATTTCACTCTTTATATAATTTTTGTATGAGGCTGTAACAACATCCTAACGTATTCCTACGCACGATTGTTAGTTGTTTGGTGAGGAAGTGTTAGGGAATGGGGATTTAGGTAAGGGTTGGGGAGGGGGAAAGAGAGCGGCAGGAGGTGTACGAGTTGGAGTCTGATTGTAGTTTCGGAGGAGGAGGAGGAGGAGGAGGAGGAGGAGGAGGAGGAGGCTAGGGTAGGGAAGGGGGAAATTCCCCCACGTAGCCTGGCAGGCCATTCCCGTGTGACCCCGGTAGAGTGACGGTCTTGGGGACATTTCCAGGGGGGAAAATGGGACGGCAATTTCTGGCGAGGATTACGCGGAAAATGTCAAATATTTGTGTAGTTGGCCGACCTTTGTTGGGAGGAGAGAGGGACAAATGCCCTTTGTTGGGGGGGAGAGGCTTGCTGGAGAGAGGCAGGAGGGTAAGAGTTGCGGGTCTTACGGAATGTTTAGTGGGGAGAGAGAGAGAGAGAGAGAGAGAGAGAGAGAGAGAGAGAGAGAGAGAGAGAGAGAGAGAGAGAGAGAGAGAGAGAGAGTGTACATTGATAACATGGAGTAGATAATATACAGCCATCTATCTTATAACGAGGTTGTCTGCTGAGGGAATTGTGGACATATATCTTGGTTTCTTCAGACATCTTTTGTTTCTACTGCAATAATGATGCTGGTAGACGGCCTACATACATCTCAGTGTTCACTGACGACCACGCTGTAAAGGTCTTTTTTTCTAACTTATCTGAGACGGCACGGACGGCTGAGGCCTTAATCAAGAAATGGTAGAGGATGTGTGGATCAGGTGTTTGCTTTGAAGAATGTATGTGAGAAATACTTAGAAAAACAAACGGATTTGTATGTAGCATTTATGGATCTGGAGAAGGCATTTGATAGAGTTGATAGAGATGCTCTGTGGAAGGTATTAAGAATATATGGTGTGGAAGGCAAGGTGCTTGCAGCAGTGAAAAGTTTTTATCGAGGATGTAAGGCATGTGTAAGAGTAGGAAGAGAGGAGAGTGATTGGTTCTCAGTGAATGTCGGTTTGCGGCAGGCGTGCGTGATGTCTCCATGGTTGTTTAATTTGTTTATGGATGGAGGTTGTTAGGGAGGTAAATGCAAGAGGTTTGGAAAGAGGGGCAGGTATGAAGTCTGTTGTGGATGAGAGGGCTTAGAAAGTGAGTCAGTTGTTGTTCGCTGATGATATATCGCTGGTGGATGATTCGGGTGAGAAACTGTAGAAATTGATGACTGAGTTTGGTAAAGTGTGTGAAAGAGGAAAGCTGAGAGTAAATGTGAATAAGAGCAGTTGTTAGGTACAGTAGGGTTGAAGGACAAGTCAATTGGGAGGTAAGTTTGAATGGAGAAAAAACTAGTAAGTGAAGTGTTTTAGATATCTGGGAATGGATTTGGCAGCGGATGGAACCATGGAAGCGGAAGTGAGTCACAGGGTGAGGGAGGGAGCGTAGAAAAATGGGTGGAAGGCGAGAACATTATTTCGGAGAGCAAAAATAGGTATGTTTGAATGAATAGTGGTTCCAAATCCACTCCCAGATATCTAAAACAATTCACTTCCTCCAGTTTTTCACCATTCAAACTTACCTCCCAATTGACTTGTCCCTCAACCCTACTGTACCTAACAACTTTGCTCTTATTTGCATTTACTCTCAGCGTCCTTCTTTCACACACGTTACCAAACTCAGTCACCAGCTTCTGCAGTTTCTCACCCGAATCAGCCACCAGCGTTGTATCATCAGCGAAGAGCAACTGACCTACTTCCCAAGCCCTCTCATCCACAACAGATTGCATACATGCCCCTCTCTCCAAAACTCTCGCATTCACCTCCCTAACTACCCCATCCGTAAACAAGTCAAACAACCATGGAGACATCACGCAATCCTGCCGCAAGCCGACATTTATTACGAACCAATTACTTTCTTCTCTTCCCACTAGTACACATCCCTTACATCCTCAATAGAAACTTTTCACAGCTTCCAGCAACTTGCCTCCCACACCATATACTCTTAATACCTACCACAGAGCTTCTATATCAACTCTATCATATGCCTTCTCCAGATCCATAAATGCTACACGGACGTTATAACTGTCCTCTAGCAGCAGACACCTCGCCCTAGACTGTTAGGGTCTCATGTCACTCAGCTCTCCCGTGCTCCCCTCCTTCAGTAGATAACTTCGTCACGGACCATGAAGCCGTATGTTATCTGTGATACACCAATCCTCACGTGATACACCAGGCCTCACGTAACACACCAGGCCTCACGTGATACACCAAGCCTCACGTGATACACCAGGCCTCACGTGATACAAGAGGCCTCACGTGATACACCAGGCCTCACGTGATACACCAGGCCTCACGTAACACACCAGGCCTCAGGCGATACACCAGTCCTCACGTGATACACCAAGCTTCACGTGATACACCAGGCTTCACATGATACACCAGGTCTCACGTGATACACCAGGCTTCACGTGATACACCAGGCCTCACGTGATACACCAAGCCTCACGTGATACACCAGGCTCACGTAATACACCAGGCCTCACGTGATACACCAGGCCTCACGTGATACACTAAGCCTCATGTGATACACCAGGCTTCACTTGATACACCAGGTCTCACGTGATACACCAGGCCTCACGTGATACACCAGGCCTCACGTGATACACCAAGCCTCACGTGATACACCAGGCCTCACGTGATACACCAGGTCTCACGTGATACATCAGGCCTCACGTGATACACCAGACCTCACGTGATACACCAGGCCTTACGTGATACACCAGGCCTCACGTGATACACCAGGCCTCACGTGATACACCAGGTCTCACGTGATACACCAGGCCTCACGTGATACACCAGGCTCACGTGATACACCAGGCCTCACGTGATACACCAGGCCTCACGTGATACACCAGGCCTCACGTGATACACCAGGTCTCACGTGATACACCAGGCCTCACGTGATACACCAGGTCTCACGTGATACACCAGGCCTCACGTGATACACCAGGCCTCACGTGATACACCAGGTCTCACGTGATACACCAGGCCTCACGTGATACACCAGGCCTCACGTGATACACCAGGCCTCACGTGATACACCAGGTCTCATGTGATACACCAGGCCTTACGTGATACACCAGGCCTCACGTGATACACCAGGCCTCACGTGATACACCAGGCCTCACGTGATACACCAGGCCTCACGTAAGGCGCAGATCCAGCAGACACAAGAGAGTGACGCCTGTCGTTCTGATCACTTCAGCAACGCCGCTAATGAGGTTTCCGGCTGGCCTGTTAAAGCCCAATTTACCCGGGCGTGTGTGTGTGTGTGTGTGTGTGTGTGTGTCCGCTGAAAATAGGCTGCCAGTGATTAAGAAGTTGGGGCTGCGCGTGGGAGTTAGCGCGGTAATTTCTCCCCCGCTTATAAACCATATCTCTCGTGACTCATAAAACAGCCTTGTCTCCTCATAATGCATGCAGACTCTAAGCGGCTGGAGAGCATATTTACATAATGGCCATTTCACGAGTCTCCCAGGCAGAGCCCAGTACAGCTAATGACCATCGGCAGACTTACGAAGGATGGGAAGGAAATTGTTTTACCAAGTTAACGGATGAGAACAAGACGAGGCCCAGCGCTCACCTGGCCTCTTGTGGACTCGTAAGAATAATCACTTTTGTTTCACTTACAAAAAATGTTATTATATATCAATAGATTCTTTGGAAATTTGGTGATTGAAATTGTAGATGAATAAAGACACGATTATCAAGAATGTGTCGAAGAAGATAATAAATGTCAAATTTGAAGAGTGATATAAAAGAAAAAGTTGATATCTTTAACTTCACATGAGTGATATATGAAATATGAGTAGCTCATTTGCATATCTGTACCAGTGTACGTTATGCATGCATGTGTAGATTAAGGTGAGATAAGAGACAGATAAGACTTCAGGCAAACACGTAAATAAAACAGACTTGACTACAATAGATGTGTGAACCCAGGCCAGGAACATATCATCCCCGAACCATAACATCAACCAGGCGAGAACCAGACGACCAGACACGACCATCATGACCAACACCTGACTCAGTGTGGTGCTACACTCACCACAGTGGTGGGTATGATCAGTGTGGTGCTACACTCACCACAGTGGTGGATATGTTCAGTGTGGTGCTACACTCACCACAGTGGTGGGTATGTTCAGTGTGGTGCTACACTCACAACAGTGGTGGATATGTTCAGTATGGTGCTACACTCACCACAGTGGTGGGTATGTTCAGTGTGGTGCTACACTCACCACAGTGGTGGATATGTTCAGTGTGGTGCTACACTCACCACAGTGGTGGGTATGTTCAGTGTAGTGCTACACTCACCACAGTGGTGGATATGTTCAGTGTGGTGCTACACTCACCACAGTGGTGGATATGTTCAGTGTGGTGCTACACTCACCACAGTGGTGGGTATGTTCAGTGTGGTGCTACACTCACCACAGTGGTGGATATGTTCAGTATGGTGCTACACTCACCACAGTGGTGGATATGTTCAGTGTGGTGCTACACTCACCACAGTGGTGGGTATGTTCAGTATGGTGCTACACTCACCACATTGGTGGATATGTTCAGTGTGGTGCTACACTCACCACAGTGGTGGATATGTTCAGTGTGGTGCTACACTCACCACAGTGGTGGGTATGTTCAGTGTGGTGCTACACTCACCACAGTGGTGGGTATGTTCAGTGTGGTGCTACACTCACCACAGTGGTGGATATGTTCAGTGTGGTGCTACACCTGCCACTGTGGTGGATATGTTCAGTGTGGTGCTACACTCACCACAGTGGTGGATATGTTCAGTGTGGTGCTACACTCACCACAGTGGTGGATATGTTCAGTGTGGTGCTACACCTGCCACTGTGGTGGATATGTTCAGTGTGGTGCTACACTCACCACAGTGGTGGATATGTTCAGTGTGGTGCTACACTCACCACAGTGGTGGATATGTTCAGTGTGGTGCTACACTCACCACAGTGGTGGATATGTTCAGTGTAGTGCTACACTCACCACAGTGGTGGATATGTTCAGTGTGGTGCTACACTCACCACAGTGGTGGATATGTTCAGTGTGGTGCTACACTCACCACAGTGGTGGGTATGTTCAGTGTGGTGCTACACTCACCACAGTGGTGGGTATGTTCAGTGTGGTGCTACACTCACCACAGTGGTGGATATGTTCAGTGTGGTGCTACACTCACCACAGTGGTGGATATGTTCAGTGTGGTGCTACACTCACCACAGTGGTGGATATGTTCAGTGTAGTGCTACACTCACCACAGTGGTGGATATGTTCAGTGTGGTGCTACACTCACCACAGTGGTGGATATGTTCAGTGTGGTGCTACACTCACCACAGTGGTGGATATGTTCAGTGTGGTGCTACACTCACCACAGTGGTGGGTATGTTCAGTGTGGTGCTACACTCACCACAGTGGTGGATATGTTCAGTGTGGTGCTACACTCACCACAGTGGTGGATATGTTCAGTGTGGTGCTACACTCACCACAGTGGTGGATATGTTCAGTGTGGTGCTACACTCACCACAGTGGTGGATATGTTCAGTGTGGTGCTACACTCACCACAGTGGTGGATATGTTCAGTGTGGTGCTACACTCACCACTGTGGTGGATATGTTCAGTGTGGTGCTACACTCACCACAGTGGTGGATATGTTCAGTGTGGTGCTACACTCACCACAGTGGTGGATATGTTCAGTGTGGTGCTACACCTGCCACTGTGGTGGAAATTTTAGATTCAATTTCATGAATTTTGAGTCATCTGTAGCAATTCTTGATATAGCAAAGGCAATTTTATATGTACTGTTTTCATTAGTGTTCAGTTATCCATCTTTGGTAAAGAAAATATTTTGAACAGATCAAAATGTTCAAATAATTGAACGTGATGTGCACATCTGTATAGTAGTATATACCCGCTTGCTTCTCAGTCAGCAACAATGTATAATACAGAAACTTTAGGTGAAGAATTACTTGTTCAATTGCAGACGCTGGACACAGAGAGCGATGTAAACTGAATTTGAAATACTACCTTTACTGTTTCACTGTAATTAACATTAACCCTTACTCTTTGACCACAGTACCTTCCCGTGTGTATATATAAAACCGCTCGAACATAATAATATGATAAACCAGACTGGCTAATTACGAAACCCACTGGTCTGTACACACAGAGGACATATGTACTTTTATGAACGTTATCTGTGTACATATTTGGTGCGTATCCACCACTGGATGTGTCGACCAGTTACTGACAGCGGAAAGATAACATTTGACTATGATAACCACAGGATCCGTTATCATGCCTCATAGTAAGATAGTTATCTTCTGTGAAGACAACAGAGTAACTCGAGAAAGATCAAGCATTTCATTGATACAGTGATACAGTGTTACAATTGTACGTTAATGCGGTTTTACCCTACCATACTGATGTAGAGTTACAGTAGTATACTGTTACAGTATTTCAATTGTACATTGTTACATAACTACAGTGTTTCAGTAGGACAACTAAGTACACTAACACAATATTACAGTATAACTCTGATACATTGTTACATTAATACAGTAATACAGTAATAAACTGAAACAGTTTTACGGTACTACGTTGTTACATTGTTACACAGTTACACTGATACAGTTTTACAATACTGTGTCAGTACTTTGTTACATAATTACACTGATGCAGTTATACACCACTACAATTTACCTTGTTATAGTATTAGATTGATTCATTGTTAAGATACTAATACAATAATGATACAATACCAATTTGATGCAATGATTATAATGATTAACCAAATATATGGCAGAAGATGTAAACACCACATCAAAGTCAGAGGTTCATTAACTTAGATTAATATGAGGAAATATATTAGAAGGTATATATAGATGACACTATACGTTACTGACCATCACATACTTGGAAAAATAAACTTACGATGTATCAAATATATAAAAAACATGGCGAAGAATAGAAACATAGAAATAATGTCTATAGGGACATAATATAAGAAAATGTGAGTCATTGAAACATAGACGAAAATGGTAAATTGATAATGAAAAGTTGGATTAAGAGAATGTCTCAATATACTTTCTTTAAACCTGAGTAAGATTAATGATAGTATTATGTTCCAGGGTAAACTAATTAAGGAACTAATACAGTAACGAAACCAAATGAGAATCATTGGTGTACATTATAAAGATAAACTATGAACGACGGGAAAAAAGACGTGAATTTCAGAAAGATGAGAAAAGATCAACTGCTAGAGAGAGAGAGAGAGAGAGAGAGAGAGAGAGAGAGAGAGAGAGAGAGAGAGAGAGAGAGAGAGAGAGAGGCAGACAGACAGACAGACAGAGATGACCTGCACAGAACCGTGAAACAGATAGTGTATTTGTTATTACTACAAAAATCAGTGCCACCCTTTTTATCTATCTATTATAGACAAAACACTTTTAAAAACAGAAAACTTTCTCTTTTCTGTAGACATCATCATCACATGCCGAATTCTTTTGTCATTTAAGAAGAACATTGTGACCTTCTATATCTCTGTGTCTAGCAAGACTCACTGCTTCATCTCGAGTCAGTCATAACTGTTAAATCATCAGACTCATTCTGCCTGGAATTAAACTACTGCCTGGCCCCAAAATGATAATACTGGATGCTGATGGCCTAACACAATGGAATCTAAAAAAGAATATATACATCTGAATTCTGAAACCTTATATTTTGTGGACTTTTGTGTGTGCTAATGTATAATTCACACTAATTTCTTGTAAAGATAAGATACGCATATTTGCTCAAATTTCACGGAATCTCTCTCTCTCTCTCTCTCTCTCTCTCTCTCTCTCTCTCTCTCTCTCTCTCTCTCTCTCTCTCTCTCTCTCTCTCTCTCTCTCTCACCCAGAAAAGACCCGTGGAAATATCGTCTACCATAAAGCTGCCTCGAACTACTGCCCGCATCACTCAGTTGGCAGACCAATAAAACAAAATGTTATTGAGTTTGGGGATTTTTCGTCACTCAAAAAAATATACGGACAATAAACTATGACCCGGAAGAGGGGAGGGAGGGTGGATGAGAGAGAGAGAGAGAGAGAGAGAGAGAGAGAGAGAGAGAGAGAGAGAGAGAGAGAGAGAGAGAGAGAGAGAGAGAGAGAGAGAGAGAGAGAGAGTTGCAATATAGGCTGTGTTTATGACGTCTTTAGATATATATTTCTTTCTCTCCCATTGTTCATCATCGTCGTTGCGTGTTGTTGACTCCCGACTGAATGAGGAACGCCATTAAACATTTGCATTTATGAATTTTGCTTATCATAGCCAATCCGGCGGCATAATTTTCATCTTTGCTTTTATGATGATGAAATGCGCCAAATATACCGCATCTGCTCTCCGCCCGAAGTCCTCCTCGTCCCAGCGTCTTTTATCATACTTTCTTTGCTTAGACAGAGTTTCTTGCTGTCTTTGTTCGTTTGTGTAGATCTTATCTTGTCTTGGCGTGTGTCTGTTCGTGCGACAATACAACGTCACTTGTTTTATTCTTCCTTTTCTTAGCTGTGTTGTGTCTTTCCTGTTGAGATTGCTTCTCTTTATTGTTTCCTTTGATCTTATGTTCTTGTTATCTTCTGTTCTTGTGTTGTATCTTTGTCTAGCGTGAAGCCACATTTACTCAGCTGCTGTAAAAAGACTACGTTTGTTTGTATGTATCTTCTGAACGTCTTTACAATCTGAAGTGTTTGAAGTATAACTTTTTTAATCAGTCTTTTCATGTGATGTATTACCTGACTTATGCTTTTGATCTATTGGATATTAGTCTCAATATAAGACCACGTATGTCTACCCTTTTTCTATGTTTTAATGATTTGATCTAAAGTTTGCTTCAAGAGAAGTTAGTCCTGAGTTCAGTAAAAGAGTTGACAGCTACTCTTGTTTTACTCCATGGGAATTAATCTGCCTCAAAGTTTCCCATCTGCCAGTGTTGACATGGGCCACTAGGGTGGAATAAAAGCTCAAATTACCCATGTATTTCATTTCATATAACTGTATATTCATAGGTTTTTATGTTTCCAGCTGCTGTACGTACAAAAGGAAACAGACAGGAACGAAACTGGACCAAAAAAAACATTTAAAACTTTCGACGTTATTTGTCAGTGCGGTACAAGCGCAACTCGATAGCCAGACAGGATATCACTGGACATATTGGCACACGCTATATTGCCACCAGCAAACTGTCAGGGAATAATGTGTCTCAGTACAAAGTGTCTCAAATAAATGCACGAGTTGCCATAGTGGTATACGTCCTTGTGCTACCGGCGATACGACGGTACGATCACTCAGCACGACGGTACGACCACTCAGCACGACGGTACGATCACTCAACACGACGGTACGACCACTCAACACGACGGTACGATCACTCAGCACAACGGTACGACCACTCAACACGACGGTACGACCACTCAGCACGACGGTACGATTACTCAGCACGACGGTACGACCACTCAGCACGACGGTACGATCACTCAGCACGACGGTACGACCACTCAGCACAA
This sequence comes from Panulirus ornatus, assembly GCF_036320965.1. Taxonomy (NCBI): domain Eukaryota; kingdom Metazoa; phylum Arthropoda; class Malacostraca; order Decapoda; family Palinuridae; genus Panulirus; species Panulirus ornatus. Next base: position 25,457,520 of record NC_092261.1, read on the forward strand.
CGGTACGACCACTCAACACGACGGTACGATCACTCAACACGACGGTACGACCACTCAGCACGACGGTACGACCACTCAGCACGACGGTACGATCACTCAGCACGACGGTACGACCACTCAGCACGACGGTACGATTACTCAGCACGACGGTACGACCACTCAGCACGACGTTACGATCACTCAGCACGACGGTACGACCACTCAGCACAACGGTACGATCACTCAGCACGACGGTACGACCACTCAGCACGACGGTACGATTACTCAGCACGACGGTACGATCACTCAGCACGACGTTACGATCACTCAGCACGACGGTACGACCACTCAGCACGACGGTACGATCACTCAGCACGACGGTACGACCACTCAGCACGACGGTACGATTACTCAGCACGACGGTACGACCACTCAGCACGACGTTACGATCACTCAGCACGACGGTACGACCACTCAGCACAACGGTACGATCACTCAGCACGACGGTACGACCACTCAGCACAACGGTACGATCACTCAGCACGGCGGTGCGACCATTGAGTATGTAAGCATCATCTATGACCCCATCTTTCAAGGTCAGGTCGAAAGTCACACCATCACTCCTATGGGTCGTACGAACATGCTTAAGGATTATAGTGTTATGCTCATCCGTTCTATTGTTATGATCATAAGTCGTATTGTTATGATCATAGTTCGTATTGTTATGATCATAGGTCGTATTGTTATGATCATAGTTCGTATTGTTATGATCATAAGTCGTATTGTTATGATCATAAGTCGTATTGTTATGATCATAGTTCGTATTGTTATGATCATAAGTCGTATTGTTATGATCATAGTTCGTATTGTTATGATCATAAGTCGTATTGTTATGATCATAAGTCGTATTGTTATGATCATAGTTCGTATTGTTATGATCATAAGTCGTATTGTTATGATCATAGTTCGTATTGTTATGATCATAAGTCGTATTGTTATGATCATAGTTCGTATTGTTATGATCATAAGTCGTATTGTTATGATCATAGGTCGTATTGTTATGATCATAAGTCGTATTGTTATGATCATAGGTCGTATTGTTATGATCATAGTTCGTATTGTTATGATCATAAGTCGTATTGTTATGATCATAGTTCGTATTGTTATGATCATAGTTCGTATTGTTATGATCATAAGTCGTATTGTTATGATCATAGGTCGTATTGTTATGATCATAGTTCGTATTGTTATGATCATAGTTCGTATTGTTATGATCATAAGTCGTATTGTTATGATCATAGGTCGTATTGTTATGATCATAGTTCGTATTGTTATGATCATAAGTCGTATTGTTATGATCATAGGTCGTACTGTTATGATCATAGGTCGTATTGTTATGATCATAGTTCGTATTGTTATGATCATAAGTCGTATTGTTATGATCATAGTTCGTATTGTTATGATCATAAGTCGTATTGTTATGATCATAGGTCGTATTGTTATGATCATAGGTCGTATTGTTATGATCATAGTTCGTATTGTTATGATCATAAGTCGTATTGTTATGATCATAGGTCGTATTGTTATGATCATAGTTCGTATTGTTATGATCATAAGTCGTATTGTTATGATCATAGGTCGTATTGTTATGATCATAGGTCGTATTGTTATGATCATAGTTCGTATTGTTATGATCATAGGTCGTATTGTTATGATCATAGGTCGTATTGTTATGATCATAGTTCGTATTGTTATGATCATAAGTCGTATTGTTATGATCATAGTTCGTATTGTTATGATCATAAGTCGTATTGTTATGATCATAGTTCGTATTGTTATGATCATAAGTCGTATTGTTATGATCATAGGTCGTATTGTTATGATCATAGTTCGTATTGTTATGATCATAAGTCGTATTGTTATGATCATAGTTCGTATTGTTATGATCATAGTTCGTATTGTTATGATCATAAGTCGTATTGTTATGATCATAGGTCGTATTGTTATGATCATAGTTCGTATTGTTATGATCATAGTTCGTATTGTTATGATCATAAGTCGTATTGTTATGATCATAGGTCGTATTGTTATGATCATAGTTCGTATTGTTATGATCATAAGTCGTATTGTTATGATCATAGGTCGTACTGTTATGATCATAGGTCGTATTGTTATGATCATAGTTCGTATTGTTATGATCATAAGTCGTATTGTTATGATCATAGTTCGTATTGTTATGATCATAAGTCGTATTGTTATGATCATAGGTCGTATTGTTATGATCATAGGTCGTATTGTTATGATCATAGTTCGTATTGTTATGATCATAAGTCGTATTGTTATGATCATAGGTCGTATTGTTATGATCATAGTTCGTATTGTTATGATCATAAGTCGTATTGTTATGATCATAGGTCGTATTGTTATGATCATAGTTCGTATTGTTATGATCATAAGTCGTATTGTTATGATCATAGGTCGTATTGTTATGATCATAGGTCGTATTGTTATGATCATAGTTCGTATTGTTATGATCATAAGTCGTATTGTTATGATCATAGGTCGTACTGTTATGATCATAGGTCGTGCTATCATACTCAGAAGTTATTTTCAGTCGCTCGATCATATCAAAAGTAACATCTTAATTGTATGACAGTTTCTTGTTCACAACTACAGTGTACACGCAACACTTCCTGACACGACAACACCACTCCACATTACAGTATCATACTGAGCAGATGCATTTGTAGTGGACTAATGCGTTCTGTATAGAGATCTAACATTACCACAACTGCCTCCATCAATTTTATCAGATTTGAATTAACTTCATACACGCGATTTCTATATAAACCAGAAATTGCTAATTGATAGATATTTTCTTGATATGTTTCGCTGCGTTGGGAAAACTTATGGCATATCGTTCTTATATATGAAACTGAGTCGAAGGAAAGTGTTCATATGTATTCGAGAATAATAGATATAGTTTATATTGTAAATGATCAGGGTAGAAATAAGGCATCTTGGTCTACCCAGATGTCCAAGTACCTCACACACACACACACACACACACACACACACACACACACACACACACACACACACACACACACACACACACACAAAGTACATAGAAAAGTGCAACTATTACTAGGTAAAACATATTCAAACAATTCTAGCCATAAGACAACACTGTCAGTTGATGTGATATACATTCTCCATATAAGACATATTATATGTGGGACCAAAAGCCACATTTCCATTATCATCATTAGTTTATGGGAACAGTCTAAGATCTTCACTACTGCTTGATCCAAGAAAATTGACGCACTCAAGGAAAGCAAGTAAATCAACCAGGGTTAGATCGACCTGCCATCATAGAAAGCGATACTGATGAAAGACTTTTCAGTATTGAACTGTATATTGATCAGGCATGAATTCCAGCAGTAGTGAACATCGAGATCAGTCAGTTGTGAGAGATCTACAACGGTGAGACAAGTGGAAGAAATTAAGGATGAATCACCAGAGAACAAAAGTCTAGAGATGTTATATGAAATTATGAAAAAATGAAATCAAAAGTTAATAGAACTCGAGAAAGAAACAATGAAACTGACGTATCTATAAATACATCATGAAAGGTGTCGTATGATGAGAGAGGACATCCAGGGATTAGCAATTAGAGCAAATTGGTATGAACACAGATTTGCGTCAGTTGAGGAGTTTCAGAAGATACAGAATCAAAGCAAAGAAAGTAGTACGATTAGAGAGCAGGAGAGCATCTGAGGGGGGTTATGTACATATCACAGAGGCTGTTGTATGGGGGGTAATGCCTCTAAACCAGAGTGGGGGAACCGCGATAATAGTGGGCAGGGAGGGAGGGAGGAGGAGCAGCTTCAGGGGTTGGTCAGGAGGCTGATGCAGTGGGCACAGGAACCTGGAGACGTTGTAAAAGAGGTCCCCAGGAGGGTGCGTGAATCACTGGATGGAATAACATGTACTGTTAAGGAAGGAAGAATCAAGAAAATTCATGGTCAGGTTGATGAAAAGTTTAGAGAAGCAAAGAGCATCCAATATCGGTGCTAGGCAGCAAAAATGGAGATTAGAAAGAAAGGCGGAGACATCAAAGCAGATAAATCAACACTGATGGACTAAGCCGTACAAGTAGATGGCATAACAGAATCAGAGAGATTAGAAAACCAGTAGGTTGATGGACTGGATGACGATCATACATCCGATGAAGGAGGAAGTGGAAAGATGGGAGAAATGCCCATTAACAGACTACTGATGGTGATAAGATTCTGTCATAAAAGATTAAGAACTAGTGGTTATAATCACGACATAAGAGAACGACCAGTTACTGTTATGACTGCTGTGGTTTCATCTTACCAAGAGATACTTGGGTAGGCTAGGGAACTTACAGACAAGATAGCAGTCAGCGAGATATTCAACAGCTTTGATAGACCGTGAAGAGAGTACAAAAATGTAAAGAATACAGTCGGACGGCAAACAACGGGAGACACCAAATTAGGCAAGAGACGGAACGCCACACCAACACCATACACACGACAAGAAGGTTAGATGATGATCATGTCAGACTCAAAGTTATGTATGCTAATGTTGAGTAATAGTAATGATAATAGTAATCGTAAATGGCAAAGCGCTGGAATTAAAGGATCATATAAGATAAAATGCACCTGATATTGTTGGAGTTGTAGAAACAAAGATTACTTAAAAGATAAGACCTCACCTTCTCTGTCCAGAAGTGTACATGATAGTAACGAGGGAGAAAGAAGAACAAATCAGTAGGGGAATTGACACTCCAAATGAAAGATGAACTTAAGTTTCAAGACTTAATTGTAGTATATGACCCAATCAGACAATATATAATGGGAAGAGATAACTGTTTGAAAGAAGTGTATGATGATGTTGATATTTTATGATCCTCCAAAAAATTCTAACGATCCAGAGCCAATCTACAGTGATAACAAGGAAAGAACATTGATGATGAGATATGAAGCAGTAAAACATACACCTCACAGAAAAGGTAAAGTACTGATGATGGGGAATTTTGATTACAAAGAGATACACTGGGGGAGTTTGGATTCGCGTGGTGACAGAGAATCATAGACACAAGATATTATAGTGAGTAAAGGAGAATTTCTGTAGAATGAGAGGTAGTTTTGCACCATTATTATCAGATCACAACATCACACGTACCAGCATGCATATTGAGACTATCATACATGAAACACCAAATGGAAAGTTATCGTGTAATGGTGAAGTTTGATAATGAGGTACTTGAGGAAGTTAATGAAGCACAAATGCGACAAGTCTTAATGAGAAGTGATCCTGAAAACTAAACTTTTTTTTAAAGTTAGCTGAGACGGCACGGGTAACTGAGGCCCTGATCAAGACCATCCCATTCACATTACATATACCCTAGCCTGAGCCAGATACCCATTTCATCGACCAACACCTAAGGTTGGATGAACAATAAGGTTGACTGTGGACCGACTACCGCAACCAGGATTCGAACCTATGCGCTCAACCCAGAGTGGCCCGTGAATGCTATCCACTACACCAAGGGAGTCCACAATACTTAATTTCCATTTTAACGCAAATTGGGAAATGGAGTTCGGTAGCCATGAAACCTCAGTATTGTTGTGGGTAGTTCTGTAAAATTTGCAATGATGGAGGAGGAAGGGGGCACTTTTTGCCTGACGTAAAGGGTAAGTTAAGAAAGAGGAATGATCCAGCAGAGGATTTGAAGAGGCAAAGGACCTTCGAGATGGGCTGCAACGAGACTATGGGTGGGGCTCAAGTTAACTAGCATTTGTAGGATGTTAGAGAGCAAGAAAAAAGTAGAGGGGGAGGAGAGAGAAGCAACAAAGAAACTTCAGAAGTATATTTTGAACAAGTTAAGATCAAATCCAAAACTTTTCCATAATGTCAGATGATAGAATAAGCGATTCAGATGGAAGAGTTATAGAGGAAAATGTAAGGATGTATGAAGTGCTGAATGACTAGTTCTATGGTGTTTTCACAAAGGAAAACACTGTAGCGCTAATAACTAATGATGTGGAATGAGAAGGTCTTTCAGAGCAATGAGATATCTAATAAAGACTTTGGAAGAACACTAATAATCTTGACTCAAACAAGGCTCATGGTTCTGATGAGATTTCACCCTATGTACTGTAAATGTGTACAGGTACACAAGACAGATCTATATAAGCACTGTCTAAGGTGTCGTGCGAGACAGACATATGGATAAGGGAGTGGAAATGGGCAGATGTCAAACCTGTATTAAAGAATGAACACAGGAAGAGACGCTGAAATGCAAACTGGTCTTACTAACGACTGTGATGTGTGATTCACTTGAAAAGATAGTCAGAGAGCAAATGGAGGAGAACTTACCTTAGTGAGAGACATCATGGTGTTCAGAGGTTTTCAGTCAATCTTATGACCTCACAGAGACACAACTCCAATCTGCAACGTCTCGTCACCTTACATGGTCAATTACACCTATCCAACAAAATACCAGCTATTCTGGACATCACGTTCGACACACACACGACAGTTATTCCCACACCACAATTATCAACATAAGAGCAAGAAAAAACTAAGTCCCTTAGAATATTAACTGGCACAAGGTTTGGACAAGACAGCGAATCTAAGTATCCTTAATAAGCAATTCATCCTCCCTACATTAAACTCCTTACCTGCGTTTTCACCAACCTTATCAAATGCAAGTACAACAAACTGCAAATCACACATAACAGAGCAATCACACAAAAACCAAAAGTAGTTGCCTCGTAACCACGAGCACTCAGCACCAAAACAACTAAACAAAAATCCTTCCTATTCAATCTCACTTCATTATGCTCGGCATTCAGTGCCTTGTAACAGTACTAAACCCTTCCCAAATAAACATTCTTAAACTAACCCCCAACCACAGTGTAGAAATTTAAAGGTTACCCCCACTCACACTTAAGCAATACTTACAGATCTCCTCCACCCCTAACAAACAAAACACTGGAAAAAATATAAAGACAAAGAAGTGACCAGATAAACACTAAACAAACGTCCTCCCATCTTAGTGTTGAACACCACCCAAGCAGTCAGTCGCTCACATTCACTTGTCATAAACTGTACATGTTATCTTAGACAGAGGGTTCAGTCCACAGTCAAGTCCCAAAGACGTTTTCATAGTTTCTCTTCACTACTTCAGATCCCTTTGTTCAGCGCCTTGTAGCACATCACCTCCTGCATTTAACATCGCACACACACATTCGCACACACGACGCGCGTACGCAAACACACACACACACACACACACACACACACACACGACGCTCGCGCGCGCACACACACACACACACACACACACACACACACTACGCACGCACACACACACACACATAACACACACACACACACACAACGCGCACACATACACACACACCATTTCTTTCTATCCCACATGTTCAAGGCCCGACAGTTCAAAGCCTTATTTACTTCATATTTCCATCTTCTCGGTCTCCCCTCTCTCTTGCTTTCTCCTCTTCTGATACATACATCCTCTTAATCAGTCACCCTTCCTTCATCCTTTCCATATGGCCAAACCATTTCAGCATACAATTTTCAATTTTCTCCGTCATTCTTGCTTATTACTACACTTCTTTATTTCATTTCCTTACTCGATCAAACCCCCCCTCATCCCACAAATTGTCATCACCTATTTCGTTTCCAACACATCCACTGTCTTTCGTTTACTGGATTGGCATTAAAGGCTCACGACTCTTCTGTATCACAATTTTGGACCTCAGCTACCACCCACCCAGCCCCCATCCGGAATGTACCGAAATCAGAGTTCCCAGTACACGACCAGGCCCCACAGACCTTTCCATAGTTTACTCTGGACACTTCAAATGCCCTGATTCAATCCATTGAGAGCAAGTCAACTTGAGTATACCACATTGTTCCAATTCGCTGTATCCCGTGCGCACCTTTCACCCTCCTGCATGTTCAGGTCCCGATCGCTCAAAATCTTTTCACTCCATCCTTCAATCTCCTAATTTGTCTCCCAGGTCTTTCTCCCTATTTTTCTGACATGTATTTCCTATTTGTCAACCTAACCTCACTTATTCTCTCCATGCCTCGCATCCAAATGATATTACTGGGACTAGTATACCTTCAGACATGCCCATTTCTGCCCTTCCAGATAATGTTTTCTCTTTCCACACATTTTTCATCGCTCCCGAAACCTAAGCCCCTCATCCCACCTTTTGCACACTTCAGCATACATGGTTCCTCTCGCTGCCATTGTCACTCGCAGATATCTAAAACACTTCACCTCCTCCATGGGCATGTGAAACGCCTAGGGTAAACAATGAAGAGGTCTGTGGGGTCCTGGATGTGGTGAGGAAGTTGTGGTTTCGGTGCATTACACATGACAGCTAGAGACTGAGTGTGAAAGAATGTGGCCTTTGTTATTTGATTTCCTGGCGCTACCTCGCTGAAGGAGAGGGTAGCGATGCTGTTTCCTGTGGGGCGGGGTGGCGCCAGGAATGGATGAAGGAGAACAAGTATGAATATGTACATGTGTATATAAGTATATGTCTATGTATGTGTATGTATATGTATGTGTATGTGTCCATACTGATGTGTATATGTATGTATATGTACGTGTATGGGAGTATATATGAATGAATGGGCCTTTCTTTGTCTGTTTCCTGGCGCTACCTCGTTCACGCGGAAAACAGCGGTTAAGTATAATAACGATATATATATGTATATATATATATATATATATATATATATATATATATATATATATATATATATATATATATATATATATATATATATATATATATATATATATTTTTTTTTTTTTTTTTTTGCTTTGTCGCTGTCTCCCGCGTTTGCGAGGTAGCGCAGGGAAACAGAAATGGCCCAACCCACCCCCATACACATGTATATACATACGTCCACACACGCAAATATACATACCTACACAGCTTTCCATGGTTTACCCAAGACGCTTCACATGCCCTGATTCAACCCACTGACAGCACGTCAACCCCGGTATACCACATCGATCCAATTCACTCTATTCCTTGCCCTCCTTTCACCCTCTAGCATGTTCAGGCCCCGATCACACAAAATCTTTTTCACTCCATCTTTCCACCTCCAATTTGGTCTCCCTCTTCTCCTCGTTCACTCCACCTCCGACACATATATCCTCTTGGTCAATCTTTCCTCACTCATTCTCTCCATGTGCCCAAACCATTTCAAAACACCCTCTTCTACTCTCTCAACCACGCTCTTTTTATTTCCACACATCTCTCTTTCCCTTACGTTACTTACTCGATCAAACTACCTCACACCACACATTGTCCTCAAACATCTCATTTCTAGCACATCCATCCTCCTGCGCACAACTCTATCCATAGCCCACGCCTCGCAACCATACAACATTGTTGGAACCACTATTCCTTCAAACATACCCATTTTTGCTTTCCGAGATAATGCTCTCGACTTCCACACATTCTTCAAGGCTCCCAGAATTTTCGCTCCCTCCCCCACCCTATGATCCACTTCCGCTTCCATGGTTCCATCCGCTGCCAGATCCACTCCCAGATATCTGAAACACTTTACTTCCTCCAGTTTTTCTCCATTCAAACTTACCTCCCAATTGACTTGACCCTCAACCCTACTGTACCTAATAACCTTGCTCTTATTCACATTTACGCTTAACTTTCTTCTTTCACACACTTTACCAAACTCAGTCACCAGCTTCAGCAGTTTCTCACATGAATCAGCCACCAGCACTGTATCATCAGCGAACAACAGCTGACTCATATATATATATATATATATATATATATATATATATATATATATATATATATATATATATATATATATATATATATATATATATATATATATATATATATATATACATATATATATATATATGTATATATATATATATATATATATATATATATATATATATATATATATATATATATATATATATATATATATATATATATATATATATATATATATATATATACATATATATATATATATGTATATATATATATATATATATATATATATATATATATATATATATATATATATATATATATATAAATATATATATAAATATATAAATATATATATATATATATATATATATATATTTATATATCATACTTTGTCGCCGTCTTCCGCGTTAGCGAGGTAGCGCAAGGAAACAGAAGAAGAAAATGGCCCAACCCACCCACATACACATGTATATAGATACACTTCCACACACGCACATATACATACCTATACATTTCAACCTATACATACATATACATTCACAGACATATACATATACAACCATGTTAATGTTCATACTTGCTGCCTCTATCCGTTCTCGTCGCCACCCCGCCACACAAAACAGCATCCCCTCCCCCCGAGCGCGCGCACGAGGTAGCGTTAGGAAAAGACAACAAAGGCCACATTCGTTCATACTCTGTCTCTAACTGTCATGTGTGATGCACCGAAACCACAGCTCCCTTTCCACAACCAGGCCCCACAAAACTTTTCATGGTTTACCCCATACCCTTCACATGCCCTGGTTCAATCCAATTACAGCACGTCGACCACGGTATACCACATCGTCCCAATTCACTCTATTCCTTGCACGCCTTTCACCCTCCAGCATGTTCAGGCCCCGATCACTCATAATCTTTTTCACTCCATTCTTTTACCTCCAATATGGTCTCCCACTTCTCGTTTCCTCCACCTCTGACACATATATCCTCTGCCAATCTTTCCTCACTCATTCTCTCCATGTGACCAAACTGTTTCAATACACCCTCTTCTGCTCTCTCAACCACACTCTTTATTACCACACATCTCTCTTACCCTTTCATTACTTATTTGATCAAACCACCTCACACCACATATTGTCACCAAACATCTCATTTCCGACACATCCACCCTCCTCCACACAACTTTTTCTATATCCCATGCCTCGCAACCATATAACATTGTTGGAACCACTATTCCTTCAAACATACCCATTTTTGCTCTCCGAGATAACGTTCTCGCCTTCCACACATTCTTCAACGTTCCCAGAGCCCTACCCTATGATTCACTTCCGCTTCCATCCAAAACACTTTACTTTATATATTTTTTTTTTTTTCATACTATTCGCCATTTCCCGCATTAGCGAGGTAGCGTTGAGAACAGAGGACTGGGCCCTTGAGGGAATATCCTCACCTGGGCCCCTTCTCTGTTCCCTCTTTTGGTTATATATATGGTTTGATCGAGTAAGTAATAATAGAGTAAGAGAGATGTGTGGTAATAAAAAGAGTGTGGTTGAGAGAACAGATGAGGGTGTTTTGAAATGGTTTGGTCGCATGGAGAGAATGAGTGAGGAAAGATTGACCAAGAGGATATGTGTGTCAGAGGTGGAGGGAACGAGAAGTGGGAGACCAAATTGGGGGTGGAAAGATGAAGTGAAAAAGATTTTAAGTGATCGGGGCCTGAACATGCAGGAGGGTGAAAGGCGTGCAAGGAATAGAGTGAATTGGAACGATGTGGTATGCCTGGGTCGACGTGCTGTCAATGGATTGAACCAGGGCAGGTGAAGCGTCTGGGGTAAACCATGGAAAGTCTGTGGGGCCTGGATGTGGAAAAGGAGCTGTGGTTTCAGTGCATTACTACATGGCAGCTAGAGACTGAGTGTGAACGAATGGGGCCTTTGTTGTCTTTTCCAGGCGCTACCCCGCACACATGAGGGGGTAGGGTGTTTTTATTCCATGTGTAACGGGGTGGCGATGGGAATGAATAGAGGCAGTCAGTATGAATTATGTACATGGGTATATATGTATATGTCTGTGTGGGTATATATATGTATACGATGAGATGTATAGGTATGTATATGTATATGCATATGTATGTATATGTGTATGTATATGTATATGTATGTGCTGTGTGTGGACGTGTATGTATATACATGTTTACGTGGGTCGGTTGGGCCATTCTCGCATCCGTTTCCTTGCGCTACCTCGCTAACGCGGGAGACAGCGGCAAAGTATAATATATAATAGAATAGAATATATATATATATATATATATATATATATATATATATATATATATATATATATATATATTTCAATTTGTGTATTGAAGTTTACGTTTTGGGCATAATGAGGGAAGAAAGTGTTTTATACAATCTTACTTAATTAACTGAAAACTACTCAGATTTAAAAAGGAAAAAATATATTTTTTTCTCAATTTTGTTTTTATCTCAAAAACAAAACTTAGCTTAAAATCATGTGTAAATTTACTTGAACAGCGGTAACGTATCTGTACAATGACGGTTCTGCAACACAGGGTGGGACGGACGCTGACCCTAACGCCGACACGGAGGCAGACGTACGTACGTACGGACGACGGGGACGTACAGGGGTCGTAACTGTTCTCACAGTTGTCAAGGTAAGAAGGAGAGCATCTTCCATGTCGTACCTTGTGGTGTATGTTTCCTCGGTGGCTATAGAGTGAGGGACTGCAGACCAGCCTGTGAGAGACGTATGTTACTACTGTATTGTGTTAACAAGGATAATGTGAATGAAATTTAGATATTGATGAAGGACGGAGTTCATAGGAACTTAGAGTGAGAAATATGGAAGGAATTTGTGAGGAGTATTTATCATATTGATGTTTACAAGATGAAGGCCAGGGGAGGGCGTAACGTGTGAGTGGGCGGGTCTAGGGCAACACGAGGCGCCAGATTGAGTACAACTTTAAATATTGAATATGACCGCTGCTCCAGCCACCTGTTGCTGCCTGGCCCTGGTCTTCTGGCAACACACTTACCATGAAGGAGTTTAAAGTAAGGTTATCACAGGTTGTAGTCATACGATGAGCCCCAGCAGCAAGTGTCGTTAAGTTTGGAATGAACAGAAAAGCAACAAGTGTTGTAACAAGTTGTCTAATGTTCATTATGTTGTTTAAAAGAATCGTCCTTCGTTGTGAATTTAAAGCAGCGTTGTCATATGGTGTAGAGATGCTCTGTGTAAATGTTAAAGAAGAGTTGTCTTTGGTCTTAAAGTCAGAACATTGGTCTATGTTTTGCCGAATGAGGTTATAAAGGAATGGTCATTGCCACTAAAACTATAGATAGTGAAGCTGAGTCTGGCTCACCAATTTATTTGTGTATTATAACCATTGAGTTGTCACAACGTGTGAACCATCATCCATACCTGTGTTGGTCAGTACATCAGGAGTTTCCATGCACGTATTACTGCAGAGTTGCTGTGATTTCATCACTGCAATATAGCCATGAAAGCATCACAACATATCCGTCATTTACGACTGAAAACTCAATGATTAATGGAAAATTACCATGAACCATTATTACAGACCTGACACGAGAGTATCATTGTAGGATTGAAAGGGTTGAGCCAAACGTTGTTACTATTCATGGAATTTGTAGAGTTATTGAGACTTTGTTGCTCTGTATGTGGCATAACTCATTTACCAGAGTTTCACCACATTTGACAGACTATTGATAACTGAAGTTCAAACTCATTTATTTCACAAAGATATGATGTTTCTTCTTCCTGATCCCATCTCTCTGGTCAACAGAACAATAAGATTATTCTGTAACAACCTGATGTATGACTGAGGCAAATGAATTTGTTTTTCCATTGATTGATTTATTGATCTGTTCATCTGAATGATGGACAGAGCACACCATACATGTATGTAGTCTGCCTCTAAGTTGTAAACGTCCAAAATGATGCCCAATTATAAGCTTTTGTGCCAAACGTATTACTTGTGATCAAAGGTCCTTCAAGACAAAGTAAACTCATGTTGCAGTTTGCTCACGTATCATAACTTGTTGGAAAGAGGAAAACTAATCTAGTGTAACACACGTAAATGACCATGAAATGCCCCATGGTTAAGGTAGGTAAATACAAAAAAAATAGCAGATCATCTCTGTATCAAACGTACGAATGAGAGAGACGTTTTCTAGCACAACACACACGAACGACCACGAATGACCTCCATGTCTCATGCTGGTCATTGTCCTGTTGCCTCAATGATCAGTAATACCAGAGTGAGTCTGTGTGAGCAGCATGATGGCTGCTCTTAACGTCTGTATTACACTCCATATCATGACACACTGGTTCGATACCCAGGCTGGAGGTCACTCAAGAGCACATGTGAAATTCCCTCATGACGGAGTTGTGATTAGCCTCTTGAACACGAGGGAACGACCCTTAGATATGATTGCCTCTGACCTGATCTTTGAGAGCTAGGTTAAAGGTCAGGCCATCGTGCCCAAAGGTCGTACGTTCGTGTTCAAGGATCGTACCATCATTCAAGAAGGGGTTAAGGTTATTAGAGTTGTAACTGTTTGCTTAAGGTTACGATTGGTAGTTGTGCCTCAGGCTATACAAGAGCTCAGCTGACTACCTACACACCTTTATTATTTGTCCAAACAAGTCACTTGACAGCTCAAGCGTCACGCGATACGTGCGTTCGTTTTCTGAACGTTCTTAGCGACGGTAAAACCTGTGTTTATGATCGCCACAAAGATGCCGGGTCTCTGATTCCTGGCTTGTGATCTTGGCCAGTGTGGTGGTCTTGGTCTGTTTGTCGTATCTGAGTGTCGTTTTGGTTGTTTTGTGGCTACGTCGCTTTGTGGTCGTGTTTTGACTGTGGTCTTGATCTTGTGGTGTTTGGTAGTTTGTGATCTTGGTCAGCGTGAGCCTAGCCTATGTGTGACGTTAGTGTGTTTGTGATGATGATGTTGGTGTGTTGTCTGGTGTATGTTGGTGGGTGCGTGAGGCACATCCTGGTCGGCTCCTGATGCTGGTCCATCTGTGATCCTTGTGAGCATGAGCGATGCCAGAGAAGGTCGTCAGGACACACTAACGACCACCAGCTCCTTCAGATGGTTTACTTCATTGCTCTTCATCCTTTACGTCCTGGCTGACCACACTGGTCCCTCCACCCAGTATGAGGTAATTTTATATGATTTTTGATCAGAGTCGTTAAGGCCCGCCATTGTATCACTTGATAATAACATCTGGCGCTCTATAATTTTTGCCAACTTTCACAATGATTTGATATTTTTTCCGACCAAGATGGAAGGAATTATCTGATTTTTTCCCCAGAGTTTTGACTGATGTCGCTGTAAAAACTTTTCTACTTTTGCAGACGATTTTACAAATGAAATAGAAAAGAAATATCAATTACCTGCGTCCAGGATTCTGGTGTAAACATCTGTGTTGGTGGAACACAGCGTCCCAACACGGGTCCAGCCAGCAGGGCACTGGTGAAGCTGGTCAGCGTTCCCACCTGTACAGCTGGTGGGGGCAGGTGGTCAGTGTTATGTACCTGTGATCGTATGTCGTGCAATACACGATGAAATTGTTGATTACAGAGTGTTGTGAGCTTACATCACAGCACTGCTGTAAGAAGGTAGCTTCTCAACTTTCATTTGAAATATATTCTCAAAATGACAAGTGGGTTTTTACGTCTATCATTTCTCTATCTACTTCTGTCTGTCGGGTAAATGATTTAGGAGTTCACTCCTCCGTCAGGATCAATAAGCTACGCTCTTGAGCACAACGATACGACACTTGACCACAACAGTACGAACTCTGGCGGTACGACGCTTCATTGCGAAGGCACGACCCGTCACCATAGCGTTACGACCTTTGATCGCAGAGATACGCGACCTTCATTACGACCCAAGCACAACCCTTGGGCATGAACATACGACCCTTACATATGATCACGTGATACATCTATCGTCGTGATCAACACTCGCACCGTCGTGATCAACACGCGCACTGTCGTGATCAACACTCGCACCGTCATGATCAACACTCGCACAGCCGTGATCAACACTCGCACCGTCATGATCAACACTCGCACAGCCGTGATCAACACTCGTACCGTCGTGCTCAACACTTGCTCCGTCGTGCTCAAAACTCGCACCGTCGTGATCAACACTCGCACCGTCGTGGTCATCACTCGTATCGTCGTGCTCAACACTCGCACCGTCGTGATCAACACTCGCACCGTCGTGATCAACACTCGCACCGTCGTGGTCATCACTCGTATCGTCGTGATCAACACTCGCACCGTCGTGATCAACACTCGCACCGTCGTGATCAACACTCGCACCGTCGTGATCAACACTCGCACCGTCGTGGTCATCACTCGTATCGTCGTGATCAACACTCGTACCGTCGTGCTCAACACTCGCACCGTCGTGATCAACACTCGCACCGTCGTGATCAACACTCGCACCGTCGTGGTCATCACTCGTATCGTCGTGCTCAACACTCGCACCGTCGTGATCAACACTCGCACCGTCGTGATCAACACTCGCACCGTCGTGATCAACACTCGTACCATAGTGCACAAATGATTAAAGGATTCGAACCCATCTGAGGAAACAGAACACGTCCACCTCCAGTCCAAGGACGGAGGCGCCTCTCAGGCTCCCAGGGAGTGTGTGTACGTACGTACGTGACGTCATGTGTGTCATATCAAGAGTTAATTCATCCTTGTGTGGAATTTTCATTAGCGTAATGACCTCCAACGTTTCCTCTCATTTACGTAAAATGAGCATTTAGCTGTACAGTCACTAATGGGATTAATCTACGAACTCAACATTTAGTCATATATATAAAGATGTTTATGGTTTTTATGGAGGAAATTAACATTAACATTTTTACCTCATATGTCAAGGTAATGTACACATGCCATGATATTTATCTCTATATATTTACTCCAAATGTGAGTCGTCCAGCGTCAGGAATGATGAACTAAAAATGCGGTCCTGACATAAGAATGATACGTGCACATCTTACGTCAATGAAGTTTTATGTCTTATGAAAACAACAGTGCACAAGAACTGGGTTATGCATCTAGTATCCTGGAGACACATGTCTCGTGCAAACGCTGTGTTCCCGCTACTGAAGTCTGTGCTGTAAATAAAACTTGACACGACCAATCATCACATGAGTCACGTGGAAGGTCAGGACGCGTGAGTGAGGAAGACAAGGTGAGTGTACACGAGGAATCAAGAAGATAAATAAGCATATAAAGGAAAATGAGGAGGGTGTACGAGGAAGATCAAAAACCAAGAACGAATGAGAGATTCAAGAAAAAAGAAAAGGAATTATAGGAACATGTTTGGCAAGATAATAAAAAGGAGTGAGTGAAGAGAGATGGAAGGGAATGTGGTAAGAAACATGCCTGAAGCCGAACCAGCAGGATGCAGAAGGTGAGGACATGTGAGCAAGGAGGATGATGAAGGACGGAGAGCGAGAGAGAGACACGAACACACGACCAACTAATGAAGAAAACGAACATGAAGAGTGGAGTCATGGTAGAAAATAGGGAAATAGGAACAGAGAACGAAGAGAAGAAAGAATAAATGTTGAGAATGGAGGTGAAAGAGAGAAAGAATACGTGAGAAATATAAGGGATGGAAGAAAACACGAGAAACAGAGAGAGAGAGAGAGAGAGATGGAACCTGGTGCCACAGGAAGAGACCAAGATGAGATACAAGGGAGCGGATGAAAGAGTAAACCTGGTGGCTGAGCCGGGGGGAGCGTACCCAGGATCCGGCAGGAGAGACAAGACCAATAGAAGGAGAGCGACAGAGTCGTTGACGAAGTGGGAACTCCTCCAGGAAACGACCCTCAATAAACCCAAGAAAACCAGAAAATATATGTAGACAACTTTACCCCAGCGTCTCTGGTATATACTTACAATATCATGATTCTGAAGACTTTCTTTACAGATGAAGATCCGAGTCTCTATATGTCGAGGCCATCTTGCTTCAAGGTATATTTACACGAATATCTTGCTCTAGGATTCAATTTTTCATACTCTTCAAGTCATTCATACTAAGCTGTCAAAATTAAAGCTTATATATATATATATATATATATATATATATATATATATATATATATATATATATATATATATATATATATATATATATATATATATATATGTATATATATATATATATTCCTATGAGTCCGCGGGGAAAATGAAACACGAAAAGTTCCCAAGTGCACTTTCGTGTAATAATCACATCATCTGGGGAGACACAAAAGAGAAATATAACAGTCATTTGATATACATCGATGAGACGAAGCTAGGACGCCATTTGGTAAACATGTGATTGTCCAAAACATACAACGAGCGTTCATAAACTTATCATTTTACAAATTTTATCAACAATAAAGTTATCTAATTTGTA
This sequence comes from Panulirus ornatus, assembly GCF_036320965.1. Classification (NCBI taxonomy): domain Eukaryota; kingdom Metazoa; phylum Arthropoda; class Malacostraca; order Decapoda; family Palinuridae; genus Panulirus; species Panulirus ornatus. Next base: position 25,475,821 of record NC_092261.1, read on the forward strand.
TAGACATTCACTAATATTAAGATTATAATTCTTTGTGTATTCAATAATAGAAGATTCAATGATATTTCTCTTTGTAATAGAGTTGGAGTTAATAACTGAGATGGCGTTACTCCAGTCAATATAATGATCATAGTTTTTAACGTGATTAAACAAGGCATTTGATTATTGTCCCGTTCTTATACTATATTTATGTTGCTTAAGTCTAACAGAAAGATCCTTATCAGTCTGATCAACATAAAATTTATCACAGTTTCCACAAGGCACTTTATACATGCATCCAAGAGAATTTTGTGGTGAATTCCTGATCAAGATATTCTTTATAGTATTATTGTTGCTAAAGGCAACATTTACATTAAAGGATTTAAGCAACATGGGAAGCAAAGTGAAATTATTATCAAAATGGAGAACTAAAAGATTCTTGGTGTCAATAGGTGGTTTGGGCTCAACTCTATAAAATGATTTCTTTGCTAACTTAAGGGATTTATCAATGAAAGATCTAGGGTACTTTAACTTAGATCCAATAGAATATATCTTCTCAAACTCATCATCAATAAACTCTGGACTGCAAATACGTAATGCCCTAAGGAACATAGATTGAAATGATGATAACTTAACTCTGTCATGTTGAGATGAGTAATAATGGATATATGAGTATACATTGGTGGGTTTTCTGTATATGCTAAACTTAAACTCGTTTCCTTGTCTATGGATCATGCAATCTAAAAATGGTAGCATACCATTATTTTCATTTTCTACAGTAAATTTGATGGAAGGTACTAAATTGTTAAGTAAAGGGAGAAATATTTGTAAATTTACATTTGTTGGCCAAACACAAAGAGCATCATCTACATACCTAAACCAAATTGTATTAGAAGGTAAGATATCCTTTTGTAATCTTGTTTCAAAAAATTCCATATAAAGATTACCTGTAATAAGTAATCTTTAGAATATATATATATACATGTGTATATATCTTTTTTTATACTATTCCCCATTTCCAGCGTTAGCGAGGTAGCGCTAAGAACAGAGAACTGAGCCTTTGAAGGAATATCCTCACTTGGTCCCCTTCTCTGTTGCTTCGCTTGGAAAATTAAAAACGGCAAGGGAGGACTTCCAGCCTCCCGCTCCCTCCCCTTTTAGTCGCCTTCAAAGACACACAGCGAATACGTTGGAAGTATTCTTTCTCCCCATCCCCAGGGATGATATATATATACATATGTATATATATATGTATATATATATATATATATATATATATATATATATATATATATATATATATATATATATATATATATATATATATATATATGTATATATATATATATATATATATATATATATATATATATATATATATATATATATATATATATATATATATATATATATATATATATATATATGAGTGAGGAAAGATTGGCCAAGAGGATATATGTGTCGGAGGTGGAGGGAACGAGGAGAAGAGGGAGACCAAATTGGAGGTGGAAAGATGGAGTGAAAAAGATTTTGTGTGATCGGGGCCTGAACATGCAGGAGGGTGAAAGGAGGGCAAGGTATAGAGTGAATTGGAGCGATGTGGCATACCGGGGTTGACGTGCTGTCAGTGGATTGAATCAAGGCATGTGTATGGGGGTGGGTTGGGCCATTTCTTTCGTCTGTTTCCTTGCGCTACCTCGCAAACGCGGGAGACAGCGACAAAGCAAAAATATATATATATATATATATATATATATATATATATATATATATATATATATATATATATATATATATATATATATATATATATATATATATATATATATGGATTTGTATGTAGCATTTATGGATCTGGAGAAGGCATATGATAGAGTTGATAGAGATGCTCTGTGGAAGGTATTAAGAATATATGGTGTGGGAGGAAAGTTGTTAGGAGCAGTGAAAAGTTTTTATCGAGGATGTAAGGCATGTGTACTTGTAGGAAGAGAGGAAAGTGATTGGTTCTCAGTGAATGTAGGTTTGCGGCAGGGGTGTGTGATGTCTCCATGGTTGTTTAATTTGTTTATGGATGGGGTTGTTAGGGAGGTAAATGCAAGAGTTTTGGAAAGAGGGGCAAGTATGAAGTCTGTTGGGGATGAGAGAGCTTGGGAAGTGAGTCAGTTGTTGTTCGCTGATGATACAGCGCTGATGGCTGATTCATGTGAGAAACTGCAGAAGCTGGTGACTGAGTTTGGAAAAGTGTGTGGAAGAAGAAAGTTAAGAGTAAATGTGAATAAGAGCAAGGTTATTAGGTACAGTAGGGTTGAGGGTCAAGTCAATTGGGAGGTGAGTTTGAATGGAGAAAAACTGGAGGAAGTGAAGTGTTTTAGACATCTGGGAGTGGATCTGGCAGCGGATGGAACCATGGAAGCGGAGGTGGATCATAGGGTGGGGGAGGGGGCGAAAATCCTGGGGGCCTTGAAGAATGTGTGGAAGTCGAGAACATTATCTCGGAAAGCAAAAATGGGTATGTTTGAAGGAATAGTAGTTCCAACAATGTTGTATGGTTGCGAGGCGTGGGCTATGGATAGAGTTGTGCGCAGGAGGATGGATGTGCTGGAAATGAGATGTTTGAGGACAATGTGTGGTGTGAGGTGGTTTGATCGAGTGAGCAACGTAAGGGTAAGAGAGATGTGTGGAAATAAAAAGAGCGTGGTTGAGAGAGCAGAAGAGGGTGTTTTGAAGTGGTTTGAGCATATGGAGAGGATGAGTGAGGAAAAATTGACCAAGAGGATATATGTGTCGGAGGTGGAGGGAACAAGGAGAAGAGGGAGACCAAATTGGAGGTGGAAAGATTGAGTGAAAAAGATTTTGTGTGATCGGGGCCTGAACATGCAGGAGGGTGAAAGGAGGGCAAGGAATAGAGTGAATTGGAGCGATGTGGTATACCGGGGTTGACGTGCTGGCAGTGGATTGAATCAAGGCATGTGAAGCGTCTGGGGTAAACCATGGAAAGCTGTGTAGGTATGTATATTTGCGTGTGTGGGCGTATGTATATACATGTGTATGGGGTGGGGTTGGGCCATTTCTTTCGTCTGTTTCCTTGCGCTACCTCGCAAACGCGGGAGACAGCGACAAAGTATAATAAAAAAAAAAAATATATATATATATATATATATATATATATATATATATATATATATATATATATTTTTTTTTTTTTTTTTTATACTTTGTCGCTGTCTCCCGCGTTTGCGAGGTAGCGCAAGGAAACAGACGAAAGAAATGGCCCAACCCCCCCCCCATACACATGTACATACACACGTCCACACACGCAAATATACATACCTACACAGCTTTCCATGGTTTACCCCAGACGCTTCACATGCCTTGATTCAATCCACTGACAGCACGTCAACCCCTGTACACCACATCGCTCCAATTCACTCTACTCCTTGCCCTCCTTTCACCCTCCTGCATGTTCAGGCCCCGATCACACAAAATCTTTTTCACTCCATCTTTCCACCTCCAATTTGGTCTCCCTCTTCTCCTCGTTCCCTCCACCTCCGACACATATATCCTCTTGGTCAATCTTTCCTCACTCATTCTCTCCATGTGCCCAAACCATTTCAAAACACCCTCTTCTGCTCTCTCAACCACGCTCTTTTTATTTCCACACATCTCTCTTACCCTTACGTTACTTACTCGATCAAACCACCTCACACCACACATTGTCCTCAAACATCTCATTTCCAGCACATCCATCCTCCTGCGCACAACTCTATCCATAGCCCACGCCTCGCAACCATACAACATTGTTGGAACCACTATTCCTTCAAACATACCCATTTTTGCTTTCCGGGATAATGTTCTCGACTTCCACACATTTTTCAAGGCTCCCAAAATTTTCGCCCCCTCCCCCACCCTATGATCCACTTCCGCTTCCATGGTTCCATCCGCTGCCAGATCCACTCCCAGATATCTAAAACACTTCACTTCCTCCAGTTTTTCTCCATTCAAACTCACCTCCCAATTGACTTGACCCTCAACCCTACTGTACCTAATAACCTTGCTCTTATTCACATTTACTCTTAACTTTCTTCTTCCACACACTTTACCAAACTCAGTCACCAGCTTCTGCAGTTTCTCACATGAATCAGCCACCAGCGCTGTATCATCAGCGAACAACAACTGACTCACTTCCCAAGCTCTCTCATCCCCAACAGACTTCATACTTGCCCCTCTTTCCAGGACTCTTGCATTTACCTCCCTAACAACCCCATCCATAAACAAATTAAACAACCATGGAGACATCACACACCCCTGCCGCAAACCTACATTCACTGAGAACCAATCACTTTCCTCTCTTCCTACACGTACACATGCCTTACATCCTCGATAAAAACTTTTCACTGCTTCTAACAACTTGCCTCCCACACCATATATTCTTAATACCTTCCACAGAGCATCTCTATCAACTCTATCATATGCCTTCTCCAGATCCATAAATGCTACATACAAATCCATTTGCTTTTCTAAGTATTTCTCACATACATTCTTCAAAGCAAACACCTGATCCACACATCCTCTACCACTTCTGAAACCGCACTGCTCTTCCCCAATCTGATGCTCTGTACATGCCTTCACCCTCTCAATCAATACCCTCCCATATAATTTACCAGGAATACTCAACAAACTTATACCTCTGTAATTTGAGCACTCACTCTTATCCCCTTTGCCTTTGTACAATGGCACTATGCACGCATTCCGCCAATCCTCAGGCACCTCACCATGAGTCATACATACATTAAATAACCTTACCAACCAGTCAACAATACAGTCACCCCCTTTTTTAATAAATTCCACTGCAATACCATCCAAACCTGCTGCCTTGCCGGCTTTCATCTTCCGCAAAGCTTTTACTACCTCTTCTCTGTTTACCAAATCATTTTCCCTAACCCTCTCACTTTGCACACCACCTCGACCAAAACACCCTATATCTGCCACTCTGTCATTAGACACATTCAACAAACCTTCAAAATACTCATTCCATCTCCTTCTCACATCACCACTACTTGTTATCACCTCCCCATTTACGCCCTTCACTGAAGTTCCCATTTGCTCCCTTACTGTCTCCCGCGTTTGCGAGGTAGCGCAAGGAAACAGACGAAAGAAATGGCCCAACCCCCCCCATACACATGTACATACACACGTCCACACACGCAAATATACATACCTACACAGCTTTCCTTGGTTTACCCCGGACGCTTCACATGCCTTGATTCAATCCACTGATAGCACGTCAACCCCTGTATACCACATCGCTCCAATTCCCTCTATTTCTTGCCCTCCTTTCACCCTCCTGCATGTTCAGGCCCCGATCACACAAAATCCTTTTCACTCCATCTTTCCACCTCCAATTTGGTCTCCCTCTTCTCCTCGTTCCCTCCACCTCCGACACATATATCCTCTTGGTCAATCTTTCCTCACTCATTCTCTCCATGTGCCCAAACCATTTCAAAACACCCTCTTCTGCTCTCTCAACCACGCTCTTTTTATTTCCACACATCTCTCTTACCCTTACGTTACTTACTCGATCAAACCACCTCACACCACACATTGTCCTCAAACATCTCATTTCCAGCACATCCATCCTCCTGCGCACAACTTTATCCACAGCCCACGCCTCGCAACCATACAACATTGTTGGAACTACTATTCCTTCAAACATACCCATTTTTGCTTTCCGGGATAATGTTCTCGACTTCCACACATTTTTCAAGGCTCCCAAAATTTTCGCCCCCTCCCCCACCCTATGATCCACTTCCGCTTCCATGGTTCCATCCGCTGACAGATCCACTCCCAGATATCTAAAACACTTCACTTCCTCCAGTTTTTCTCCATTCAAACTCACCTCCCAATTGACTTGACCCTCAACCCTACTGTACCTAATAACCTTGCTCTTATTCACATTCACTCTTAACTTTCTTCTTCCACACACTTTACCAAACTCCGTCACCAGCTTCTGCAGTTTCTCACATGAATCCGCCACCAGCGCTGTATCATCAGCGAACAACAACTGACTCACTTCCCAAGCTCTCTCATCCCCAACAGACTTCATACTTGCCCCTCTTTCCAAGACTCTTGCATTTACCTCCCTAACAACCCCATCCATAAACAAATTAAACAACCATGGAGACATCACACACCCCTGCCGCAAACCTACATTCACTGAGAACCAATCACTTTCCTCTCTTCCTACACGTACACATGCCTCACATCCTCGATAAAAACTTTTCACTGCTTCTAACAACTTTCCTCCCACACCATATATTCTTAATACCTTCCACAGAGCATCTCTATCAACTCTATCATATGCCTTCTCCAGATCCATAAATGCTACATACAAATCCATTTGCTTTTCTAAGTATTTCTCACATACATTCTTCAAAGCAAACACCTGATCCACACATCCTCTACCACTTCTGAAACCACACTGCTCTTCCCCAATCTGATGCTCTGTACATGCCTTCACCCTCTCAATCAATACCCTCCCATATATATATATATATATATATATATATATATATATATATATATATATATATATATATATATATATATATATATATATATATATATATCACATACACGTAATGTACATATATGCGCACATACATATATATATATATAAACATGTACATATTCTAATTTTTCAATTTCCCTATATTCGTGTATGTATTTCTCTATGTGTTTGTGTGTGTGTGTGTGTGTGTGTGTGTGTGTGTGTGTGTGTGTGTATACAAGCTTAATTTTGTTCGTGTTCTTCTTGGTGCGCCCAGAAAATATCAATTCTAGCATTTTTGTATTCAGCTGTTCACAGGTCTTATATCAAAGCTGATCTGTCTGATTTGTCTTCTTGTTAAACAGTTTATATATTAGATGATTCTTTTAAGGAAACTCTTCTACACTAAAATTTGTATTGTGTTATATTTTGATTAATAATTTCCTTTATAAATTCATATCAAATGTGGATAGAACAAAGGTTTTGTATCTATTATTATCCCTTTCTATAGCTACATTTTCGAGCACGAACTGATCGATTATAAACATGAATTATGACAGTGAAGCAGTTGTAAAAACTGGACAGAAAAATGCGGGAAAAAGAAAATTACAACGATAATGATTGAAAATACGAATAAATCAACATGGCTCGCAGCAGCAGGAATACATAGTCCCTGATATCAAACGACATTTCCAGAAAACAGAAACCTAAGTTTCAAATTAATGGAAAAAAGAAATGTGTCATTTGGTTCTAGATGTAAAGGCTGTGTTATTTTTCTCGCAACACTGAATATTATTCTAAGGAAGATCATGTGTGTCTGCAGGAGAAATATACACTCTGGAATGAAACCTACATTGCTCGTGAACAGGTTTTATAAATGGTACATTTGTTCATCTTAACGCAATATCAATGAACATGTTCATTCACTAGTTAACTTAGTAGACAAGAACAGTTGTTTATAGCCCACGTCATAGATTGCTCTGCAGCCTGATGTATAGAAATTACGTACAAAGTATATTATCAAAAATGGAAGACATTCCAGCACGAATTACCAGAGTTCACGAGAAAGCATCTAAACTTTTATTTAGGACACCTGAACACACTGAGTACCAGACATAGATAACCAATAGATAATAATCATAGATCTTCGGGTATATAGACGGCAGATGCTAATTAAATTGCTTTCACGATACAAAGATTAGGACAAATAGACAATATTGCGCCATGTAAACACCCATCTTCTCCAGACCAAACTGTGCGACGGGGAAAATTGCTTCGATATGCATTAAAGGATTCGAAGAAATTCCCGATCAATTGACGTTCGGTCAGTAGAAGGGAGAGGTGTGGGAGGGAAAGGTGTGGGAGGGAGAGGTGTGGGAGGGAGAGTTGTGGGAGGGAAAGGTGTGGGAGGGAGAGGCGTGGGAGGGAAAGGTGTGGGAGGAGAGGTGTGGGAGGAAAAGGTGTGGGAGGGAGAGGTGTGGGAGGAAGAACTTGGAATGGTAGAGGGAGAGGGTTGGAGGTAGTAAAGGGGAGAGAAGACAGGTACCAGCTGGAGGATAAGGCCGCTGCTGGATGAACCCGGGAGATCTGCCTGCCTCTTTAAGATTACATTTCTGGTCTGGCCACCGTAGTGAAGAATTATATTGTGACGTTAATGCTCTCTCTCTCTCTCTCTCTCTCTCTCTCTCTCTCTCTCTCTCTCTCTCTCTCTCTCTCTCTCTCTCTCTCTCTCTCTCTCTCGTGCACCTTCCCCCTCTCCCCTTGATTCTTCTAATTACATTAGTATCTTCTTTTTACGACCAGACAGGAGAAACCATTCAGCGGGTTGGTCACATTACGTGACTTCGACGTGTTCAGTAGCACAGCTAGTGTGACCCTGATCTGTACAGTATAGCTAGTGTGACCCTGATCTGTACAGCATAGCTAGTGTGACCCTGATCTGTACAGCATAGCTAGTGTGACCCTGATCTTTAAAGTACAGCTAGTGTGACCCTATGATGTACAGTACAGGTTGTGTGACCCTGTGATGTACAGTACGTGTAGTGTGACCCTGTGATGTACAGTACGTGTAGTGTGACCCTGTGATGTACAGTACGTGTAGTGTGACCCTCAGATGTACAGTACGTGTAGTGTGACCCTCAGATGTACAGTACGTGTAGTGTGACCCTGGGTGTGTAGTGTTCCATACATGTGTGGTTAACATTGCTGGAGTCGTTACCAGTGGATGATAATGAGACGGAGGAAAACACCAGCTCATGGTGCTACAAGGTACAGTAATGCGGTACACGTGGTGGATGGTACACGCTGGCGGTACACATGGTGGTGCACGCTGACGGTGCACGTGGTGGATGGTGCACGCTGACGGTACATGTGGTGGTACTGGCTGACGGTACACATGGTGGTACACACTGACGGTACACGTGGTGGTACTGGCTGATTGCACATGTGGTGGTACTGGCTGACGGTGCACGTGGTGGTACTGGCTGACGGTACACGTGGTGGTACTGGCTGACGGTACACGTGGTGGTACTGGCTGATAGCACATGTGGTGGTACTGGCTGACGGTACACGTGGTGGTACTGGCTGACGGTACACGTGGTGGTACTGGCTGACGGTACACGTGGTGGTACTGGCTGATGGCACATGTGGTGGTACTGGCTGACGGTACATGTGGTGGTACTGGCTGACGGTACATGTGGTGGTACTGGCTGACGGTACATGTGGTGGTACTGGCTGACGGTACACGTGGTGGTACTGGCTGACGGTACACGTAGTGGTACTGGCTGACGGTGCACGTGGTGGTACTGGCTGACGGTACACGTGGTGGTACTGGCTGATGGCACATGTGGTGGCACACGCTGACGGTACACGTGGTGGTACTGGCTGACGGTACGCGTGGTGGTACTGGCTGACGGTACGCGTGGTGGTACTGGCTGACGGTACACGTGGTGGTACTGGCTGACGGTACACGTGGTGGTACTGGCTGATGGCACATGTGGTGGTACACTCTGACGGTACACTTTTCAAACTCTATAGAGTTACACCATGATTTTTGCTTTATGTGTTGATTTCAAGAGAAAATAAAAAGATAACTTTACATTACAATGAATCAAATATTGCATGTTTTTGTTTGTTTATTTGTTTGCTTGTAGTTGTGTATGAGGGACACAAACATGGGCTTGCCAGCATCGAGGTCACACAGGAGATGCAGCGCCTGAGCAACACTACACACGTTCTGGGTCACATACGTGGCAGGGCAAAATGAGTCGTCGTGCAGCGAGGAGAGAGAGAGAGAGAGAGAGAGAGAGAGAGAGAGAGAGAGAGAGAGAGAGAGAGAGAGAGAGAGAGAGAGAGAGAGAGAGAGAGAGAGAGACAGAGAGAGACATCCTCCTCCTGCAGCAGTTTATGAGGCATGCATGAGAGATAACACAGGAAACCCATGAGTCTCGTATTTACGAGTAACACGTCCCATAACAACAAGCTTTGTCGTAAGCAACGAGACGAACATAATATAACATTACGTATGATGACAAACTGGCCATTAGGGTCTGCTGGACCTTTAATACTTATGTCAGGTTAGGCAGTCGTCCAGCAGTGGTGTGTGTGTGTGTGTGTGACGTCTGCCACACTACCAGGAAACCATACTAAGTCACGTTAATGACAGACATTTTGAATGTTTCTTAACTTATAGCAGAGGATGCTATACTTATAGCACTGACCGCTATATTCATAGAAGAATGTATCTTTCGTAAGTACTAGGGTTATGTGGAGGGAATGAGTGATAGAGTGAAATGGGAAGATGATGTGAGTTGAAAACGCTCAGGATAGAACTATAGTAAGTGGAAACGTATGATTAAGATGATGAAAACGGGAGGTGTCGCTACCATTCTCACAGCAATATAGCTTCCTAAGGGAAGGTAGATAAATGTAGATGATAGAATGTTGCTGAACGACGGTAGATGAGGCAACAGAAGACATTGTGAGAGACAATTTCATTCTCAAGTAAAGTTTCCTTCACACACAAGGTTATTTATAGTCATCTTCATCATATACTCCAGGGTTCCTACAAGGGTTAGAACAGCTTCAAGTCTGCTCTGCAATCAGTAGCAGAGAAAGGGTGGACTTCCCTCGAGTGATAACTTACCAGACGAGACTGTACAGCGATGCTACAACCTCACAGACGAGATTGTACAGCGATGGTACAACCTCACAAACGAGACTGTACAGCGATGGTACAACCTCACAAACGAGACTGTACAGCGATGGTACAACCTCACAAACGAGACTGTACAGCGATGGTACAACCTCACAAACGAGACTGTACAGCGATGGTACAACCTCACAGACGAGATAGTACAGCGATGGTACAACCTCACAGACGAGATTGTACAGCGATGGTACAACCTCACAGACGAGACTGTACAGCGATAATACAACCTTACAGACGAGGCTGTACACTGGTACAACCTCACAGACGAATTATGAAGTTAAATGAAGTCAGAACCAAGGCAGTGAGGGCAGTACTCATAGTCAACAATAACATTCCCTCTTGTTGTGACCTCAGTGTTCGTATTTATGTACGTGAAAACATGATGATAATTGTTGCTTGTAAAGTGGAGATAGAAGAGACAGACTGATACACGTAGAGAGAGAGAGAGAGAGACACGGAGAAGAAATGGAACATAGGAAACTGAAGATAAACAGTCAGAGAGAGAGAGAGAGAGAGAGAGAGAGAGAGAGAGAGAGAGAGAGAGAGAGAGAGAGAGAGACCCCGCCACCGTGCACTAACCAGTCTGTATATCGGTCGGGGAACACGGCCAGAATGAGAACATTTCCCCGAGTGTTTACATGCTTCGTGACAACTTAATTGCGTCTTACGGTGGTCACACGAACACTAAGAAGTTCTCACATTTTGTCCTTTTATAATGTTGACTCTTTGAATTTCTATTACCTTTCCCTGCATGTAACGTGGGAGGGGGGGGGGGGGGGGAAATGGTGGGGGTGAAGGGGATGAATGAAGGGGGTTAGCGGTGGGGGAGGTAGGGGGAGTCATTGTTGGGGTGGTGGTATGGGGTTAGGATGGATTTTGGAGGTTTTGGATCGTTTTTGGAACCTGCTCGAGTCGATACTTTTGGAGGTCGAGGCTTACCATCTTCAGAGAGAGAGAGAGAGAGAGAGAGAGAGAGAGAGAGAGAGAGAGAGAGAGAGAGAGAGAGAGAGAGAGTGGACAGGGATGGAGTGATATGTTAGGGGTGGCGTGGGTTGGGGGCACACCAACCTCAGTAATGGGTCAGTATTGCCCATAACAACACATGACTCATTCCTGGTGGGCGGGGCGGGATGGGGGCTGGCCACACCCCCTGTCATCGTACGCTAATTGGATGGTTGTAGTCATCGCTTGTGTGACTTTATTTGTGCAGCAGAGGAGAGGGAGCTCCCCCTCCCTCCCTCCCTCACTGTTGTATCATATAACCACAGTATCGTTGTTAGCTAAACATTTGACTAAACCTGTTGTTAGCTAACACCTCGAGCAAACGTGATGATGTTTTCATGTTGAGAAATAGCAAATAGTGTCATGAGGTTGCGACACTTCCCTAGTGGTGTGAGCATCAGACACACTACACGACCCTTACTGTGAGCTCATGACGCATCATCATGATCTTTATCATTGTAATCAGTGACACAATCATACCAGGGAAGTAGAGACATATCATCATCACTCAGTCATGTCATGATATCAAGAACAAAGCAGAGTGGTTCAGCGATGGCAGGGGCACACACTGTAGAAGTGGTTCAGCGATGGCACGTGTACACCTTATGGAAGTGGTACCCCTGATGGCACGTGTACACCAGGGTTGTTATATGAACTTATAACAGCAGAATCTTTTCCGGTGTTACCTCAGAGCTTAAGATCATACCTGCCCGCCCGCGGGATGTCACCCACACTGCTGGAAAGTTGCATCACATGAAAGATGGGAAATGGTGAGAAAATATCACTTTAATCTCTCTCTCTCTCTCTCTCTCTCTCTCTCTCTCTCTCTCTCTCTCTCTCTCTCTCTCTCTCTCTCTCTCGCTCATCACATATCCGGTTCTTCTGATCAATAACCTTCCCCCCACACTATCACCTCTGTTATCAGGAGGTGAGTTTGTGCAACTTTCAGTATCACTTTATGTTTATGGTCTCTCGTGTGTTTACCTCCCCCTCACCCCACTTCATCAGCCTCAGTCAGGCATGTATTCCTCATCCACAATTGTACTGCTGTGTATACTGATTAAGAATACTTTGAGTCAGTTTACTAATGATTGATATGTATACATCACATCCTTGTGAATACCTTATGAAGTGAAATAATTCATACAATGTACATAACAGTACAATGTAAATAATGTTAAACTTGATTATCATTCATCTTCTCCACTGTGGTTACCTGATTTCCTTAAGTAATTAGTTTGATCATGTCTTGAGGATTGTGGTCATAAGGGATGATCATTTCCTTTGCAGAAACCTTTTCATTTGAAGTTTACGAAGAAAACATATCGGTCATGTTTCTCGTTTTCTCTTGCCTATCATATGTTATCACAATGTTGTCCAGCCTGTCTACATGTTAAACTATTTGAATTACTATCTATAACACTTATCTCAAACGAGGCATATAAATCCAAAGACTATTTTCGTTTATTTACATATATATATGTATATCAACATATGAAGTGTCATCATATGATAACCCAAGCGAGCTAGAACCAAACTTTCGTCGTCCTGCTGGTGGTAAGTACACTCCAGGCTGGACCAACAGACTGGTCTTGTTCGTGGCCAGTAATAAACGCAGTTCGTCACGGTAATTCAGGATTTACCTGAGCACCAAAGACCATCAACTGATCCCGGCAGTGATGGGTGGCCAGCCATCCTGGGTGATGTGTGCAGGGGTAGCAGTGCCGCCTCCAACTCTTATTGTACTTTTACAATCTCTCTTACCGAGGACATAGACCGTTCTTGCTTGGGATGTGTTTCCCTTGCCTAGTCCACTTGCTTGGGTTCTCAAGTGACACTTTGTTCTCTACATAAGGTCACACATGGTTCTCTAGATCTCAGCTTCATAATTCCTCCTCAACCTCACATCACTGGCATAACACCCTCGCCGTAGATGGCGTACCTAATCTGCATTGGCTCATGAACAGAAGAAAATTGTAGTAACCTTTGCCAGGTCGATAGGGACAGATGTGTGGGTGTACGGAGGAGTGCAGCAGATGTGTGGGTGTACGGAGGAGTGCAGCAGATGTGTGGGTGTACGGAGGAGTGGAGCAGATGGGTGTGTACGGAGGAGTGCAGCAGATGGATGTGTACGGAGGTGTGCAGCAGATAGGTGTGTACGGACAGAATGGATCAATATGACAAACATATCTAAGGATGGAGCTGGGAGACGATCTTATGTCCCTCATGAATGTGCCGCTCATCATGCATATCTTCGTTACAGGTTGTAATGGTCGTGTATATACGTAATGGTATCACGTGAGTAATGTGGCCATGATATCATCACTTACATCGTTACATACTGGGCATTTAATCTAATTTTCCAACCATTACCTTCGATACGTATATCCATTAACTTCGCTTGATGGTTATAGTGTTGCCTACATTTAATCTCCGGTCTATTAACCAGTTATCTATTATTTCCTTTCCTTTCAGTGACACATATCCATTACTTGATTTAGCCGTTAGTATATATATATATATATATATATATATATATATATATATATATATATATATATATATATATATATATATATATATATATATATATATATATATATTTATATATATATATATATATATATATATATATATATATATATATATATATTTTTTTTTTTTTCTTTTTTTTTGTCGCTGTCTCCCGCGTTTGCGAGGTAGCGCAAGGAAACAGACGAAAGAAATGGCCCAAACCACCCCCATACACATGTATATACATACGTCCACACACGCAAATATACATACCTACACAGCTTTCCATGGTTTACCCCAGACGCTTCACATGCCTTGATTCAATCCATTGACAGCACGTCAACCCCGGTATACCACATCGCTCCAATTCACTCTATTCCCTGCCCTCCTTTCACCCTCCTGTATGTTCAGGCCCCGATCACACAAAATCTTTTTCACTCCATCTTTCCACCTCCAATTTGGTCTCCCTCTTCTTCTCGTTCCCTCCACCTCCGACACATATATCCTCTTGGTCAATCTATCCTCACTCATTCTCTCCATGTGCCCAAACCATTTCAAAACACCTTCTTCTGCTCTCTCAACCACGCTCTTTTTATTTCCACACATCTCTCTTACCCTTACGTTACTTACTCCATCAAATCACCTCACACCACACATTGTCCTCAAACATCTCATTTCCAGCACATCCATCCTCCTGCGCACAACTCTATCCATAGCCCACGCCTCGCAACCTTACAACATTGTTGGAACCACTATTCCTTCAAACATACCCATTTTTGCTTTCCGAGATAATGTTCTCGACTTCCACACATTCTTCAAGGCTCCCAGAATTTTCGCCCCCTCCCCCACCCTATGGTCCACTTCCGCTTCCATGGTTCCATCCGCTGCCAGATCCACTCCCAGATATCTAAAACACTTCACTTCCTCCAGTTTTTCTCCATTCAAACTCACCTCCCAATTGACTTGACCCTCAACCCTACTGTACCTAATAACCTTGCTCTTATTCACATTTACTCTTAACTTTCTTCTTCCACACACTTTACCAAACTCAGTCACCAGCTTCTGCAGTTTCTCACATGAATCAGCCACCAGCGCTGTATCATCAGCGAACAACAACTGACTCACTTCCCAAGCTCTCTAATCCCCAACAGACTTCATACTTGCCCCTTTTTCCAAAACTCTTGCATTCACCTCCCTAACAACCCCATCCATAAACAAATTAAACAACCATGGAGACATCACACACCCCTGCCGCAAACCTACATTCAATGAGAACCAGTCACTTTCCTCTCTTCCTACACGTACACATGCCTTACATCCTCGATAAAAACTTTTCACTGCTTCTAACAACTTGCCTCCCACACCATATATTCTTAATACCTTCCACAGAGCATCTCTATCAACTCTATCATATGCCTTCTCCAGATCCATAAATGCTACATACAAATCCATTTGCTTTTCTAAGTATTTCTCACATACATTCTTCAAAGCAAACACCTGATCCACACACCCTCTACCACTTCTGAAACCACACTGCTCTTCCCCAGTCTGATACTCTGTATTTGCCTTCACCCTCTCAATCAATACCCTCCCATATAATTTACCAGGAATACTCAACAAACTTATACCTCTGTAATTTGAGCACTCACAGTTATCCCCTTTGCCTTTGTACAATGGCACTATATATATATATATATATATATATATATTCTTGTAAGTTAGTTCTTCATTCTCAGGTTGGTGTACTTGTTATTACGCAGGATTTCTCAGTCTCACACCTTGATACACAGATGTTGTTAGTCTTGATGTCTCCTCTGTATTTAGTTCAGTTTTGTTTTCACACTGCATCTTACCATGCTCTCTCTCTCTCTCTCTCTCTCTCTCTCTCTCTCTCTCTCTCTCTCTCTCTCTCTCTCTCTCTCTCTCTCTCTCTCTCTCCTTCATCACACAGTCACGTGGCTTGACTGCGTTGTGTATATTCCTGCACCACAATTCCGGCCTCGGACGCCGAAGGTCTAAGATAAGATCATCTCCCTGCGAGTGTGACGTCACTTCGTTAAGTCTGACCAATGAGCTACGGAGTACGACGTCGGACCGCTGTTGTAACGAGGCCATAGCTGGGTTTCAACCACCATCACAACGAACATTCGCCTCTCTAATACCCATCCGTTCGGCGGCTTCTGACTTCAAATGATGTTCCGAATTACAGAAGCTGTTGCCCTTAACCTTAGTTGTATTTTTCCCCACAGGTTAGGATCGAGAGTGCGAAGAATTGAGGGTATTTGAACCCTTAGCTTGGTACTGCGTTATAACCATGGCGCCAACGACCAACTTATGCCGAAATTGCGCCCGGCCATTCGCCTCAGAAATGGCTCGTTTAAAGTCTTACGACCTTTAATTTTTGCTGTTATTGTGTATTCTTACCGTTGCGTTTTTTTCCTCGTCTAGAAGCAGAAGTTTAATTTCATTACCAGGCAAACTGTAGTTGATGGTTCACTTCACGAACGTTGAGCAAGAAGTTTGATCATTGCTTCCCTGCAGGAAGTTAACCTCTGATCAGCGGCGTTGTCCACCACCTACCATGCAGGAGTCCCAGCTTCCACATCGTGTAAGAAGGACGTGAGTTTCAAATCACTTGTCATACCAGAGGACTAAACCAGACTCATCCTGTAGTGCGAACTGAGACTCTCTTATTCACCCTGTGGCAGGGAGAGAGCTATGGTGACAATATCATCCTCTGAACACGTCAGCACAACCCTTGAGCACAACCTTTGAACACGTCAGCACAACCCTTGAGCACAACCTTTGAACACGTCAGCACAACCCTTGAGCTCAACCCTTGAACACGTCAGCACAACCCTTGAGCACAACCTTTGAACACATCAGCACAACCCTTGAGCACAACCTTTGAACACGTCAGCACAACCCTTGAGCACAACCCTTGAACACGGCTGCTCAACCCTTGAGCACAACCGTGCTACCCTTTGGCGTGAGGGCTTTAACCTTTGACCAAGCCCTTGCGGGTCAAGGCAATGGCCAAGCCTTCATACCCAAGGGTCGTATCACAGAGGTCAAAAGGTTAAGTATCATCTCAATGTCGATTTAATGGACATCCGCGGCTTAATACAGATGATGCTGATGTCATTAGTGGTAATTACATTTAGATTGTCTTACGTCATAATATGAGGTTAGGACGACGGAGACACAGGGAAGAAAAGTTGGGAAGGCTGTACACAGAGACGTGAGGATGTATATCTTCAGCGACAGAGTCGTGGACACGTCGAACATGGTAGCCGTAGAGGATACAGATGCGAGTGCCGCTGAAATATTCACAAAGCTGTATGATTGAAGTGTCAGACAGGTAAGGGGGAACCGCGTCTGATGGGTCAGGCAAAGCCCCAGGGACCTGAGAATAATGGACCTGGTACTGACGGACGACCCTGGAGACCTGTAACACATGCACCTTGCCTTTCCACGCGAAACATGGATGTTTTCTCCACGGCAGACTGAGGCGCTAAGCTGATATGTGATGATCTAACATCATGTGACGTAAGAAAGCTAAGACTCGCTCCACTAACAGAAATCTGGAGAATTACTTCAGATGATCGATTATTAACAGACTTATCAATACCAGGATATAGTTATCAGTAAAGATCATGACCACAATAAAAATGGAACTGGTCTGGTCTCGAAAAAAGAAATAGAATAAATGGCTGTGGAGAATTAAATGTGGTTGTATGCGACGTCATTTATATGATCTGATAAATAAAACATTCAAAATTATTTCTGAGGTTGTACATAGACACATACTATGTACTAACCTCGATATCACTTTATACAAAGAACTTACGTAAATAGTTGATAATAAGATATCATCTGTTGATATTAACAGCGTCAGCAGTAAGCGAGATCTCTTGACACATGACCACTATATCAACAGACTAATCTATGTGATTACAGACTGTCACTCAAAACTATTGATCTGAGATCCACTGTGAGATTATCTGGGACCCACTGAAAGAGGATCTGGAACCCACTGAGAGATGATCTGGGACCCACAGAGAGGCAGGAACATTTTAGATTTAATGATATCCACAAAAAAGACATCTAATTAGCTTCTGCTAGGCCAATGATCGTGACATTATCTAATTCAAAGTAAACTCTCTTTTCTATTTCGAAGATAACCACATCATGCCACTAAATCCTAGATTAGAAGACCATGATGAAATGCGTTAGGACACTAGTAATGTAAACTGGATTAGGCTCATAGTCGTAGGTACAGTTGACTGAATGTGACTCTAAAAGTGAAATACTTCCCATGAGGACGACAGTGTCGCTAGCTAGATGGGAAGTAGTGAAAGGATAACAAAGATTCCAGTAATGTACCTTAGCAAGGAAGAAATGCATGTGGGATATCCACTTCCATTTTTCTATATGCTGTCATGTCTACTGCCATATATATATATATATATATATATATATATATATATATATATATATATATATATATATGTGTGTCTGATGACAGAGTGGCAGATATAGGGTGTTTTGGTCGAGGTGGTGTGCAAAGTGAGAGGGTTAGGGAAAATGATTTGGTAAACAGAGAAGAGGTAGTAAAAGCTTTGCGGAAGATGAAAGCCGGCAAGGCAGCAGGTTTGGATGGTATTGCAGTGGAATTTATTAAAAAAGGGGGTGACTGTATTGTTGACTGGTTGGTAAGGTTATTTAATGTATGTATGACTCATGGTGAGGTGCCTGAGGATTGGCGGAATGCGTGCATAGTGCCATTGTACAAAGGCAAAGGGGATAAGAGTGAGTGCTCAAATTACAGAGGTATAAGTTTGTTGAGTATTCCTGGTAAATTATATGGGAGGGTATTGATCGAGAGGGTGAAGGCATGTACAGAGCATCAGATTGGGGAAGAGCAGTGCGGTTTCAGAAGTGGTAGAGGATGTGTGGATCAGGTGTTTGCTTTGAAGAATGTATGTGAGAAATACTTAGAAAAGCAAATGGATTTGTATGTAGCATTTATGGATCTGGAGAAGGCATATGATAGAGTTGATAGAGATGCTCTGTGGAAGGTATTAAGAATATATGGTGTGGGAGGCAAGTTGTTAGAAGCAGTGAAAAGTTTTTATCGAGGATGTAAGGCATGTGTACGTGTAGGAAGAGAGGAAAGTGATTGGTTCTCAGTGAATGTAGGTTTGCGGCAGGGGTGTGTGATGTCTCCATGGTTGTTTAATTTGTTTATGGATGGGGTTGTAAGGGAGGTAAATGCAAGAGTCCTGGAAAGAGGGGCAAGTATGAAGTCTGTTGGGGATGAGAGAGCTTGGGAAGTGAGTCAGTTGTTGTTCGCTGATGATACAGCGCTGGTGGCTGATTCATGTGAGAAACTGCAGAAGCTGGTGACTGAGTTTGGTAAAGTGTGTGGAAGAAGAAAGTTGAGAGTAAATGTGAATAAGAGCAAGGTTATTAGGTACAGTAGGGGTGAGGGTCAAGTCAATTGGGAGGTGAGTTTGAATGGAGAAAAACTGGAGGAAGTGAAGTGTTTTAGATATCTGGGAGTGGATCTGTCAGCGGATGGAACCATGGAAGCGGAAGTGGATCATAGGGTGGGGGAGGGGGCGAAAATTTTGGGAGCCTTGAAAAATGTGTGGAAGTCGAGAACATTATCTCGGAAAGCGAAAATGGGTATGTTTGAGGGAATAGTGGTTCCAACAATGTTGTATGGTTGCGAGGCGTGGGCTATGGATAGAGATGTGCGCAGGAGGATGGATGTGCTGGAAATGAGATGTTTGAGGACAATGTGTGGTGTGAGGTGGTTTGATCGAGTAAGTAACGTAAGGGTAAGAGAGATGTGTGGAAATAAAAAGAGCGTGGTTGAGAGAGCAGAAGAGGGTGTTTTGAAATGGTTTGGGCACATGGAGAGAATGAGTGAGGAGAGATTGACCAAGAGGATATATGTGTCGGAGGTGGAGGGAACGAGGAGAAGAGGGAGACCAAATTGGAGGTGGAAAGATGGAGTGAAAAAGATTTTGTGTGATCGGGGCCTGAACATGCAGGAGGGTGAAAGGAGGGCAAGGAATAGAGTGAATTGGAGTCATGTGGTATACAGGGGTTGACGTGCTGTCAGTGGATTGAATCAAGGCATGTGAAGCGTCTGGGGTAAACCATGGAAAGCTGTGTAGGTATGTATATTTGCGTGTGTGGACGTGTGTATGTACATGTGTATGGGGGGGGGGGGGTTGGGCCACTTCTTTCGTCTGTTTCCTTGCGCTACCTCGCAAACGCGGGAGACAGCGACAAAGTATAAAAAAAAAAAAAAAAAAAAAAAAAAATATATATATATATACATATATATATATATATATATATATATATATATATATATATATATACACATATATATAAATATACATATATATATACGAATAAAGTGCATATGAACGCGCACCTTCATAGAACATACAAACCTCCAACAGCCAGGATCGAACCCGGGACCCCTGTGCAAGAGGCAGGCATGCTAACCGCTAAGCTATGGACCAGGCCCATAGCCTAGCAGTTAGCATGCCTGCCTCTTGCACAGGGGTCCCGGGTTCGATCCTGGCTGTTGGAGGTTTGTATGTTCTATGAAGATATATATATATATATATATATATATATATATATATATATATATATATACATAAGTGTGTGTGTGTGCAGAAATCACTTCACTTCCTCCAGATTCTATAAATTCGAACTCACGTCTCATCTAACTTGTCCCTCGATCCTGCTGAACCTAATAACCTTACTTTTATATACATTTGCTCTCAACTTTCTCCATTCACACTCTCCCAAACTTTGTCACCAACTTCTGCAGTTTCTCACTCGAATCAGCCACTAGACCTGTAGCATCGGCGAACAACAACTGACTCACTTCCCAGGCCCTCTCATCCCTCACAGACTGCATACTCTCCCCTCTCTCTGAGACTCGCATTTCCCTACCTCAACATCGCATCTATAAACAAATTGGACAACTATGGTGACAAAACACATCTTTGCCGCAAAACAACCTTCACTTGGAAACAATCACTCCTCTCTTCCTACTCGTACACATGCCTTACACCTTTGATAAACACTTCTCACTGCTTCAAGCAGCATTCCTCCCACACTGTAATCCTCTTTAGAATTTCCACAAAGCATCTCTATCATCACTATCATATGCTTTTTTCCAGATTCATACATACCACACACAAATCCATCTGCTTCTCTATTTCTCACACTCATTCTTTACAGCAAGCACCTGATCTACGCACCCTATACCACTTTCTGAAACCACGATGCTCCTCCTCAGTCTGATGCTCTGTACATGCCTCCACCTTGTCAATCAGTAAGTTAACAGGTGCACTCAACTTATACTTCTGTACTTTGAACGCTCACCTTTATCCCCCTTGCCTTTATTCAGTGACACTTTACATGAGCTCCACCAATATTCAAGCACCTCACCATGATCCATACATACATTGAAAATTCTAACTAACCAATCAACAACAAAATCACCCACTTTTTCAATAAATTCAACTACAGTACTATCCGCTCCAGCCACCTTGCCACATTTTATCCTTCGTAAAGCTTTTACCACCTCCTCTTTTTTTACCAAACCACTCTCCGCAATTTCTCACTTCGCATACCACCCCGACCTCAGCACCCTACATATGCCACCCTATCATGAAATGCATTCAACAGTTCTTCAAGATACTCATTGCACCTCCCTCTTACTTCATCACTACCTGTTATCACTTCCTCTTAAGAATGCCTCCTTCACCGATGTTCTAGCTTGTTCTCTTGTTTTTCGCACACCACTTACCTCCTTCCAAACATCGTTTTCTCTCTAAAGGTTACTAATACTCGCTCAACCAGACTCATCTGCCCACTTTTTCAAACCCTTCACCATCCTTTTGACCTCATGCTGTTTTCACTTATATATCCCCCAGTCATTTGCACTTTTTCATTATAAGTACCGCCCAAATCCCTCTCTTTTCTCTTTCGCTAGCAATTTTACTTCTTCATCCCACCACTCACTACCCTTTCTAATCTGCCCACCACAACTTTCACATGCCACATGTATCTCTTGCATGTGGCTTTCCTGAGTACCTCTCATTCCTCAGGCACTCTTCGTGTTTCATCTACTCACTCCTTTAGCCACTCTACGCTCGACACCAGTTATTTCTTTACACAGGTCTTATTCAAGATCACTTACTCTCACCTCTCTCTTCTCACCGATACTGTTTTCTCTTTTCTGTAAATATATACAAACCTACACTCTTGCCTCTACAAGATAATGCTCAGACATCTCACCAGCTGCCCCTCTCAACCCATCTACGTCCAAACGTCTCTCCTGAACACCTCAATCAATTGATATGAAATCTAATGATGCCCACTGACTATCTCTCCTGCACATATACGTATACTTGTGTGTGTCTTTCTTTTTAAGCCAGGTATTCCAAATCACCAGTCCATTTTCAGCACACAACCCCACAAGCTCTTTACCATTCCATTCACAGCATTGAATACCCTATGCCAACAAATTTACCTTTAACTGCCATATTACTCACCTTCGTATTCAAATCACCCATCACTAACGTCCTGTTTCTTGCATCAAAGCTGCTGACACTCACTCACCTACCCTTAAAACACTTACCACTCAAGATCCTTCCTCTCATGGTCTGGTACATAAGCACTGACAGTCACCCATCTCTTGCCATCCACTTTCATTTTTACCTATATCAGTCTGGAACTTTCTTCCTTACACTCTGTCACACACTTCCACAACTCCTGTTTCAGGAGTAGTGCTACTCCTTCCTTAGGTCTAACCCTCTCACCAACCCCTTACTTTACTTCCAATACGTATCCAAATCATTCTTCTTTTTTATCCTTGAGCTTTGTTTCACTCAGAGCCAGAACATCCAGGTTTCTTTCCTCAAACATACTACCTATATCCCCTATCTTCTCATCTTGGTTACATCCACACATATTTAGACACACCGGCTTGAGCCAGAGAGAGAGAGAGAGAGAGAGAGAGAGAGAGAGAGAGAGAGAGAGAGAGAGAGAGAGAGAGAGAGAGAGAGAGGGAGAGACTCGCATGTATTGTATTACTGTTAAAATTTACTTATTTTCCAAGTGTCATCATCAGGTAACACTTACTGCGACTGTAATGAACTATGTACAAAGGAGAATGATAATTACCGTATCTACTCGTGTTATGTTTTCATTTCAGCCAACTGGGTTTCTGTATGTCGGTCTGTCGTTGCTGGGATCTCATCGCCTTAACTAGAATGAAGAGAGGAAAACACCAAGATAGAAAAAAAAATATTGCCCTTTATTAAAGTGAATTTTTACCTTCATTAACCTACTGAAAGCAAAATATTGGAGCACTGCAGTCACGTAAAACCTTGCATATAACTGTCTGCTCGATATGAAAATGGAGGAAGTTGCACAAAAAAAGAAATTGTAACAAAACAAAAGGAATAGGGAAGAGAAGATATACTTGCTCGTAAAAGAGAGATTGAGCGAAATTACTGAGAAGAATATGACAACTGTTACTAATGTTTCCAGTTAGGTGTAGCAGGAAGATGAAACAAGAATGTTTGAGGAGATCATATCTTCTTCAATCTCCAAAACATGGCCAGTCTTCGATATAGTTTCAACGGATCATTCATTTCAGGCCACAATGTCAGAAGCAAGTCTGGGTCTGCTTTAATGGAATTTCTCTTTTAATGACAACATAAACTTCGTCCATAAAGCTAAACCTTCACTACCAATCGACTGAGAGCAGCAACTTCCGCAGTGAAGACCATCAGGCACCGCTGGAAGTCGTACCACACTGGAAGAGGATACAGCAAGTTCCCACGCTCGTGAGAGGATGCAAATGAGGGAAGCTTGTGATACTAGGGGGGAGACCAGTCACGGAACGTGTACAGGACGTGGGCTGGAGACGAGCAATCACTTGTGACTTTGAAACAACGTCGACGTGCGAAGATAAGGATGTCATGGAGTAGTCAGTGCATGTCGCATACCACTACGGTCTTCATCTCGACCGTAGATGTTGTTAGACTGTAAGAGTCCCACCAGATTCGACTGCATCTCACGAGTTTAGATTCTGACATCATGTTCCAGGTGGTCATCACCCGAGCACGACCTGGCGATGCTGTACACAATGTAGTCTCTTGATGTCTCGTTAGCCTCCGCCATCCTCAGACCGTTCGTACGTTGACCCCAGCTTGACCTGTACACTTGCTTACGACATCTGACCCAGTGTTGTACATCGTCTTGTGCTCCCGCTGCTCTCACACACTAGCCTGGCGTCTGAATGATACCCGGGACCTTACTCTGCCCGGAAAGAGGAAGGAGCTAACCCTCTGAACACGACAGTACGACTCTAGACCACAACGAAATGACCTTGAGCACGACGCTTGAAGGTAACGTCTCGATGTGGTCAGTGGTCGTGCCGCCGTGCTCCAGGGCCGTACTGTAGTGTTTACGGGGTTGAGGGGAAGCGTCCTCAGCAGTAGTGTAGCAAACGTTTCATGCTTTCAGACTCCTAGATCGTCATCCCTTCCGTAAACGTTTCACTCAAGAGCAGCTAAGTTATCACATCAAGTAGCAGATGGCCACATCATCATTCTAATATACACTTTTTGTAACTTAACATCGCATCATTCGTCTTATTACAATAATTTTGATGTTGGTAAATGATAATAACATTACTCACAGTAATGACAGTTATAGTAATAACTCTTACGTTGATGATTATGGTAACTTGAAGAAGAAACGTTTTATGTACACGTAAGAGATATTTTCCGTGACCTTCCTACAGTGTCAGTACAAGGGAGACTTGTGGACAGTGTACGGGGGAAGACCATCCACAAAACTGAAAGAATGAAAGAAAACTCCATGGCTATCTTAACTTTCAATTACCACATTTTATGACAGTTTGGGAAGAGCGAGAAAAATATAGAGTTTGATTTTTCAGTGACGAACGAAAGGGTTAACCTAAATATCCCCCCAGAGGCGCCACCTGGGGTAGGGAGAGTGAGAGAGAGAGAGAGAGAGAGAGAGAGAGAGAGAGAGAGAGAGAGAGAGAGAGAGAGAGAGAGATCTGAGTAATAAGACCACCATCCTAACGACCGTACGTCAACTGTTAACTTTCGTTCCAAAATTCCGACGATCGACAACAGCTCTCGTTGTACCGTCTTCGTAATCCGTCTGTAAGACTTGCTGGGATTCGTCAAACAATATCTTGTACATGTTCTGCTGCCATGCAACATTTACAACTATGTATGGTGTCCTCATGTAGTACCATGTCTTCATTCATTTCCTCCTATTCATCCATCTTAACTACAATGTACTTCACATCTTTTCTTACAACTTTCTTGGTTAGTTTCATGTTATATTCCCTGGTTACTTTACCCCTGTATGTGTGATTACTGTTTCTAATTACCATTTGTGAGTTAAGGGGAGAGAGTCTGACACTCGTGTCGCCCAGTTTCTTAACCGTGTATAAATGTACCACGTCTTTACTCCTGTGTACACACACACACACACACACACACACACACACACACACACACACACACACACACATGGGCCTCCGTGGTGGAGTTCTGCTGCTGGTGCCGTCTTTGGTGCCGTCTTACACTGCTGACGCAAGACTCTGTGTGAACATAGATCAGATCAAGTTGATAATCTGGACACTTGCGGTGATACGTCTAAGACGATATACGTTGAAAGAGACGTCCATCCGGCTGTGAGAGAGGAATGGCCGAGGTTCGTCAACATAGAGAAGGAACGTGTGGGGGAATGTCTGGTGTGTCATCCATCTGACGACCAGCGGGAGTTAACTATATAGTGACGGTAATGTTACCGACACATGGAACCCACAGGTGTTCTGAATCGTCCACAGGTGTTCTCAATCACCCACAGGTGTTCTCAATCACCCATGGGTGTTCTTAGTCACCCAGAGGTGTTATGAATCACCCACAGTTGTTATGAATTACCCACAGTTGTTCTGAATCACCCATAGGTGTTCTTAATCACCCAAAGGTGTAATGAATCGTTCACAGGTGTTCCGAACCACCCACAGTAAGTTAATTAAATATATCATCATGGAATGTTAATGGAATGTACACCTAAATTGAAAAAAAAATACATCTGCAGCTTTGGTCTAGTTATGGTATAATTTGACTTAATGAAGTCAAAACAGGTTCACCAGCAACGTTCTCCGGGTATGTGATATATCAGAACGAAGCCGTTGGATCAACTAAGGAAGGTAATACTGTACTGTGTGTGTGTGTGTGTGTGTGTGTGTGTGTGTGTGTGTGTGTGTGTGTGTGTGTGTGTGTGTGTGTGTGTGTGTGAACAGTTTGTCTCATTTAGAACATCTTATTGTATCGGTGATCAAGTGTGGCGACAATATAAGGTTATACAAGGGACTCTATTTCAGTTTTGCTGTGTACCATCATGTAATTTCGCATATCATTCTCATGCATCATTTGCTGTTACCCTAGAAAAATGTGGTCCACTGTGTGAGTAATGGCTCTGTCCTCACTGATGATATGATTGGTAGATTTGGAAAATCAGTGAGAGATATACTTGTCCATACACGACCTTCAAACCCCAATTGATTATCATAACCTGTGATAAATGATGATTCAGCGTTAGTAATGGTAATGTAGTGTCTCCACTTTATGCACTAATAGTACTTTATAACTGATTAATAACGTTATGACACGAGAATATCACTTTGGTTGTCGTGTGACTTATAAGAAAAGAGACACATTGATCTCAGACCCTGACACATGTATCGTGTCTCAAGGTTTGGTCAAATGTACAACTGATGTCTGTGTTGTGCGCCGGAGTGGCTTCCGTCCTACCACACCACGACTGCACTTGCCACCGCTGGTGTGGACCTGGACGGTAGTAACCTTCTAAGACCAACGTCGCTGGAAGATCACTCGCCGATATATAGCTGCCAAATGTAGGCTAGCCAGGAAACCAGTGAAACTTGATAACATCGATAGAGAAGAGTTGGAGGATAACGTGGCGAGGATTGATAAGGTTATTGATAACACTGATAGCAATGTATTGGCAGAGAATGTGACCTATGTGTTACACGCATGTGGTGGCAAATGTGTGGCTTGTGTGTGGAATGTGGAGGACAGTGATGATGACGTGGGTAGATGGGAGAGGCTGTTACAAGATGATGATGATGGGAGTGTGGAGAGCGATAGACTGGGAGGAGAATTTCGATATATCTATTGATGGTGATCATGATGGTAGTTGGCCAGACGATAAGGAGTTTAAAGGTCATTTAGAACATGTACTCAACCCTCTGACAACCGTTACTAATACCGATGATGTTGAAAGTGACCCACAATTATCGCGGCATCAGCAGGCTTGGGAGCAGGGCAGGGAGTAGGCTGGGGAGTAAGATGGGGTAAACAGGCTGTGAAGCAGGCTGGGGAGCAGGTTGGGAGAGCAGGCTGGGGAGCAGGCTGGTGAGCAGGTTGGGAGAGCAGGCTGGTGAGCAGGCTGGGGAGCAGGATGGGAGAGCAGGCTGGGGAGCAGGCTGGGGAGCAGGCTGAGAGAGCAGGCTGGGGGAGCAGGCTGGGAGAGCAGGCTGGGAGAGCAGGCTGGGGAGCAGGCTGGGGGAGCAGGCTGGGGGAGCAGGCTGGGGGACCACTACAGAAACGTGAACGTATGGAAGACATTGTAGCTTTGCGACTCCTCAACGATACAGGCAAAATAAAGCAAATTAAACTTTTCTGTCACTTTTCTCCACGTCTGTAAAGGTGATGAGTTGGTACACTGGTACGAATTATTCATTGTCTTAAAGCGAATAGGAAGTGGTGTGGCGCTGCTTGTGACGGTGGTGGAAATCGCGTAACGCGTTACGGAAAGTATCGTGGGCTCCGGCTGTTACACCTGCTACGTTGCTCGTGTGACAAGGTCTATCCAACTCATGTTTTGTTGTTCTAATATTTGTGAATGAGTTAATAAAATGTAAAATGTGAACTGGATGGATTTTTAGAACAAATGCTTGTACTGTTGGTAGATGACATGGTATTCTAGTCCACAACGAGAGGGGAAATATTATCAGAAGGTTTAGTATGCTGCAAGAACCTTGTCATGAACATGGAATGAAGATAAATACTGACAAAACACATGAAGCTGGTGAGCTGGGCCGGTGCGTTCGGGTGGGTTAGCCGCTGAACACTGTAAAAACTGTGTGTATCATGACTCAACGTTCACATGTGCCCGGGTCCTTGTCACCGCTGGTTGAAGATCATGATGGAAGTAAATTGTGTCATGTGTTGAGATTTGCTTTATCTATCAAAAGAAACAATGATGTACCATCTATCACGAGGCATCGCGTGTTGATCACGGCCCTTATGTCATTGTCCCTGTATGGTTGTGAGCCGTGGGCAGGGAAGGGCTGATGTTAAACCTGTAATCAAACTTTAATACAAGGATATGAAAGAGTTGTTGCGAGTGAGGAGAACAACACACAACTTATTATATATTACGCTGAATTGGCCTACCCTAATTGCCAGACTTATTTATAAACAACACAAATTCTTTCATGAATTATGGTCTGGGAGAACCAATAAGAATGACAACATTTTGTCTTTTGTCGTAAATTCAGTTATTTTTCTATATTCCTTTTGGAAAAAATTCTACGCAATATTTTACACATTGATATTCCCAATATATTTGTATTAACTGGAGATGTACACAGTGCCATAGCGAAGTCTGGCCACAGCCTGGTAGTGATGTCTGGCCACAGCCTGGTAGTGATGTCTGGCCACAGCCTGGCAGTGGTGTCTGGCCACAGCCTGGCAGTGGTGTCTAGCCACAGCCTGGCAGTGGTGTCTGGCCACAGCCTGGTAGTGATGTCTGGCCACAGCCTGGCAGGGGCGTGGCCGCCTCACCTTGGAAGAGCGCCTGTGTATCGTAGGTTCGTGCACACATAGAGACGTGTTGTGGAGGCTGGTCCTCACACAGAACATTTTAAAGATTTTATGGTTTCAACTCCCCCTTATATGATCTGTTCTTCTTCACTGATGAAATTGTGTGTCAGAATGTCCAAAACATTTTACTGTTGTATGTTTGATGTTCTCAGTTCAATTCATGATTTTACATATCTTTACTTTGTTTAATACGTATTAAAGACCATTTGTCAGACTTTAGTAATCTATTGTTTTTGATGTATTACAATAATGTTTTGTATTGAAATATTTTGTTTGCGCCCTATGTAATATTTTCAGTGTAAGCTGTGGTCAATAAACATATGTACGTATATATATATATATATATATATATATATATATATATATATATATATATATATATATATATATATATATATATATATATATATATATATATATATATATCCTCTTGTTCATCCAGGCAGCATGTGGCTGTCGTATACCGCCAGTGGTAACCATGATCCATAACCAAGTCCACACTAATCCCCGGATTAACTTGATCCTCCTGTATACACTGGCTTAGCCCATTGACGGCACGTCGCCACAATTTACCAGATCGATCCGGTGTGTCGCCTCTTGCCAACGTGAATGGTCAGGCCCTGGTACCCCAAAGCGGCCTTTACTCCATCTATCCAGTTTCCTCTCCTTCCTCTCTCTTCACTGGTCCTCTCCTTCCTCTCTCTTCACTGGTCCTATTCATATGAAACATATCATCACACCGTGTTCAACCTCCCAGCATGGATGACAACTCTACTATCGCAACCTTTCTCTCTGGCACTGTCTCTCCTCCCATGATCATTCCTCCTCAAACCAAACATCGTTCACAAGCGTTTCATTTCCGGCATTTTCATCTCTTCTTATCTTTTGTTAATTTCAAGCCCAGAAACTCATAGCCATAGCCATCTCTGTCCATGGTATGAGTGACCTTTCCCTCCACACACACTATAACTCACCTGGGACTGCTTGGTCACCTTCATCAACCCTTTGACTTACCTCATCTGCTGTAACGTCACCTGCTGCCACGTCCACTCACACGTGCCCACAGT
Organism: Panulirus ornatus; assembly: GCF_036320965.1. Lineage (NCBI taxonomy): Eukaryota > Metazoa > Arthropoda > Malacostraca > Decapoda > Palinuridae > Panulirus > Panulirus ornatus. Next base: position 25,506,151 of record NC_092261.1, read on the forward strand.
GCTTCACTTCCCACAGGTCCTCCCTATTCAAAAACACATTTAAACCATCTCGTTCATCGCCCCTCCGCTTCCCCCCCCCCCCCCCCCCCGCCCCACACACACACACACACACACACACATACACACACACACAGAGCTACATCCCAGAACAATTTTTTTTCATCTCTTTGCATTTACTGTCAACACTTTCCCTTTACACGTTCTCCTGAATTTTCCCACCAGCATAATGGAGTTTATAGATCTGTCACCAGCGCCGTATTACTACATGTAGACAGTAACTGTTTGACCTTACGTGCTCTCCGACACACGTATCTTACCGCAAATTCTCCCCTGGCGCCCAGAGCTTCTTATCAACCTCCTGACCAAACTGATCATTGATAGATCAAACAGCCATGGTGACATCACACATCCTTGATGCAGAGCCACCCTCACTAAGGACCGCAAGCCCTGCTCTCTCTCTCAGTAAGTCTCCTCGCTGAAGTATTCAGCAGCTTTCCATTAACTCTACATATCCATAAACGTTTTCCCTGATGCATTTCTGTTGACCCTGACGACATGAACTTTTTCCAGATCCGTAAATACCGGAGACAAATTCCTCTCTTACTCAAAATATTTCTCACACAATATTTTGAAGTAATCACCTCATCCACACATCCTCTACCACATATGAACCCATATTTTCCCACCCTTGTCTGGTACTCTGTGAACGCAACCATCTTTTCAATCACCACTGTCTCATGCACATTGCCTGGTATGCTCAAGAGACTTATGCAGCTTAAAATGTGACGATTGTGTTCGAAATATTCAGATAAACAAATGGATTTGTACGTCTAGACACTATCTGCCCCTCCTGAAACTATACTGCTCCTGCCCAGGAAGCTGTTCTGTGCGTGACACATGTCACTACTCCGCAAGAAACCGAACCAAATGGACTGAAAATGATAATCTTCAACCACCTTATTCAGAAAATTCATAATTGTCTTCTGGCACCTCTACCAGGCCTTCATCTCGCACTATGCTTCAGTGTCTCTTCTGTTTTCACTATCCCTCTCGCCATGATATACTCAGTCCTGAACACACGACGTCTGCTTCTCTATCAATCAACAACTTTATAAGTCTACCACAATACTCCGTCAGTCTCTTTTCTACACCTTCATCTGCTCCATGTCCTGCCTCCTCCCATGCTCTCTTGCTTTCCTCCCATTGTTCACTTACGTCCCGGGTTTCGTCGACAGTTTAACACCCAAACTTTCATCTTCTCTCGTTTCTCAGCTCTCATACCTTTTCCTTAACCTCCTGCAGCTTACTCTTATGTTCCTCCTACTCACTAACCACGGGAGCCAGTGATCACACCAGCTGAGCCATGTCAGTGTCCAGCTGGAAGGCCAGAGGTGCGTGTCATACCCCATGACGCGTGATGGAACATTAGACTCTGATGTTTTTCAGGATCATAATTTGTATAAATATTTACTAATGCTATGCCATATATCATGTTTACCTGGGAAAGAAATTTGCAAATATAATGCTTGTAAAATGTTGCGAGTATAAATACCTATAATTCTTTTTTACCAAATGCCACATGCGAGCAATAAGGATACGAAATAATAACCTCGAATTTTCCTGCCATTTCATCGATTCATTTTTCTTACAGGATCTTTATAAATTTTGTATCATTAATGTCAGGTTGTGTAATTGGCATATATGTCATTCTACACTTCAAAGTATAAATGGCAGAGGCCAGACTATAATTTTGTGTGAATTTGTTCGTATATAATGGAGACAATTTCCAGTTGGTACTATCTGATGTTGTGGCAATGAGATGCAGAATATAATGAACTTTCATCACGGCAAAATATGTGGAAACAACGTGTTTACAGCGAGCTGGGCCGGCCAGTGGACACACCCAGCACCTCACCTAACAAACACACCTAACAAGTTAACAGACATGGCCGGGAAAATTCACAACACAAAGTCATCCACGCAACAGAACCGGAAAACCTTTCATCATAAACAGCTGATCAGTAAACAGTTCACTTAACAGATGCAGCTGACCTTTCATGCACAGAGCTGGGGGGGTCACAGACCAGGACGAACCCTCTCATGCACAGAGCTGGGAGGGTCACAGACTAGGACGGACCCTCTCATGCACAGAGCTGGGAGGGTCACAGACTAGGACGGACCCTCTCATGCACAGAGCTGGGAGGGTCACAGACCAGGACGGACCCTCTCATGCACAGAGCTGGGAGGGTCACAGACCAGGACGAACCCTCTCATGCACAGAGCTGGGAGGGTCACAGACTAGGACGGACATCTAGCGTACTCAGCAGGTCAGTTAACGTAACCGGTTCATTAAGAAATACGATGGCTCATCTAACAGCCACAGTTGGCTCTGTAACAGACTCAGCCATCCAACTGACTCATATGGCCATATATATATAGCAGACGTAGTTGGTCACTTATCAGACGCTGCAGTCAACATAGGTAAAAGAAAAACATGAGACCAGAAGGGATGAAGTATGCAGCTGTGTTCGATAAATAAAGCTGGAAAGTACTAGCTGATGGATCTTCCAGCAGAGCAACATACAAGCTTAGCTTACTAGCATCTGCATCACGAAGACGTGATACAAGAACTTTCGGTCTATACTGACACAAACTCTTCACCAGAGATTCTAACACTCTCCTCTGAGTATTGTTACGCCTTACAGGGTGTCTGTAAGGTTCTGTTCCATTTGATATCATCTTAAGAAGACTTCCCTGAAGAAGGTCACTAAGGAGGCAAGGAACATTTCGTTGCATTCCAGCATCTCGTTTGGTTATATATTATTGCCACATCTTGTCCACGGAACCAGGAATGAAAGTGCGATGACGAAGCCAATTCTGGGGTCTCACAGCTGGGAGGTTCAAGAGGAGATAAGCCACTGAACGATCCTCTCTAAATCCAAACTTTCTTTCATTATGCAAATGATGTTCACCAAAGAACTTTGTCACTTGCTGGGAGTTCACAGTCTCTAGGCGATGAGAAGCGGAGACGCTGGCCTGTATTTACTCAACTGTTTCATTCATTCTCTTCAGGACTGCGACAACGTACGATGTTATCCATCTTACCTTGTGTGAGGCTGACGCTACATCCTCATGGGCTCACCTCTCCAGGCTCCGTAGTCTTCCCTGTGACTGGCGACTTCTGGTGCAAACCTCCATCCATTTGGCTGAAGCCCAGCATGAAGCAGGACACCTGCATCTTGCCTGTGAGGTGTACAGACTGCCTGCAGTCGTCATGGTCATCATATGAAGGTACCTAACTTGGGCCACTAGAACGTGGACGTAATTCGTCCAGGTCTCTCCATGGTGCATACTTCCCACTGTGGGATGATGACCCAATATCACTCATCAACAGATATGCTTGAAAACATTTTTGTAGTTAGTACTTAGATGATTTTTTGATATCTAAATCTGATTCAATGTTTAGTGTCTGGCAAATGATGGTCATACCTGGTCGACAAGAGGTACTGCATTTGGTAGTAGACAGTATGAGGTGAAGGTCTAGGATGAGGTGAGCAGCGGCAGAGGCTTCAATAATATTTCTACTGTGTCACGAGAACATTTCAGGCAGCGGCCCTATAATGGGAGTGTGGTGCGGTCACACTGGATGGCCTTCTTCTGATCCGATGGGATGGGCAGTACTCTGAAGAAAACCTGAGGAGCGAAGATCCCTGCACATCTCACGGGTTGAAGCCACACAGTTCTATGGGGAAAAAATTGAAATTCATCGAGATTCATTTGAATGAGTTGATGTTTGAGATCATGAACTATCACAGTAAGTTCGTATCCTTCTAGTGAAGTCTTAATTGTGTACATCAAGTCTTCATAAAGATGAAGAATACAAGATTATGATTTCAGACTATCAGGAAGGAGGACCCTGATGAGGTGGACACTTATATCCTCACTAAAGCACAGTAAGTCATAGTGTCCACAGCCTCCTGCACAACAACCACAGAGGATGGGATCTTCAGTCGAACTATTCCACGTGAGCAACTCCGTACGTGATGGGGGTTCACGAGGTTGTGCGTTGATCCGTCACTACTGATAATGAAACATGTGTGGCTTCCTGGAGGTATGACCAGTTGTGCGTTGATGTCGCGTCACTGAATGAAGGAGGAAGTCTGACTCTGTCGCTGGAAGGAGTTTTGGTGTCGTGCAACCTTGCGACTGTGAGCATCCATGAACGTGATCTCACTACAGAAGGAGCCTGCAGACCGTAGCGAGAACTTGCTTCACCCAGTGGCACTGTGCGGACCTTCTACAACTCGTCATAACTCGCATTCCAGGAAGCATGGACGTTTGTTTCATGTGCTCGGTCTCGCTGTCCTCGTTCATGGTTTCCTCTACGATTTTCCCGCTGTCTGGGTACCTGAGGAGTGCCATCTCTCAGCGCTGGCTGATCAGCGTGGTCAGCGGGATGGGCTTGACCTTGTGCTCCTCCAGTTCTATGTTTTTCATTAGACCTCAGATTGTTGTGGTGTTGTCTTCGTCCCAGCCAGCACTGCACAGAGGCACGTCTCGTGTGTATTAGGTCCTGGTCGTATCGTTGGTCCCATGATCATCGAGGGTCGTCTTTCCAGGTAATCTTCAAGACTCATCAGTTTGGTCAATGAAGATGAGCCAGTAGTCCTGAAGGTTCTCATATCCTGGATGAGAACGGTATTTCCCGCACTGCTTCTTGTATTTGGTCCCACATGCTCACCCGCTGGGCAAGATCACTTGGGAGCTCTTTCTTTTCATCAATATCATCTCAAATGTTAAAGTAAAAAGATCACGTCATCTTTATTTCATAAGTTCTTTGTGGCAGAAATTTGTGTATAGCAAAATTCAGCACCTCCCTTGCAGACAGACAATGTTGCACAGGTTCCGACGGCCTTCATGCCAGCAGCAGGTGTAGGTTGTGTCCCTTGTCGTCCAGCGGCACGCACTGCAATAACAATAAGGGTGTTGCCCGGGAGAGTCTGTAGTTGTGAGATTTTCCGGTTCACAGCAGATTGTTCAGTGTTTACTCCTCGTGTCTTGTCTGTCCGAGGAGGGAAGGGAAGGGGAGAAATAAGACGGAAAGGGAGGCGAGGCAGCTGGAGAGGAGACAGGGTGGTATGGTATGGCCAGAGAGAGTGGGTGAGGGAAGTGTGGAATAGAGGAGAAGGCCAGTGAGAGGTGGCAGGGTGGATATGCAGACAGGTTTGGCTTAAGTGCAAATCAAATTACCAGCTGGTGCTGTATTGGGCCAGCGATCTGGGTCCCACTGATGTCTCCCATGTTGACCATTTTTTACCGAACAGTGATCGTCAGGATCACCATAATTGTGTTTCCAGAAAATGCACAGGTGAATGTGACTGCTCTTGATGGCAGTTGTAATGCTCTACAATCCGTTGATCCACTTGCAAAGATTATCATTATTAGGAGTAAAGCTACATACAGTCCATTCCTCACCTTGTTCCACCCAGTCTCTCTCTCTCTCTCTCTCTCTCTCTCTCTCTCTCTCTCTCTCTCTCTCTCTCTCTCTCTCTCTCTCTCTCTCTCTCTCTCTCTCTCTCTCTCTCTCTCTCTCTCTCTCTCTCTCTCTCTCTCTCTCTCTCTCTCTCTCTCTCTCTCTCTCATTTCTTCCTACTAAGAACCTAGTTCTTCCCTTTCTCACATACTGAAATCCTTCATCAAAGTCACTGCATCTCTTCATTCATTTTCTTTTCTTCACAGACGCTTCTTTGATTCCGTCACTCCCTCCATTTCGTCCTTTTCTTTACACAAGTGCAAACCAGGCAGGGAATCCACGTGTCAATCCTCCCTGCTCTACAGATATTACCGGAGGGAATTGGAGATACATTTGATATTTACAGAATCGTATTACCAGTGTAGAGTGATTACACGCCTCCAAATTGTTTTTATGCTCAGGATTATCATCAACATATTCGAAATTTACTGCACACTGTTATGTGCATGATTATATACACATAACGTTCTATTTACGGTTTGTGTGTGTGTGGTTGCTGGTGAAACTGGCCCTGATGTGCGATGTCGTCATGGTTATCTAATCTATTTATGGACGGGATGGTCAGAGAGGTGAATCCAAGAGTCATAAGACGAGGATTAAGTCTGCGACATATTGGGGGTGAGGGGTCACGGGAGGTGAATCGTCTGGTGTTTGCAGATGACGCGGTTCTGGTGACTAACGAAGAAGAGAAACGTCAAAATCTAATGACAATTTGGAAGAATGTGAGAAATAAAGCAGTGGAACAAATGTAAAAAAAAAAATTACACATAAAGTGCAGTAATAGAATGAAACAGGATGGTTTGAATATGTTTCAGTCAAGTGAACCTCAAAAAAGTTATGGTACCTTAAATACCTAGGATGAGAGTATACAGCGGATGGAACGATGGGGACTGAACGATGGGGACACCCCTGAAGCAGACTCACCTTCACTTAAAGCCATCCACCCTGCTCTCTACCGACCATGCACACATTTCATAAAACACTTCAGTTACTCTTATAGCTTTCTTCCCACAATATATGTTCGTAGCACCATCCACAAAGCATCTCTATCAACCCTGTAATACTCTTCCTCCAAATCCATGAATACAGCGTACAAATTTCTCTACTCCTCAGAGAATTTCTCTTACACATTCTTGAAAGCAAATATCTGATCTACACATTCTCTACTATTCCTAAAACTACATTGTTTCTCCCGTGTGATGCTCTATTCATGCTCCCATCCTCTCAACCACTACTCCCCCATACAACTTGTAAGGTACATTCAACAAGATCATCCCTCTGTAATTCAAACATCACCTTTGTACCCCTTGTCTTCATACAGTGGCAATATACATGTACTCCACCAATTTTCAGGTACCTCATTTTCATCCAAAATGAACTGAAAGTCCTAAATAATCGATAATACAGTCACCCACTTTCGTAAGAAATTCAACTACTACAATCGCTTTGCCACATTTCATCTTATATAAAGTTTTCACCACTTCTCTTTTCACCAAACGACTTACTATGACTCTCCCACTTCACATACTTCCCCAACCCAAGCACCTTACATCTGTGCCATCCTATCTTCAGACACTTTCGGCCATGCTTCAAAGTCCTCTTCACCTCATCTCTGCCTGCTACCATTTCTGCATTTGCCCCTTCATTGATGTTCCCATTGTCTTCTTTTTGTATTAATCTCACGCTAATAACCACCTTCCAAACATTTTCTTATTCTCCCTGAAGTTTGTCGACACTCGCTCACCCCAACTTTCATCTGTTCTTTTTTTCAACCCTTGGGCCTTCCTCTTTACCTCCTGTCGCTTTCTCATATACATCACCCAATCACTCGCACTCCCTCCTTGTGAGTAGCACCCACACACCTCTCGTTTCTCTTTCACTAGTATTTCAATTTTGTCATCCCACCACTCACTACCCTTCCTCATATGCTTTTACCCTCATCTCCCGTATGTCATACACCACTCTCGCACATGTAAGCCCTGCCTTTCCAATCAATAACAAAGAAAACTTTATACTTATCAGTCATTTATACTTTATAATTTACTATTTGTCTATTATTTATACTTATCATTCATCTATACTTTATAATTCATTACTTATTTATTATTCATCATCCCCCACCCACTCCCAAGTTTCATGAACTTTCACCTTTCGCCATTCTAAATTCAATCTCTCCAGGTGATCTCTTCGCAGAAGTCACTTTTCCAAGCTCACTTTTGTGTTTGTATGTGTGTGTGTGTGTGTGTGTGTGTGTGTGTGTGTGTGTGTGTGTGTGATGAATTATCCATAGCAGGACTAGAAAAGGAGCTTGTAACTCTGTCATTAACTCCCGTTAAAAGGCTGTGTATATAAGATCTTTGTAATGTACATAGACAGCTTGTCTAGTATCAGGCAAAGTATGCGTGCGTTCGCTGTGTGAAAATTGCTTAAGATATGCTTCTTTTCACGTAAGAAATGGTAGATTATTGTTGTTATCTGATAAAGTAATACTACATTGAGTGAACAATGTCTTGTATGGCTCCGAATGATATGAAGATAACAGCTATAGTGTAAGATAGAACTTGATATATGAGATGATATAAGCTTTGATATTCTCTCTCTCTCTCTCTCTCTCTCTCTCTCTCTCTCTCTCTCTCTCTCTCTCTCTCTCTCTCTCTCTCTCTCTCTCTCTCTTCTTCTTCTTCTTCTTCTTTTTCTCTATAAGAAAGCGACTTTATATGCAATGAAAAAGTAAAAAGGAATTTCTTTTCTTTATGACGTTCACATGTACCGCTGTCCTCTAGGGATTAATTGAGTGAATTAAACTTAGTTAACTTAGTTATCTTAGTTAACTTGTTTTACGAAGTCCTGAGGCCCAAGAGGCAGTGTCCTCGCCCTCCACTACAGAATTTGATGTGTCTAAAGAAGCTGGTGAGAATGTTGAAGTGGTTGTGTAAAGACATTATAATACTTAACAATGTATCACCTGGTTAAGTGAACATGTCTTAGGGAAGGTCAAATGGTAAGTGTTTGTCAGTGGCTTCAGAAATAAGGACGAGTATCATGCGAGGAGGATCCAGGTGGTATATGTTCATAAGGAATTCCGTTACTGCTGCAGTAACCACTGGTGTGTTACGGTGGTGTACAGTAACACTTCATACGTTTAGTTTCGTCTCACAAACAGCTGAGAGGCAGTGTAGACAAGGCTGCCAGAAAGTGGCCCGCTACTGCTTGTGATGTTCCATGTATTACAGACACTTTAGACGACCTCTTAATACTTGGGGGAAGAAGGGCTCTGTTAGCAACATCTCAGGTTGCGGAGGAAACTTAAAGTGAAAACAAAGTTGGGTTAAAGTCGGTAAAAGATGTTGAAATGGATATCCAACTGATATACAGACATACACAGGGTAGCCAAGATCAGACCCTCTCAAGCCAGTATTCTGCAGCCTACAAGACTAGTTTTCATACTGAACAGAATATGGGAAGCATGAAAGCTGTACTTACACTGTAATATCAAAGTGTTGACCATTACTATAAAACACTGAAATGCTAATGTGAGTGATAGATGTATAAATAAAGTTAAGAGATGTACATTATCAAGTAAAGACAGTAGACAGCTTGGTTACCGTCCACTGTTATTCACCTAATAAAACTGTGTAAAGTAATGCATTTCTTTGACAAAATGCTTGTAAATATTTTCTCTTTCTTGAATATGTTTTCTTAGAGTCATTTGATTTAACTATCTCATTTCAAGTAATCAGGTAAATTGATGTACTGAAGTTATTTCATTTCCCCTACGAAAGCACAAGGTAAAAAGGGATGTGTGAGTGTTATGTAGTTGTGTTGTGATTTTACAGGAATCAGGGTGATACAATGTACACAATGTAGATGATTGTTGTAACATGATGTTATAAGAAAGTGTGTCTGGGTCTTACTCAGTTGATCATCTTGATAGAAAACTCGTCATGAAAAGAATATCTCTGTATAAGACAGAGAATCATATGCATTTATTCTTTGATAAATTGTAGAAATATTTATCATTTTCCTGACTCTAAAACTTACCAGGGATTGAGCCAACAGCTGGTGCAGTTGAGGCGTGACATTTAGCTGGATTAACTCCCGCTTCACTTGTGATTTTAAACTCCTTTACGAATGCAGGGGATCTTTCTGGCATCCCAAGAGTTTTTACCTCTAACTTTTTGTAATTAACTTGATGCTTTTAATCCCCAAGTTTCGTGACTTTCTTTGAACCTATTAGAGGGTTTTAATACTTAAGTTCTGTGACTTTTTCACTTCCTGGACGCCTTTTAATTCTCAAGTTTTATGAATATTTTTTTCTACTCCAGTTCTTTAATCCTTAAGTTTTGTGACTTTTTCTACGTGTCTGAGAGTTGAAGTTTTTCCTCATCAGTCTCTGTAACAACGAGTATTGTAACCTTCCTCGTTTGTCTGGTCTTCTGTCTCCATGGGCACGTCTGTTTACCTGCCTCACTGTCCACTCGTACGTCTTTACGTCTGCCTGTCTAAAATGTATTCAATGTGGCCTCTAGACAGGTAACTGTCAGGTTCATTAGACCCTTGCAGTCTGTTGACCTGGTCATGAGTCATTGCTTGATGTGGAGTGACCTTGACCCTTCCTCCTTGAAGGATGTACGGAAGGAATATTGATAATGACCTATCTTTGTTCTACTTTTATTCCTACTTCGTCACCTCTGATTACATATATATATATATATATATATATATATATATATATATATATATATATATATATATATATATATATATATATATATATATATATATATATATATATATATATATATACATATATATATATATATATATATATATATATATATATATATATATATATATATATATATATATATATATATATATATATATATATATATATATATATATATATATATATATATATATATATATATTCTTAAGAAAGGGATTGACTCTGTAGTTGATTGGCTGGTAAGGATTTTTAATGTTTGCATGAAACTTGGTGAAGTGCCTGAGGATTGGCGAGATGCATGCATAGTGCCATTACTTAAAGGCTATGAGATAGAGTTGAGTGTTCAAATTACAGAGGTATAAGTTTGTTGAGTATTCCTGGTAAGTTATATGGGAGGGTATTGATTGAGAGGGTGAAGGCATGTACAGAGCATCAGACTGGGGAAGAGCAGTGTGGTTTCAGAAGTGGTAGCGGATGTGTGGATCATGTGTTTGCTTTAAAGACTGCGTTTGAGAGATACTTAGAAGGACAGATGGATTTGTATGTGGCGTTTATGGATCCGGAAAAAGCATATGATAAAGTTGATAGAGATGCATTGTGAGAAGTTTTTAACAAGAGTGTAAGGCATGTGTGCGAGTAGGAGGAGTGATTGGTTCCAAGTGAAGGTTGGTCTGTAGCAGGGGTGTGTGATGTCCCCATGGCTGTTCTGTTTTTCTGAGTACGGATGGTGAGAGATGTGAATATGATAGTTTGAGAAAGGGGCGAGTATGCAATTGTGAGGAATGAGAAAGCCTGGAAAATGAGTCAGCTGTTGTTTGCTGATGATACAGCTCTTGTGGTGGAGTCCAGTGAGAAACTGCAGAGGATGGTGGCTAAGTTTAGAAAAAATACGTGAAAAGATAAGTGTTTAGTGTGATGAGGAATAAAAGCAAGGTTCATAGGTTCAGCAGGGTTGAGGGACAAGTCAGTTGGAGTGTAAGTTTGAATGGAGAAAAGTTGGAGGAATTGAAGCGCTTTAGATATCTGGGAGTGGACATGACAGCGAATGGAACCATGCAGGAGGTAGCGAGTCATAGTGTGAGGGAAGGGGTGAAGGTTCTGGGAGTGATGAATAATATATGGAAAAAGAGAACGTTATCTGAGAGGGCAAAAATAGATCTGTTTGAGGGAATAGTATTTCAAACAATATCATATAAATACAAGGCATGGGCTATTATACAAGGCCGTGCGGAGGAGGGTGTATGTGTTGGAAACGAAATGTTTGAGGACAATATGCCGTGTGAGGTGGTTTGATCGAGAAAGTAATGAAAGGGTAAAAGAGATGTGTGGTAATAAAAAAAAAGTGATTGAGAGAGCAGAAAAGGGTGTATTGAAATGGTTTGGTCACATGGAGAGAATGAGCGAGGAAAGATTGACAGAAAGGAGATATGTGTCAGAGGTGGAGAGAGCAAGGAGAAGCGGGACACCAATTTGGAGGTGGAAGAATGGTGTGAAAAAAGGATTTGAGCGATCGGGGCCTGAACATACACGAAGGTGAGAGACGTGCAAGGAGTAGAGTGAATTGGAACGATGTGGTATACTGGGGTCGACGTGCTGTCAATGGGCTGAACCGGGGCATGTGAAACGTCTGGGGTAAATCATAGGAAGATCTGTGGGGCCTAGATGTGGGGACGGAGCTGTGGTTTCGGTTCGTTAGTCATGAGAGCTTGAGAATGAATATGAGCTGTTGCTGCCTTTTTTCGTCTGCTCCTGGCGCTACTTCGCTAAAACGGGAGCTGGCGATCAAATTGGAAACGTATTCTTCATCTGAGGAATAAAAAGAGGATGATGTTGTGGTATAACCTTCGTCAGCCAGTCATCTATCTTCTCTCCCAATCTCTGTCTCTCACATCCTCCACCTGCCCCCACCCACCTGCCCCCACACACCTGCCCCCACACACCTGCCCCCACACAACTGCCTCCACACACCTGCCCCCACACACCTGTCTCCGCCACCTGCCATCTTACCCCAGTTGTTTACCCCCTGCACATCCCACCCGCCTACCCACTCCTCACCCCACCTTCATCTCCTCCACCACTCCTCCTCAAACATAAGTCCACATGCCCCTCCATTCTTCAACCTCGCCCCAAATACCCTCTCCCTCCACGTCTTCTACCCAGTCTTTCCTCTTTCCAGTCCTTCATTCCACACCCTTGACTCCCCTTTCTCTCATCCCTCACTCACAGGCCTCTCCACCCCTCCCTCACAACAGTCTCTCCACCCCTCCCTCACAACGGCCTCTCCACCCCTCCCTCACAACGGCCTCTCCACCCCTCCCTCACAGCGGCCTCTCCACCCCTCCCTCACAGTGGCCTCTCCACCCCTCCCTCACAGCGGCCTCTCCACCCCTCCCTCACAGCGGCCTCTCCACCCCTCCCTCACAGCGGCCTCTCCACCCCTCCCTCACAGCGGCCTCTCCACCCCTCCCTCACAGCGGCCTCTCCACCCCTCCCTCACAGCGGCCTCTCCACCCCTCCCTCACAGCGGCCTCTCCACCCCTCCCTCACAGCGGCCTCTCCACCCCTCCCTCACAGCGGCCTCTCCACCCCTCCTTCACAGCGGCCTCTCCACCCCTCCCTCACAGCGGCCTCTCCACCCCTCCCTCACAGCGGCCTCTCCACCCCTCCCTCACAGCGGCCTCTCCACCCCTCCCTCACAGCGGCCTCTCCACCCCTCCCTCACAGCGGCTGGAGTTGATGAAGGTAAATTTCGCGGTGTGATGGTCACTATTTTAGCAGGATTATGGAGCGCAAGACGTCACACAGGGATAAAATATTCATAACCCGCCGGCCACTACATAACCCAGCTGTCTCCCAACCCAAAGTTTCAACTCTAGATTAATATATGAAGGCAAAGTTGGAAGCAAAAATTTTATATGAAGTTTTAGAGTATTTTAGGGGGTGGAAATATATTTTTTTTTTACCTCTCATCTTTATCTTTTATTTTAGTTGGGATATTCTTAGCTTACATATTTATTTTCCTTTCATTGTATTTATTCATATATCAGTTTTGCGATTCTGGTCAGCGAGTGCACTTCAGTGGTATGATGGGCGGGCTGTGTTGTGTCAAGTGAACAGGCTTGAAAAAATAAGAATAGAAATACAAAAATTGAAAAACCTGATTATATGTTGTTGGCAAGTTGACAAAACCTTCTGAAATATAGAAGAAATTGATGAAAACTGGAATGAGTAGGAGAGGGATCAGTGTGATAAAAAAATGAGTCAAAGAATGAGGATGATAACTGCAGGGGAGGAGGAAGGAGACGAAACACACCAGCAGCTCCCTCAGCAGGAGACGGTGGAGGCACAGGATTACCTGTATGTGTGTGTGTGTGTGTGTGTGTGTGTGTGTGTCTTGGTGTGCATGTACGTATGTGATTAATCATAATCCCATATATAGTGAGTATAGAGGAGTTCTGACCACATGAGTATGTACAATGTACGTACAGCTTTATATGTCTTAGTTATCATCAACCTTCACAGTATCAATATTTCATTTCATTCTGTTTATCCACAACTCTGTCATCATAAAAGTAATTCTTTACATGTTTCCTCCAAAAAAGCTTCTCGTGTCATTTGATGTTGTGGAATTGTTTCTCTCTGTATCTTTCCAAGAATGACGTAATCTTGACGTCAACAAACCAGTTTGGAAATTTATAAGTTGTGACCAAATCATTCCTCGATCACCTCGCTCTCACGAAGGATATACTCATGTCGTCTGGCCTCACACTGCTGCTCAGCTGTCCTTACTCTGATATCTTTTTTGTTGCCTTCCTCTGAACTTTCTCTAGTAATACTTGTTCTTTTTTTTCACGTGCAGGTGACAAACATTAGAAGCATATTTCAGTTTTGCCCAGATGAATGAAGTAAACATCTCGATTGTTCTTGAATGGAATTCTGTTCGCTAGCAGACAGGTTGCCTTCACTGCAGTTCTCCATGGTTGGGGTTCAGGGGACAAGTTGGGTAAAAGTTCGACGGCCAAGTCCCACTCAGACATGGATGCCACAGCTCCTTCCTTCTGTATGTCCCACCCTCCTCATTACTTTACACTTTTTCAGTTTGAATTTCATCATCCATATATCACACCAACTGTCCAAGCCCCCTTGCGAGTTGATGTAGTCCTCACCGCTCTTTAATTCCATTACGACCTTAGTTCATCAACAAATACATTCAGGTATGAGCTCAGTCTTTATCTACTTCGACCAAGAAGAGTAATTAACCAAGAGATAAGCCCTGTGGCACACCACTTATGACCTTCATCCATTTCGAGAAGGGTTATCTGACAGGTGTCCCTTGTTCCCCTCGACTAATATAATCTACCCATCGAAAACTCTCCCCCTCGATCTTACCTGAAGATCCCGTTTCATTACCAGCTCCTGCGTGATGTCACATGAGCTGCTTTCTGTTGGTCAAGATGTATACAATCCACACGGTCCTCTCTTTTGTCTGAAGAGGATCTAGCACTCATGGAAATCTGAGAAATCTGCTGCTCAATATTGTCTGTCCCTGAATCGTTGTTGTCTTTCCCTCATGAATTTTCTCCTTCACAAGCAGTCATCAATAAGCTCTTCCATTATCTTTTTCATTATTTTCCAGACAGCAAATCATCAGATGAATTCGTGTAGTTCAGCACAACTTCCCTGTCTCCTTTCATAAAGGCAGGTACGATATTTGCCCTCTTCTTCCTCCTTGACCAGCCACCTTCCTCGATGGATACATTGCTCAACATATAAAGCGACCTCTCAGTTGCACCTGCGCAATTTGGAGCAACTTCACGGTATAAGGTTGTTTAGCAGTCTGTGTATGTCTCTCCTAAAACTTTAGTGGTTTCTAAGAGCTACTCTCCATTCTATTTAACAGATAATCGTGCTGTGGTGCTATTTACTGTAAAGAGAAACTTCCTCTGAATCCCTGAGCCTGATACTTTCCCTGTAACCTATAAATTATTCGTGATGAATCTATGGAAATAATGATCTCCTGCCTCGTGTGCAATATTCTTTTCAGAGTTTCTATCTTCCTTCAGTGTTATCCTTCTACAATCATGTCATCTTCCTTTATACTTTTCAAATGTTGTTTGGCTGTTGAGTCACATATATCTCCTCTACAAAACTTCCTCAACTCTTAAGCTTAATGATATCTTGTACTCAACCAAATTTTTTTTATCTTCTTTTTTTCCTTAACTTTTCTCTGTGTTTTCAGCTCAAGTTACTCAAGTTCCCAGTCCATTGTAGATTTCCCTGAACTTTCCATAGAATCATCTGCATCATGGCCACAGAAGTCTGCTTCCCAGTTCATATTCACAGTGAAATTCTCTGGTGCCATGTTGTTTCCAAAATAGTACCTTCCTTATTCTTTCCTTTTTGAATCTTTTATTTACTTAGACAAAACAAGATTAAACTCAAGCATTACAAGATTACTTTACGTAAGCTGTGTATCCTGTATCCTGTGTGATGTTTTCAGTCACCGCTTTACTGTGTGTAAGATATGGGCCGGTAATGATAACGTATCCGTCCCTCTGATTCCATTGTGCTCAGTAACATACTGATACAGGAATGATTCCTGTATACACACTAAGAACCGGTGTCTCCATGACCATCTTCACGGGAAATCTAAATTTTCCTTTCTCATATCTATATGATTGAAGTCCACATTGTCAGTTATGCACACTTCACTGCTCCTTCCATCATCTTGGTCCTTTATTCTTATCTTTACATAGCTTCTTTTTTTTTCATAAACGTCTTTAGATTGTGAATTATCAACACCTCTCTACAGTTCTTTCCTGCAGCAATTCTTCCTATAATGTGCTGTATGAATGAGTCATCTGACAACATTTTCTGGAGCTTGATAGTGTTCCATTTGGGAGGGACGATCCCTCTCTTTCTTTGTCATCTTTTCTTATCCCTTTTTACCATAAATTTCCCTGGAAATATAAGGCTATATCTCATTTCTTTAAGCTTTGTCGCCGCTATTGAAGATACCACCTCATATTCCATTTGCCTTTATATTCATCCCATGCACATCCTCTTCACTTCCTGCTATTTTCTCTTGTATATATCCCAGTCAATCGCACTATTTCCTGCATATATTGTCTCTGATCTTTTTCCCTTCTCTAGCAACTTATTTTTCTCGTTCATTATCCATTCTCACACGTCATCAGTGCCGCCTTCTGCATGCCATACGCCTCATCAGCACACGTAAATACCTTCCATTCTTGCCTTAGTTTTGCTTACTTTTACCTTTTGCCATTCTTCAACCAATCTCACGTGAAATCTTCGCCCTCAAGACTTTTCGAAGTTCGCTCACTAATCAGATCTGTAGTAAAAGTGACCAGAAGCAACCTGGACCAAAAAACATTAAGAAGCAGATTTTTTCCATTTTCCATTGTAAACTCAGGCCTAAGGTTCCCTGAAGACGATGTCGAAGTCTTTCTAAAGTTGTCTGATATTCTTTACATACAGATATATCATCAATATTCCATCCCTAGATGTTCTGGTCAATGCTGTTTGTGGAGCTTTGTTCCTTATATTTCCTGGAAGGGAGTTCGAAGTCTTTCTAAGGTTAAATGATCTACGCATACAAATATATCATCAGTATTCCGTTCCTGGATGTTCTGGTCAATTCTGCCTCTGGCACCTTTGTTAGAGATGCTTCCAGGAAGCAAATATGGAAAATGTATGAATGGCGCTGGTGACTGATCAAAGAACTGTATAAGCTGTGCTCACCATGGTGACTCCTTTACCAGGAATTACACCAAGTGAAAATGATGAGAAAGCCGTGTGTGATATGTGACTGGAGACGTATATACCCACCAGTGAAAACAAGAGGATTCCTTCAAGGATTCATGACAAAAGTCCAAGACCATCATTTATAATTAACAATGTCTTATGACTGGGAGATCTAGGATGTTGGACCATACCAGTGAGGTTTGTAAATATTGTTGTAAATATGAATACCATTGGTCGCACGACCAGCCAAACTTATTCAACAGGTAAGAATCAAAACTCATCACCATCACCACCACTGAGTCAAACTGACTCAGGAACACATGTTGAAAACACAAATATCATCGTCCACTTTGGAAGCCTCACGAAACTACAGATTTTGTAGGTGGCACAGATCAAAGAGGATGAGACGGTAATCAATATTCAAGCATATTTGATTTCTACAACTCAGGAATTGATGAAGCAACGAACAGCAACATGGCTGATTCGGATGAGAAATTGCAGAAGCTGGTGACTCAGTTTGGAAAAGTGTGTGGAAGAAGAAAGTTGAGAGCAAATGTGTATATGAGCAAGGTTATTAGATTCAGTAGCGTTGAAAGACAAGTATATTGGGAAGGTAAGTTTGAATGGAGAAAAACTGGAGGAAGTGAAACGTTTTAGATACCTGGGAGTGGATTTGGCAGCGGATGGAACAATGGAAGCGGAAGTGAATCATAGGGTAGGGGAGGGGGCGAAAGTTTTAGGAGCGTTGAAGAATGTGTGGAAGGCGAGAACGTTATCTCGGAGAGCAGAAATGGATACGTTTGAAGGAATAGTGGTTTCAACGATGTTATATGGTTGCGAAGCGTAGGGTATAGATAGGGTTGTGCGGAGGAGGGTGGATGTGTTGGAAACGAGATTTTTGAGGAAAATATGTTGTGTGAGATGGTTTGATCGAGTAAGTAATGAAAGGGTAACAGAGATGTGTGGTAATAAAGAGCGTGTGGTTGAGAGACCAGAAGATGGTGTATTGAAATGGTTTGGTCACATGGAGAGAATAAGTGAGGAAAGATTGACAAAGACATATGTGTCAGATGTGGAGGGAACAAAAAGTGGGAGACCAAATTGGAGGTGGAAGGACAGAGTGAAAAAGATTTTGAGCGATCGGCGCCTGAATATGCAGGAGGGTGAAAGGCGAGCAAGGAATAGAGTGAACTGGAACGATGTGATATATTGGGGTGGACGTCCTGTCAGTGGATTGAACCAGGGCATGTGAAGCGTCTGGGGTAAATCATGGAAAGTTTTGTGGGCCCTGGATGTGGAAAGGGAGCTGCGGTTTCGTTGCATTACACAGGACAGCTAGAGACTGGGTGTGAATGAATGTGGCCTTTGTTGTCTTTCCTAGTGCTACCTCGCGCGCGCGCGGGGGGAGGGGGTGCCATTCCATGTGTGGCACGGTGGCGACGAGAATGGATGAAGGCCGGGAAGTATGGATATGTACATGTGTCTATATGTATATGTCTGTATGTATATGCATGTATACGTCGAAATTACAGAGGTATAAGTTTGTTGAGTATTCCTGGTAAATTACATGGGAGGGTATTGATTGAGAGGGTGAAGGCATGTACAGAGCATCAGATTGGGGAAGAGCAGTGTGGTTTCAGAAGTGGTAGAGGAT